>NC_140590.1:615542448-615895579 GCF_964204655.1 Triturus cristatus | reverse complement strand
GTCCATTTCAGGGTCCTAGTGCCCTTCCCCAGGTAACTACACAAACAAGAACTTGCATCAGTAGCATCAAAGAGACACACAATGGCTCCCAGGCACACATGAACCCCCCTTGCATGGACAGGTTTCAACATCCTGGGCCATGCTGCAGATAGCTGTGGAAATAGCTTTGCAGGAGCATACAGCCAGGAGAAGGCTGTGTGGATGGTGGGAGCTGTGGCAGAGTATTTTCACAGTATGTGAGAAAATAAGGGGGGCTGGAGGACTTCTAGGGCACCTGCGGCTTCTAGGCACCATCACAGTGTAACTAATGCTGAGATATGGAGAGGTCATCATGGGCAGTAGTGTTTTCTGGGTTTTGCCTAATAGGATGCATGCTCCTTGGGGTAACACATCAGTTTCCTAACAATCTTACGTAGTTAACGGTACGGCTGCAGAAAGTTCCTCTGGAACCATTGACATATAGGTACTGTGTGGAGGATCTGTCTAATAGCAGGTGTCTCTGGGACTGCAAAGACTTGTGGGACTCGCTGGTTCTTTTTAAGGCTAAGAAGCCATTGGGCTTAGTATATGAAAACATTTATTAACAGGCCATTAGGGGTGAGGAGTTGTGTCCAGGGATCAACACATCCTTCAACAGATTGATGGCTGTCTACAGTTCCACCCTTCACCCCTACCATTTATTAAATGCCAGCGCTCCAGAAGAAATAATCAGTAGACCCTTGCTTACAAAGAATTCATGGAATTTCTACGGGTAGCCGTGTTTTCATCCTTCTCACTTTAGTGGCTTGATGTCCACCCTCCAGCCACAGGAATGCATGCAATACCACTATCTAGAGAAGCTGTTGTCATCCTCAGTCTTGTGTCATGCTAACACCAGTGGCATACAAGGGATCTCACTGGCTTCCGTACTCAAATTCACTCACACATGGGGTCCTACTATTACACAAGTGCTACACACATACTGCACATGAAAATGAATTCCACATACACACATGTGTCCACACAAAGTACTGTGTTTACACATAATGGAGGAGCTTTACATGAGAAGGGTCAGTAGGCCACACTCTCACTGGCCCAGTTAAAAAGGTCCAGTCACCTGTATGACATCATCAAACATAATATGCAACCACCTTATCTGTTAAATCCATGACAGGAAGAGTAGTTATCTGCCTAAGCTAAGGGCATGCTTGGTGCATGACTCCAGGTCACAAGACTGCAGCTGGACATTCTGTTGTCTGTAACAGGCCTAGTCCTCATCGTACATGCAAGATTAGTGATGCCAGAAACAAAAAATAAAAGCCAGCCTACCAGATGCACATGCAGTTGGGCACTCAAGGCAGGGTAGTTGCCCATAGATCACTCAATGTATGAGCTGACCTCAACTTTCCATTTTCCCTCCTTACTTTCTTTTGAATAGGCCCCTCCTTCCTCTGTATGACTCCTCTCTTTGAGTATAGCCTCCTCTAAGTTCTGTGCCCGTCTACCTTAATTTCATTTATTGTATTTCTGCAAATTGCCTACTCCATACTTCATTGATCACAACCTCCCCTCTTTGAAACTATATCCATGCAGCGTAACCGTACCTAATAACATCTAGCCTATATATGCATCACACCAACCATTTACAAGAACCTTCATACCACCAGCTAAAGGTCAGCTAACTCCTACAAATCTAATCTACCACAACAAATGTGGTGCAAATGCATGTAATATTTATTTGAGAGTGCAGGACTAATCCCAATAACCAACATTAATCAATAACCATAGAATTGCAAATAACCTGGGGTTCTTGGAGTAGTGTACATCGTCAATTTCTTCATCACCCAAGGTAACTTTCCAATGAACTGAAAACAGGACAGATCAACACTATGCTGGAAAATCCCACAATGATCCAAGATGATCTCAGCAGCTACTGACCCATCACACACATTTAATTAATTAGAAAAATAATGGCGAAAACAGTCTCCATTCCACTCCAAAACATTATCAGTGATGACAAATCACCCAGGACTACCGGTCTAGCTTCACATCATGCTGCAGCACAGAGACAGCTATCCTCGAAGTAGAGAATTATGGCCTCCTGGTTGTCAACAAGAATGAGCGCTGCCATCTGATCCTAGGGAGCCTCTCCACAGTCTTTGGAACAGTCAGCCACCAAGTACAGGTACACAAACTGGAAAGAAGCCAGTGCTTCTCCAAGACCGACCTGCCACCAATTCTCCCAAATGAAAACCTCAAGATCTCAGAAGCTTCTCATCTCCTGTAGAGTACCTCATCGTGTTATAGTCAACCTTTTCATGGAACACTTTGGAACCCTGCTCAGTGACAGCACCATTAAAATCCATCAATGGGCTGACAAAGCCTTTGCCGTTCATTAGCGGATTGGTAAGGCTATAGAGCTTTGCAGAAAGGAATTGTTTTTACCTTTTAATCTCCTCATTTTAAACTGTACTTAAGGGCTTGTTGGGACAAAATTTATTGAAAACGGTTTTAATCAGCATTGAAAGTATTTTTTAATCTTGAAACATAGCGTTTTTGCACATGTGACACTGTTTGCACTATTGCCAAAGGAGCTGCATTCAATGCTCCGGGGGGACGAATAGAAGGGTTCAACTTATGTAATTGCGCATTCAAGCTGCGACGGCAAGCACGCACACCACTCCTCTTAAGGAGCGGATGACGCGGCCGCGCAGCTAGACAAAGCCTTTGCCGTTCATTAGCGGATCAGTAAGGCTATAGAGCTTCGCAGAAAGGAATTGTTTTTACCTTTTAATCTCCTCATTTTAAACTGTACTTAAGGGTTTGTTGGGACAAAATGTATTGAAAACGGTTTTTATCTGCATTGAAAGTATTTTTTTAATCTTGAAACATAGCGTTTTTGCACATGTGACACTGTTTGCACTATTGCCAAAGGAGCTGCGTTCAATGCTCCGGGGGGACGAATAGAAGGGTTCAACTTACGTAATTGCGCATTCTAGCTGCAACGGCAAGCACGCACACCACTCCTCTTAAGGGGCGGATGACGCGGCCATGCAGCTAGACAAAGCCTTTGCCGTTCATTAGCGGATCGGTAAGGCTATAGAGCTTTGCAGAAAGGAATTGTTTTTACCTTTTACTCTCCTCATTTTAAACTGTACTTAAGGGCTTGTTGGGACAAAATGTATTGAAAAAGGTTTTAATCTGCATTGAAAGTAATTTTTAAATCTTGAAACATAGCGTTTTTGCACATGTGACACTGTTTGCACTATTGCCAAAGGAGCTGCGTTCAATGCTCAGGGGGGACGAATAGAAGGGTTCAACTTACGTAATTGCGCATTCTAGCTGCGACGGCAAGCACGCACACCACTCCTCTTAAGGGGCGGATGACGCGGCCGTGCACCGAAGGCGCGCCTAAGGCAAGCCCGTCTGCGCCCGTCCGTGACCGACCGGGACCAGGGGCCAGGACCCCTGGACCGTTGGTTAAAGAGAAACTCTGCTACACCTTTGACCAGCTAGTCACGCACAGACAGAGACTACCCCCCCCTTTGTGCCCACTATATATCACCAATAAATTATGTCAACAAATGCCCCCACTGCCCTTTTGAACTAGTCTCTACTTCTAGTTCTATTGATTCTATCCTAGCATTGACACCAACCTTCAAAATGGCACTTTTGAACTGTCGTTCCCTACCCAAACATGCCAAAGAGCTTCATTTACTTCTGGATGAGCTAGAACTCGACGCTCTGTGGCTCACTGAAACTTGGTTGTCTGAATTTTCAGATCCCGCAGTAGTGCAAGCCCTGCCCCCGGGCTATCTGATTCAAAGACTAGACCGGGAAATAACCAAGGGGGGGGATTAGCCATCATTTATAAGGAGAAATATGATTGTAGTATGTCAGCTAACAAAATTACTGATTGTGAAAGCTGTTTATTCTCCCTCAGGTTCTCCCCCACGTGCACCTTTTCTGGTGTTCTTATATATCGACGCCCTGGATACAGTGGCCATTTCATTAGGGACCTCCCAGACAATCTATCTAAACTGGTCAGTTCATTTTCAAACTTTACCGTTTTAGGAGACTTTAATCTCCACTTTGATAAGGAATCATCCATGGAGGCTGTAGCCGTAACTGATTGCCTAGGTGCCCTAGCATTGAAACTTAAAGTATCCAGCCCCACTCACCAAAAAGGTCACCTACTGGACCCACTTTTCTCCAATAGCAGGGACCTTAATATAGGAAAACATACTCCTCTACCATTTTTTGATTCCCTTTACCTGGACTCACAAGGATGGGGTTCAGTCACGAGGTAAGACAAAAATTTGGAGGCGAAACTGGTCCAAACTTGACATTGATCTCTGGACATCGACCCTTCAAAAATCCACACCTCTCTTAGGTCATGATCCCGAAGGAGCCAATATGAAAGTGATTAGTTGGCTGGAATCCTCTCTAGATTCACTAATTCCTAAAAAACTTACCACTAATAAGAGAGACAATCATGGTCTCGAATGGTATAACCCCAAACTTAGAGAGCTGAAACAAACTTGTAGACGCATGGAAAGAAGTTGGAGAAAGGATTTCTCTGTGATTAAGAAACTGAAGTATAGAGAAACCATCAAGACCTACAAAGCGGAAATTAGGCAAGCTCAAGCAGAATATTATGAGAAGAAGATTCTTTCTGCTGCCAACGCTCCCCGGGAAATCTTTAAAATTGCCAAATCCCTCATCAAGCCTCTCGAGCCTATTCCCTCGTCTGCCGACCCCCTAGGGCGGTGCAATAATCTGGCTCAGTTCTTCTTTAAAAAGATTGATGAAATCTATTCTACCTTCCCGCACCCATCAGGACAAGGAGGTGCTCCCCCTTCACAAAGCCTAGTCCAACTGTCATGTCTAGGAATCGAGACTATCCCCCCTATGGACTTGAAAATCTTTAAAGTTTATGCTCACCAGCTGAAATCCAGATCCCCTAATGATGTGATTGCCCCTGCTCTCATCGCCCAGGTTTTTGACTTCATCGGTCCAGCCATTCTTGACCTCATTAACCTCTCACTATCCACGGGGGTCGTTCCCTCCTTATGGAAACAGGCTATGGTGAGAGCCCTCCTGAAGAAACCCTCCCTGGACCCGGAAATCTTCGCAAACTATCGGCCCATTTCGCTGCTACCAGGGTTTGCCAAAATATGCGAAAAATATGTCAATACCATCCTCTCCACATTTCTGGAAGAGAACGACTGCTTGCACCCCTCTCAAACTGGCTTCCGACCTCAGCAGGGCACTGAAACGGCCTTGCTAACAGTGGTGGAAGAATCAAGGAAAATTCTAGATGTTGGCGGGTCTGTAGCCATCGTGCTGCTTGACCTCAGCGCGGCCTTCGACACTGTCAACCATCATATATTGGTTGGAAAGACTCAGAGAGAGCGGAGTTTCAGGAGTGCTACTCAAATGGTTGGAATCCTTCCTCAGAGATAGGTCTTTCCAAGTTTTCGAGAATGACTCCGTCTCAGAGAAAATGACGTTGCGCTGTGGGGTTACTCAGGGATCTTCCCCTAGCCCCACGCTTTTTAATGTATATATGCGACCTCTGGGCGAACTGGTCAAGCCCTTCGGGGTTAAGATCGTCTCATATGCAGACGATACACAGCTGATTGTGTCCCTCAACCAGCTGGACGAGAAACAGTTTTGCTTGGCCAACTGCCTGGAGAGAATAGCCACCTGGATGGCAACTCTTTCTTAAAATTAAATGGTGCGAAAACAGAGTTGATGTTCCTAGGGAAACCCACCAATATTAACCCCGGTGTTCTCTGGCCGAAATGCCTAGGTGTAATGCCCACGCCAAAAGATCGCATAAAAAGTCTCAGAGTGTGGTTTGACCATAAACTCAATTTCAATGAACAAGCACGAAAAGTGGCAGCTACTTGTTTTGGAATCCTTAAAATGATAAGGAAAATTCTTCCTGTGCTGCCTTTTAGTGCCGGGAAACTGATGGTTCAGGCCCTGATACTATCCAGGATTGATTATGCAAATGTGCTCTACCTTGGAGCTTCGTGTGCCACCATAAAAAAACTTCAAATGGTGCAAAACTGTGCAGCCCGTTCCTTATTGCAGGCTCCTTATCGGGCTTCGGTGAAGCCCCTGATTGCCTCTCTGCATTAGTTGCCAGTCGCGGAAAGAATCCAGTTTAAGGCCCTCTGTGTTGCTCACAAGGTAATGTCCTTGAGGGCACCACCTATCCTAAGAACTATCGTCACCCCCTACCTTCCTAAGAGAACATTACGTTCAGAAACAAAACGCCTCGCTATAGCTCCCAGAGTGTACAGAGCCCGGAGCGGGGGTCGGTTGTTTTCCACCATCTCAGCGAAGAGCTGGAATCAACTTCCAGATAGGATTCGGCTTGAGACCAATCACTCTTCCTTTCATAAGGCTCTGAAGACCCTGCTGTTCCCTTAATGCTCCTTTATCGACTCATTGCTTTGTCGCTAGCGCTGGGAGGCCTTTGGTAGCCATGCGCTCTACAAATACATATTCATTCATTCATTCACAATATGAAACTCTTAGTGAAAATCTCCATTACCCACAACATTCAGTGACTGAAAACCTGCCTTGATCTTATTCAGAACTGGATGTCAAGCACCAGCAGCCACAAGCAATCACAATGCAATAACTTGGATTCCCACTCAATTACTACCTCACCAACAAAAGCAGATCAGTATTGTACCAGCTGCCTCTCTTAAAGAACGTAAACTCTTTTCCCCAAAACCAGCATCAGAACAACTGCCAAAGCCTTACTCCTCTCACACATGAACGGTGTGAATGCTCTGCTATGCCTCTCCCACACACCACAGTGGCACCCCTAAAATGTATCCTGCATATTGCAACACCTTGCAAAATGTTTAAAGCTGTTCGACCATGTCACCTCAACCCTGAAAGCACCTCATTAGCTCCCTGTGTAAGTCAGAATCATATTCAAAACAGATGCATCACATTTAAGAGCACCAGATGTTGAGGCCCATGCATATCTGATTGAGAAACTAACAACCTCATTTGGAAAGCACTACACAGTATTTAGAGCATAGCCAGACTGGAAGTAAAAACTGCAAAAAAGAGAAAACAAGGCAGGCCTTCTCCATCTATATCCCAAGGTTCTGCAACAAGATCCCTATGATCATCAGAATTGACCTACCTCTCCAGCAATTCAGAAAGGAGCTGAAACTCTCCTACCTATTCAAAGACTTCTACATTTTTATATGATACGTATCATCACCTGAAAGCAATGTGCATCATTGTTAATAATGCTAAATCGTACCTCAGGAGCCTCACTTATGGTCATAGCTCTGTTGCACTTTAGGTCTGTTTCTTCTTTCTAAACACTGATATACACATATAAAAAACATACATGTGTGCATATAACCGTACAAGAGAATCCCACAAATCTCTTTGGCCAGGTATTAGGATGAGCCTTGGTTATTTCGTTTCAATGATACTTATCCTTGTAGCTGTATTTCCAAGATGTACATACCTACAGGATAATTTTATGCATAACTTCTGCTGAGAAACTCTATATACATTCTTGCTCTCTCCATCAAACCAAATTCCAATAGAATTAATGAAGACGGGTGTTTTTTTAGAAACATGTTGTGTCTCCAGAAATCTTCATAACTTCAAGCTGGAGTATTCAACTTTCACTCTGTAGAAACAAATCTCTCATGTCCGGTTTTTGAGTTAAAATTAGCCCACGTTGCGGATGCTTAAGGCTTTCTTTGTCATAGACCTCCCATTTACTCTCAAGGTTTGAAATCTGTCTGAATAGGATGAAAACCTGGGTAAGGAGTATGGTATAGTACTCCTTTTTCCATGGTTACCCCCACTGTTTTGCCTGACTGATGCATCTTTGACTGAATGTGTACTGGGTTCCTGCTAACCAGGTTCCCAGTGCCTGTGTTCTTTCCCAAAACTGTACCTTTGTTTCCAAAATAGGCACACCTCTGTCGCACATATAAGTCCCTTGTAAAAGGCACCAAGGGCATTGTGACCAGAGAGGGTCTCTAAGGGCTGCAGCATGTGTTGTGCCACTCTAAAAGACCCCTCACCAAACACAAACACAATGCCACTGCGGCCTGCGTGTTTTGGTGCAGATAAAAGTGAAGAGTCGACCTGGCACATATCCCTGTGCACCAGACCTACCAGCACTGCAAGAGGCATAGGTAAGTCACCCCTACAGCAGGCCTTACACCTCTATCGCAGGGTGCCCTATACTGCCCTATATAGGGCATAACTGCATTAGCAGATATGCCCCAAGTACATTCTTGGACATTATAGGTGCACAATGAAGGCATACTGAGTACATGGGCTGGGAGCTTATCACTACGAGTTCCACAGCTCCATGATGGCTTCACCGAATTCCAAGATGTTTGGTACCAAACATATCAGATCAATGAACCCACACTGATGCCAGTGTTGGATTCATTAATAAATGCACTCAGAGGGCACCTCAGAGGTGCCCCAGGCAAACCTACCAAACCACTAGTGTGTGCCTGACTGATCTGTATCAGCCTGCCATCTATAGACATGTTTCTGACCCCCTGAAGTGGGAGCCTTTCACTTTCTTGGGTCAGAAACAAAGCCTGCTCTGGGTGGAGGTGCTTCACACCTACCCTCAAGCAGGAAAAGTATAGAATGGCAGTGATACTCAAAGGCTTCCTTCCCTTTGTTATGCTGACCAGGACTTCTACTTTTCGTGGCAAGGTCATCTGGAAAATTAGTAAGCAAGAGAGGTGTGTCCATTCTCAGCCAGGACCACCCCGAAGGTGCCCTGAGCTGAAGTGATCCCCTCCTTTGAAAATCCTCCATATGGTTTTAAAGGATTCTAGCCAATAGGGTTAGGAATATGCCCCTTGCCCAGAGGAAGTGGAGATACAAAGGGTGTAGGCACTCTAAATGTACGTAGATCATTGGTTCCTACCTTCTAACTAAATTGAGTATTTAGGGGCACCCCTGGACCTTAATCCTCAGATTACCGATAATCTACGAAGAAGAGGACAAAGAAGAGATGTGCAGCTGCGAAGACTGAAGACACTAACTGACTTGGCCCTAGCCCTACTAGCCTGTCTGCTGCCCTCAAAGACCCTGCTACTGAAGAGTGGCTTGTGCTGCAGCCAAGTGACCACCAGAACCCTGGGAGGATTGCCTGCCTTCTAAAAAGATTCCTAATCTCCTGTGGACAGCGGACCTGTCCAAAAGAAGACAAACTTTAAAGACCTAGTGCTAAATCGCAAAGTCGACCACCTCTGCACCCGATGCCCACAGCCCAAGTTCAAGAGGCCCACTGGTCCAGAAAGGGTTCCCCAGCAATCCTGAGCAAGAGTCCCTCAAGGTTTGCCCCTTCCCCCCCCCCCCAATTCCAAGTCGACGTCTGCACCCTCTGCAAGATGACTCACCCAACACGACCTGCACCGGTATGCTTACTTCTAACGCCAAAGCCATCTACAGATGGTGTCCTGACATTCCAGCACATCCCAACTTACCTGTGCAGCTGTAGGTTTCTTTTGTCCAGCCTCCTGGCCTGAGCCTGCAGCCTTTTTCTGATTCCAAGATTCTCCATTTGTTTGCATTGAACGCTTGACGCTGTGTTGGCACTCTGCACACAACCGCCCATGTGCCACTGAGGGTATAAGTTTGGCACTGCCTTGTGGCCCCCTCCCCTGTGCTTACCTTAATCCCTGGAGACTGGGTTCCAAAACCATGCTACTCACCTGCAAGTATTACAGTGCTTAATTTGAGCCCGTGCTTTCCGGTGCTCAGCACCGGCACTTATTTGGTTTCCGGTGCTCAGCACCGGCACCTAATTGTCAACACCATATTTAGAAAAGTCTACCACATGGTGGCGCTGCTCATTTCATTTGGAGATGTGCAGAACAACAGTTGTTTAGGAATACAATATACATTAAAAAATTGGTACCACCTACATCCCCAGCTATTTCCTTTAGCTTTGGGAACCTGGAATAATCTGAACTGTCGCATTTACATGCGAGAGAGATGGTTAACAGTTGTTTTGGCAGCGATGTCAAGGGTGATGGATGGTGTGAGCTGCAGTGGCCTCCTGGTCAGAGCCCTGGCACTTAATATCTTACAAATTAAGCACTGAAGGTGTACCACTTTGATTGCCCCTTTTCTCCACTGGATAACATTGGCACCATGTCCCCAGCTTGACCTCTGCACCCAGCCGCCCCAGTGCTGCTGGTGGTGGAGTTTTGTCTCTAATCGGAACCTTACCTGCTACTGATCCTTTATGCAGAAACTCAACATTGCAGATAGTTTACTTACCTGCATATTGCTGATAGTGTTTCCTCCCTTTAGGATAACATTGTATTGATTGAAAAATGCACAATGTCCACTTTTTACATTGTAATACAGTGTTATTCAAAAATCAGTTTTACTGCAATTAATTATCATTGGTTCTATAAAATAAATATACTAATAGTAATATTTTTACAACCAATTGGTCTCGGATTAAGTCATTGAGTGTGTGTTATCATTTATTGACTTTGTGTGTACAGCAAATGGTTAGCACTTCCTTCTGATAAGCCTAATTGCTCGACCATACTACCACAAAAGAGAGCATTAGCATTATCTACTTTAGCCTCTGTAAAGTCTCTGGGGATCCCCTGGACTCTGTGCACACTAACCCTTACTTTGGTATAGTATATACAGAGCCAGCTCCCTACAAGGAAATATGTAAATAAGTACCAGGTCACTTGCCTACTGAGAAACATGCTCTTAAATATGTGTTCCTTCCAGCAAGAACGATAATCTAGTTACAATAATAGTCTTACTGTAACTCTTGAGTGAGAAGTCTTCGCAATTCAAGTTTCTGCAGAGGTTTATATAGAACTCTAAACATGATCGGGGCAGCATAGCGTACAAGAATTCTTTATACTGCCTTTTTCCGGCTTATTTTACCCTGAGTACCTATCAACACAAGGAAAAGGTTATACTTAAGGGTTGTGACCCAGGGTATAAACAAAGATGAACAAGCATTTGCAATGCAATAGGTCTCGCATTTATAGGAGTTTGAGCTATTGGCATTGTAAATGACAATGCTTTTTATTTAAGTTTGTTTTTTTTAAAACATAAATAAAAGGCACTGTCATTTATAATGCTAATAGCTCAAACTCGTATAACTGCGAGACCTATTGCATTGCAACACCCGCTTTTTACAGGGCCAAAAAGCCGCGGAACCGTATAACATGGCTGTGTTATCACTCTATTGTTATATATGTCTAATTTAAGGCGATAGATGCTTTATTTTGCTAAATGTTAGTATAATCTAAACATTGCATGTATCCAATTATGAAAGCTAATCACGAGTAGTAAAGACCATGTGTCACTGTGCAGCACTTTACAAAAATAAAAAATACAATATTCCATCTGCAAGTGAAAAGCCGACACATTTTCCTTTAGATGTACTTTTCGATAGCAGGCAAACGGTGTTTTCTTTTTGAAGTCTTTTACCGCAGACTAAGAAAAGCATTTTACGTTCCCTAATATAAATAGTGTCTGGTAGTTCCCTCATAAACAGGGCTGTAAAATATTTCAGAAAGGAAAGAATAAAAACACGTATTGTTTGTTCTTCGAGAACTCAAACCAGAGACCTGCCTTATCAGAGCGGAGAGAGTTATATGGTACTAGCCCTAAGCGAGAGATAACAGACAAGTGGGGGAGGGTGGGGGGGGGGAGCGGGGCTTCGGTTTAAGCAAAGAGACACAGAGGTGCAGAGACGGCTGCACGGGAAGGCCTGCCCCTGGAGCGTGCTGGTGCCGGTGAGACCTTCAAGCCTCAGTATGGGCCCCTAGGCCCACACCTGAGCACACCATTCATGCCTTCTGCATGAGTTGGGCCCCGAAGAAGGTTTGGTTGCGTTATAAGGGGCTTCTGCGGAAATATTGTACTGTAACTGGATTTTTATAGCGCTTATTGCCTCTGACGAGGCGCTGAAGCGCTTTGAGGCGTGTAACTCCGATTACTACTGCAATATAGAATTTATAAAGCGCTTCGTGCCACTAATGCGACTACGAAGAGTGCCACTGGCCTGGTAGGCATGAAGAGCCACCCTCCCCCGTGTAATGCCAGCGGCTGCAACAGGGGGAGGGACGGACTCTGAGGAGAGAGAGTAGAGGAGGAAAGAGCAACAGAGAACCAGTCTGCCAAGTGGGTGCGAACGTTAAAGTGAAAGTAATCATTTTGCAGGCGCTTTGATGTTCGCAGTGGCCACGCGGCTCACTGAGAACATCAAAGCGCCCGCGAAATGTACACGCAGGCTGCCAACTGGTGCGTGCGCCCGGCGCACATGCACTGTAGTTGGGGTCCTGAAAAGCACTCGTTTGCACTTCCAAATCCCCGTTTTATATAGCTCTCGCCAGAGCAGCGCTAAGGCGCTGGCTCAGGCGAGACCTAAAAACTAAAAGAAACTTCAGTTTTGGTATTAACATTACTAAATAGGTAGAAAACGGAGATGTGAAAATTGTTTGTTGTGGCTGAGTCAGCAACAGCCAGAAGGGCAGTGCCTCCACAGGCGTGATGGCAAGCTTTTGCTCCTGGCATACTATAATAGTGCAAGCAGCCTGAGACAGCCTTGGGGGCGCCGACGAGAGCTGGGGAGCTGTGGAGAGTAGCAGCAAGGCAGAGAGGCGATGGATAGACAGGAGCTGACAGGGCTTCTGAAGCAGGCAGGGTTGGAGACCTGATGGTGCTCTACAGGCAGGAGCCAGAGCAGATGTATGATGAAAGGTTAGCCTGATTGGACTACAGCGGTGCAGAGGAAAGAAAGCTGCAAAGAAGGCTAGTAGTCTCAAACCTCGCTGTGTGGCCAGCAGACACCTCACTTGCTTTTCTGCTAGTTTCCCTGCTTGCTGTGGCTCACCTTGCTCAGTTATGCTCACACACTCTTGCATCCACATGTACATGGTCCACGTCCATAAACTAACCTTCCTGGGGCAGATTTACAAGCCCCTTGCGCCGCCGGTACATCATGCTGCGTGACGCACTGGTGACGCAACCTGCTGAGTGATATTTACAACCACAGGTAAAGCCACCCTGCTTGACTTTAGCTGTGCGCCCCTTTTCACGCAACACTTTGCATGTAAGGGGCGTGACATGAGTGTTGCTGTGGGTGTTCCCACGCAACACACATGTCCACTGATGCATTTCCAGATTTACAAGGAATCGTTAAATCTGAAAATGCACCAGAATGATATGTCACCCTTGGGATGGCGTAGCGAGGTGCAACAAGGTGAAATGTTTTCATTTCTCCTCGTTTTTTTCCACTTTCATTGCGTGCTGCATTCTGCAGCACACTTTGGAAGAGGAAATCACCTCAAATTATTGTTTTTGTCCAGGAAGGTACTCCTTCCGCCACAAGAACAATCTCCTCACGGCGCAGGCATCCTTGCACCATGGTGCAAGGGTGCCTGCGCCGGCGAATGGCACTTGTGCGCCAGTGTAGGGGGAAGCACAGAGATGTGACATATTGTTGTAAACATGTCACATTCCTGTGCTTCAAAACTAACTCAGCACGCCACAGCAAAATGACTTGCGTCACTGCGCTGTGTTAGTTTCTTGTAAATCTGCCCCCCTGTCTTTTAGCAGGTTAGAGTGGCGGGATCTGAAAGAGATCTAACATTTGGTGAGAGTAAGAGTGGAATAAACTGGAAGAGGCCTAGGAGAAGAAGCAGATGTCTCAGGTGTGTAAGAGCACGCCTATATCAGCTGCATAGATATATTCACATGGAGTGAAGTGAGGCCTCTGACGTGTTCCCATACAAAAGAAATAGAGTGCATGGTGAGCGTCCTGGATTGCTGTGCAATAAAGGTTACCCTCGGGTCCTGGTAATATCAAGGAGGCTGTCTCTTGCTGAGCGATTATGGGTGAGCAGCATGCAATAGAGCTTATGTTGGCATCTATTAAATTAATAATCAATTCGCTCTCCGCCATGCCAAGAAAGGCAAGCATCCATGCCAGCATGGCATTGAGAGGGGTTGATGAGGCCAGACGGGTTCCAAAGCCGGATTGACCAACAAGGAGGACAACCAAAGGAACATTATTTGTCAGGTTCTGAAAGTGCTTGTGCATACCTTGACTCCAGAAAAACCTTTTATACCATAAGGGGATGTCAGGGACCTACAAATAGAAGGCCTCTTTGCAAACCCATGAAGTATATGTCAAAGTGAGTGACATTAATCCAATGGGTGTTTGCGCTGTTTCCATCTTGTTGTACGCCCATTGCATTTATTTTTCAGGGATTTGCTTCCACGCGACACAAAGTCATTTGGCATTGCGCTCATGTGAACTTTTCAGCAGAAAAGTATATATTTTGCCGGGCAAGGTTGATTGACCCTGCATTTCTGCCACTTGGTATCATTGGAGCCCCTTCACAAATGTCCACAGACCCTTAGGTACCTGGTGATTTCGAAACTACTTCTTCAGGGTAGTACCTTCTGGGCAGACCCACAGACTCCTAAGTATCATATTCACAGTTTCGTGTAATCAGAAACATGGCATAAGCAGATTCTTAGACAATCTAAAGACCTGAGGGCAGATTTACTGGAAGGCAACGCAGGGCAAGCAAAGGCTTATTTGGGATTTACAAAGCCACGCAAGGCCTGATTTGTGTGCCCTTGCTTGGCTTTGTAAGGAAAAGTAACCCACCACAGAGGATCATGCTGCATCCAAGTGGGAGGGGTTCCATAGGTGAAGCATGGGCATTTCCATGCATCCACCCATGGATTTCACACAATTCCAGATTTACTAAGATCTGTAAAGCTGGAATTTTGCAAAATTGCTATGCCTACCACAAAGAGGTATAATGCAGGGAAATGTTCCTTTCCTCTTTCTTTGCGTGGTGCATTCTGCATCGCAGTAAAGAGCAAAATGCTTCTCTGGATTGTCTTTATGCAGGAATGTATCCCTTAACATTCCTGTAACGCCTGTAGCCTGCCTGTGATGCAGGCACCCTTGCAGCATGCCATAAGGGTACCTGCATTGACGCTAAGCAGCCACAAGTGTGCCAACACTGGGAAGAAGCTGAAGAGCACCATATCTGTCTTACTGCACTGCATTGCATGAATTCCTAGTAAATATGCCCCCAGCTGTATTATGAGCCCTGGAATAATCAGATTCTGGTATTATCATAGTTCTTATATAATGAAAATATTGATGTATTATGTTCCCAAGTGATACCAAATAAGACAAGTAGATTGTTTTACAGGAAAACCTAATTTCTGTAGCATCTCGTCAGTTGATAATGTCATAAGTAGCCACACGCCTAAATGGAGATGAAAAAAAACAACAGGAAACACAGAACTAAAAAAGGCAGGGAAATGAAAGAAAATAGAAAAACAAAAAGGAAATTAAAAATAAAAGCAGAGAGCACAAATGTAGGAAGCTGGCTCTGCATATACTTTACCAAAGTAAGGTATAGTGTGCAGAGAGTCTAGTGGCTCTCTACAAGCTTAACAGAGACTAAAGTAAAGAATACTAAATGCTCTCTTTTGTGGTAGTATGGTCAAGCAGTTTGGCTTATGTTTATGTTTAGGATTTGTAGAGCGCATGGCTGCCCGAAGGCTTCCCAGCGCTGGAGAGTTCTGTTTGTAAACCTATGGTCCTTCAGGTACTTAAAGGGGAAACAACCAAGTCTTTTAGTTTTTCCCAAAGGAGGTTTCATTTGGTAGGGCTCTGACTTCAAATGGAAGGGCATTCCACAGCTTTGGTACCTAATGGGCAAATGACCTGCCTCCCCATCTAGCCCTTTTCTTGAGGAGCTGTTCCTGGGAAGATCTTAAATGTCTGGTCGGGATGAACCTAGATATCAATTGCCGGAGCTTTCGTGGACCTTTGTTGTTAATGGCCCCATATGCCATACAGAGGGTTTAAACTTGATTCTTGCTTCGATAGGCAACCAGTGAAGATGTTATAGTGATTCTTTAATAGACACACGGTTGGGAATTTTTAATAAAAGTCTGGCCGTCGCATTCTGCACCACCTAGAGTCTCTTTGTTACATATTTAGGCGAGCCAACATAAAGCAAGTTGCCGTAGTCCAAGCGTGAAATTATAAGAGACTGAATGACCGTTCTTTTCCACATTTTGAGAAGCGAGTAGCAAATTCTTGATAATTTCCTAGATTGACCATCTATTGTGAGTATATCCTCCAGCCAGATTCACAGGTTATTTATGCTGGTTTAGGGATAGGTGTGTCTCCCATACAGTGGGGCCACTGTGTCAGGGGTGCGTGAATGGTAAGATTTTCCAATATCATAAGCTCTACTTTTTTCACCATTTAGCTTCAAACAACTGTTTGACATCCATTTTACCACTCTCTTGAGACAGTGGCTCAGCTGATGGTTACTTGGGTTCGAGCCATTTGTTAGAGACACTACCAACTGGGCTGGGCTAAGCATTTGTTGTACACACTCAGGCAAGAAATGATTACACACGCTCAATGACTTAATCCGAGACCAATTGTTTTTAAAAATATAACTTTTTTGAATGTTCATTACTTAGAACCAAAGATACTTTGTTGCAGTAAACTACATTTTGAGATATCACAGTTTTTAAGTATGAAAAGTGGACACAGTGTATTTTAAAAACAGTTCTATGATAACCTATAGAAGGAAAACAACCATGCAATTTAACAGGTAAGCACATGACTTACAAATACAGTCTTCTGGGTTTAGGACCAACACTTGGCAAAGATCAGGTAAATGTAGAGACTGCACCAGTAGCCACACTGGGGATGTCGGACACAGAGGTCAAATTTGGTCACTGGGCCCAATTTTATATAATGGAGACTGGGGGCACAGAAAGAGGTGCTGGATGCAGGTAGGTAAATTGGATTTGGGGGCCAATCACCGGGGGTTAGGACCAGCACTCGGGGGGCCACGAGGCAGCACCAAACACACACCTTCAGTGGCACAGTGGCAGCCGGGTACAGAGTGCCAACACAGCGTCGGGCACCCATTGGAAATCAAATGAGACTGAATATTGTGAACAAAGGCTGCAAGTTCAGACCAGGAGGCTGGATCAAGGGAAAAGTGGCTCTGCAGGTAAGTTGGGATGTTGAAGTGCACCTGAGCACTGTCGGTCGGGCTCTCCAACCCCCGGTGTCCTTTGAGGCCGGGAGATACTTACAGGAGCCGGTCGCGGTTAGGGGTCCTTTATGTTGAGACTGAAGGCGTCGTCGTGGAGTCCAGGAGAGGTCACTCTGGGGTAGACATGAGCTCAGGACGGCTGGGAAACCGTCTTAGAACAGGTGGGCCACTTGGACTCGGGCCAGAGGAGTTGGGTGCAGAGGTAGGCCCAGAGGTCTGGTTGGGCGGTTCAGCTGGGCACTGGAGCTCTTCTTGAGGGTTTCTTTGTGCACAGGGCCGCTGTCCTTGGGAGTTCTTGGTCCTTGGGGAAATAAGGCAGTCCTCCCAGGGTTGTGGAGATCACTTGGCCTGCAGGACGAGTTGCTTTTTCTACATGCTGGTAGGGCTGGGGTCAAGTCAGTTGTTGTCTGAAGCCTTCACTGCTGCATGGTTCTTCGGTCCATCTTCTTCTTTAGGTCACCAGAAATCTGAAGATCAAGATTCAGGGGTGCCTCTAAATGCTCAATTTAGGAGAGTTACAGGTGCTGGTAGGTAGTAGCCAATGGGACACTTACCTTTAGGGTGACTACACCCTTCGTATGCCCACTCCCTTTGGGGAGGGGGCATACCCCTAAGCCTATTGGCTAAAATCCTCACAACCAATATGGAGGATTTTCAAAAGAGGGGGTCACTTCAGCTCGGACACCTTAGGGGTGATGCTGGCTGAGACGGGACACACCTCTCCTGACTAATTTTCCTGTCGACCTTGCTGCCAAAAGTGGGGCTTGGTGAGGGGGTGGACATCTCCATTAGCTGGAGAGGCCTGTTAGAAATAAGGGTCTCTAGTTGGCAGAGGTAGGTACCTTTGTCCAATTAGGGGCCCTTGCTTCTAGTCAGGGTAAGGGGGATACACACTTTAGATAACCCCTGCTCACCCCCTTGGTAGCTTGGTATGAGCAGACAGGATTATTCCAAAGGCAATGTGTAAAGTATTTGTTCTCCAAACACAGTAATACAGTGATAACAACACAAATGGACACCACACTAGTTTAGAAAAAATAAAGTATCTTTAGCTAAACTAAACAAGACCAAACTGACAAAGATCCAACATACAGATAGTAAAATAGTACTTAAAAGCAGTAAGTTTCAAAATAAAGTTCGTAGAACACAGATAGCTCCACCTGGGCCTATTACGACGTCATGGCAGCAATAAATCCAATGAACGGCGCCAACCTCGAGGTACACGGCATCAGGCATGGAGTCACACGGACCCTCAAACAAGCAGTACTTTTGGGTAACGCAGTCTATGACGATGCACAGCATTGTGGAGGTGAGGTATCGGTGCCGAGGCCGGCGCCCCGGCTGCCACGGGGAGGTGAGGCATCTTGTCCGCGAGGAGGCGATGTGTCGAATCCAGGACAGCGGAAGTCGGTTGCGTCGGCGGTGAGGTGTCGGTTCCGGTGACAGTGCGAAGTCCGTGAGTTTGCGGAGTCACCCTCAGCGGTTATTGGTGCTGCGATAACAGGATGCAGGCGCTGGTGTGAGCGCTGGCGTCAGGAAATGCTGATAACTGCAGGCGTCAAAGGGCATCGGAGCTTTGGTGCAGGCCGGGCAGTACATTGTGCACTTTACGAACACTGCCCCTGGCCTCGGTGCAGGTCGCAGTGTCACAGCTGCATCGCTGACAGCATCGGAGACAGGTTTTCAAACTTCTTTCAAGTTACTTCCAGGTCCCAACAGCAGGAACAACCTCTAGAGGCCTAACACTGGAATAGGCACCTCCTGGCAGGTCAGAACTCTCAGCAATGGAGTTCAGGGAAGCTGGGGTGTAGTCTTTGTGTCCCTGAGACTTCGGAACAGGAGGCCAGAACACACAGGCCCTTGGAGATTCTTTTTCAAGCAGGTTCACAGCAAAGTTCCAGTCTTTGTCCTTCCCTTGGTAGAAGCAGTAACTGTAGGCCAACCCCACACAGCAAAGGGGCAGTACTGAGTTTGATGAATTGGTAGCTTCAAGGGTTGCCTATTTGGCAAATTATGAAATGGTGTAAGAATATGCATGTTATTTGTGTTATGTAGTGGTGTCACTTTTTTAATGCTGGTTGTTTATGATGTTTTTTGTAATTGTCAAATGTTTTATTGGTTATTGTACATGACTCTGGAATGAATACGTGTTGTTTTCTTTTTCACATTCGAACTTCTTTGAAAAACATATATGAATTTCTATAAATGGAAAGGTTAAATAAATAACCTGATCAAACTAAAAGGAATGTGTTTGATTGTTGCTTCAAAGAATTAGCTATAACATTGACAAAGGTATCAGGTTCCCCCCTTTTTTCTCAAACTACTTTCTAAAAGCGGCAGTTTCCAACACACAATTTAAAAACCATCTCTACTAGAAGATGTGTTATTAAATTCTGAGTTCAGAGAGCCTAAACTTTATTTCTTTATCTTGTCCCAATGGGAAGTTATACTTATAAGTTGTTACAAAGTATCGCCCATGCTATCCTATGGAACAGATAGCCTTTCAATAGTGAAAAATGAAATTGGCAGTATTTCACTATCAGGATATGTCACATACACCAGTGCATGTCCTACCTTTCACATAAACTGCACCCTGCCCATGGGGGTACCTTGGGCCTACCTGAGGGGTGCCTTACATGTAAGAAGAGGGAAGATTAAGGCCTGGAAAGTGGGTGCACTTGCCAGGTCGACATGGCAATTTAGAACTGTGCACAGACACTGCAGTGGCAGGTCTGAGATACCTTTTCAGGGCTACTCATGTGGGTGGCACAATCAGTGCAGCAGGCCCACTAGTAGCATTTGATTTACAGGCCCTGGCACACTCAGTGCACCTTACTAGGGATATACCAGTAAATCAAATATGCCACTCAGGGAGAACAAAAGTTATAACAATTTACACAGAGAGCATATGTACTTTAGCATTGATTAGCAGTGGTAAAGTGCCCAGAGTCCTAAGCCAACCAAAGCAAGTCAGAAAGAATAGGAGGAAGAAGCAAAATGTTTGGGGATAACCCTGAAAAGGGCCATTTCCAATAGGCCCTTGCTAGCATAACAAAGGGAATGAAGCCTTTGAGGTTCATGGCCCTTGAATACTGTTCCTGCTTGGGGGTAGGTGTGAAATACCTTAACCGAGAAAGGCTTTGTTTCTGACCCACAAGAGCACAAGGCTCCTACCTCATGGGGTCAGAAACATGTCTGGCAGGTTAGTGCAGGCCAGTCAGCTACACACTAGCGGTAGGTTAGGTTTTCAGGGGGCACCTCTGAGGTGCCGTCTGAGTGCATTTATTAAATAGTCCAACACTGGCATCAGTGTGCGCTCATTAATCTGAGATATGTTGGTGCTAAACATTTTGGGATTCAGTGAAGCCATCATGGAGCTGTGGAACTCGTATTGACAAGCTCCCAGCAAATGTACTAGATATGGCTTCACCATGCACATACAATGCCTAAGAATATAATTAGACACTATATTGACATATCTGCTCATGCAGTTATGCCTTCACCGGAGGTATAGTGCACCATAACTCAAGGCTGTACGGCCTGGTGTAGGGGTGAATTGCCTGTGCCTCTGGCAGTGATGGCCGGCCTGGCACACAGGGAAGTGTACCAGGTCGACTCTTCACTTTATGCTGCACCAAATCATGCAGGCTGCAGTGACAGTGTGCATGTGTTTAGTAAGAGGTCTCTTAGGGTGCCATAATACATGCTGCAGCCCTTAGAGAACCTCTCTGGTCACAATGCCCTTGGTACCACTGGTACCTTTTACAAGGGACTTATATTTATGCCAGATGGGTGCCAATTGCGGATACAAAGGTACAGTTTTGGGAAAGGACACAGGCGCTGGGAACCTGATTAGCAGGTACCCAGTGCACATTCAGCCAAAGTTGCATTCAGAGTCAGGCAAAAAGTGGGAGGTAACCATGCCAAAAGGTGCACTTTCGTACAACAAACTAGAGATCAAAAGAACTAAAGAAATACACAATACAGAGAAATGGAACAGGTCTAGACTCAAGAAACACAAACTGGGAAAATAAAGTAAAAGAATGAAAAAATAAGGAAATCAAAAGAAAAATAAGCAATGGCAAAGCTAACTGTTCTTGCGCTGGCTGTCAGCCTTTGGGCTTTGTCAAATTTTCTTTTGTTTTATTCTGGTTTATGTATTGTTATGGGAGCTGCAACCCCTCAATAATATATAAAAAAAAATGGTTAAAAGGAAAACAATATTTTGGGTTTGTTTTTATCTAAAAAAGCAACCACTGCCATAACAGTCCTTGACTATAAATAGAACTACTTTTTGCACAGATGTGCTCCTTGTCAAGGAGGAAAATACCTCAATCATGACTGATATTAGCTACTGGCTCAGATGGGCTGACCCACTGCACCGAGCTGTTTGCAGTAATGGGCAGAAGGAAAGTGTGAATGACACAGTAACAGATCAGTGAATGGAGAGGGCTGGCTATAAGCACCTATAAGAAGTAAGTATAATATTTATATCATTTTAGTAAAAACAAATAATCTTGGCTAATGATACACCCACAATTGAAAGGGGAACAACAGAGAGAATATAAGCAAAGAGGATCACAGCTTGAAAAGTTTAGAATTTAAGGGGAAAAAAGTAATTGAAAAATAAACGTTTCACATGTTACAGGTTGAAATAGAAGTGCAATACCGTCCATTGCAGACATCCGTTTTTAATGTGAAGTACTTGGGTGTCAGAGATCTGTACATATTCTGCATAATACCAATTTCAAGACTAGCTCAAAGCTCATTGATTTATTTTAACTACCTCAACCACTGTCTTGTCTTCTTCGGTTAAAGGTTCTACTCACAGTGAGAAAGCTGAAGGGGTTGCTCCACGGACTGCTGAGTTCTGTGTATCACCCATAGGTCACATGTTTTCATCTTAGTGAGACAAGCCAATTCTGATGCTACACTGATTGTAAGGAATTGGGTTGCTGGTTGACTGGGGTGTGAGCCCTGATCATGCACCAGCCACAATCCCTTTCAGGGTGAACCATAAAAAGTCAGTAAATTAACCTGTGTTTAACCCTGGTTAGCTTCCGCCAAAAAGCAGTCAGGCTTAACTTAGAGGCAATGTGTAAAGTATGTATGCAACACACAAACAGTATTAAAACAAAATAGAGCAAATGTTAATAAATTATTTGACATCAAATTGACAAAAATTCAATCAGTAGAACCGGAGTAGTGATTTTTTTTAGAAAAATCTAGTGCCTAAAAGATCAAAGCGCCAACAGCAGACATCTTGTCACATAAGACCGGTCAAAGTCGAAAAATATGACCGACTGTGATGGAACGTGGTTCGGATAAAAGAAGTGGATTGGGCTCTGTTCAGACTTGGAAGAAATTATAAGAAAAAGTGTCTAAGAAGGCAAAGTTCAGTGGGGCAAGTCTGCAGGAGTTATCCGCATAGGGAGCGTCATTGTTGGATGACCTTGGGTCGAAGCCGCAGTGAAGATTTCTATGTTCTGACTTAGTTACCGAAATGGAAGTCGAAAATCTCCAGCAGGAAGAGGTCAAAGGCTGAGCCGAAGACAGTTCCATGAAGTCGGATACCCCTTTGGGGAATGACTGCTGGAAAGAGTTTGTTGCTGCAGAGAAGAACATAGCGGGAGAAGCCGCAAAGTCAATCTGCCCAGCGATGCACCTCTGGTGGATAGGCAAGCGGGTTGGTCCCGGTCTCCTCCTAGTTCTCATAGAAGTTTTTAGCCACACTTTTTGGCAATTGGCCATCTAGGCATCTTTAGCACCACAACCAAGTGTCCATGACTGGTGGGACACCTCTTGGGGGTTAAGGACTCACTCAGTCTGGGTCTAGGTACGGGTTCAAGATAGTAGGAGCCTTTTATGCCCCTATGGCTTGAACAGGAGGTCAGCAAACTAGCCCTAGGGGTCATTTCTGGTAGTCCTAGGTGCAGGTGAATTTACAGGGCTCAATAACGAGGCAGGCCTTCCTGGTACAGCAGCTGTCTGGCAGAGTGCACAGCAGGCCACAGCAGCAGGCAGTCCTCTGAGAGTCCTTCCCTAGGTCCAGTAGTGAAATGAAGAGTGGGTCTGAAAGTCCTACTTTTATATCCTGGTGCCCTTCTTCTGGAAGATGGGAGAAGCTTCTGGAAAGGTTATTTGATGTGCATGTAATTTCGTGGCTCACCTGACCTGACTCCAAGCAGGCTGCAGTGACAGTGCAGTGTCTTTAGGCCCTTTGAGTGAAAGCAGAGCACAGGCTATTCAGTTGTAAGCGGGCTGTGCTCAGCTCCAACCCCCCTTCCCCATCCTGCAAGCACAGAGCCCACTGAGGCACACCTCACAAAGTCTGTCAGCAACACCTAGTCATGTGACCCAAGACAGGCTGCAAGCACAAAAGGCTTAGGATGGTAAAATGGCAACTTTCTAAAAGTGGCATTTTCAAAATTGTAATGAAGAAATTGACTTTACCATGAAAAGTGTTGTTCATTACAATTTCATAGGTACCAAACATGACCTATCCACCTGCTCCCAATAAGGAATTACAGCTTATTAAAAGTAATAAGGAATCCCCAATGCTATCCTATGGGAGGGGTAGGCCTCATAGTAATGAAAACCGAATTTAGGAGTTTTTCACTACCAGAACATGTTAAACTTAAAGGTGCATGTCCACCCTTTTAGTTACACAGCACCCTGCCCTATGGGTGGCTGTCTAGGACCTACCTTTGAGCTGACATGTGTAATAAAAGGGGAGTTTAAGGCTTTTCAAGGGGTTTAAATGCCAAGTCAATATGCTGCACTCAGGCTGCACAGGCAGACGTGGGACATGTTTTAGAGTGCTACTTAATTGTGTAGTACAATAAGTGGTGCACACCCTCTGGTAGCATTTAATTTACAGGCCCTGGGTATATGGTATACCACCCTACATGGGACTTATATGCGAATGAAATATGCCAATTAGGTGTATGCCAATCCAACCATGTTTAGGGGAGTGTGCACAAGCACTTACGCACTGGTTAGCAGTAGTAACATGCACAGATTCCTAATTCCAATAAAAGAGAATTCCAGCAAAAACTGGAGGCAAGTAGGCAAACAATTTGGGGGATGACCACCAAAAGGCTCATAGGTCTAACACTGACAATGTGAGCTTCTCGTCATGAGCTATAACAAGCAGAAAAAAGAGAAAACATTGCTATCGCCATGCACCAATGTTGCACCATAGGCAACCCAAAACTCTGAAAAAACAAAGCCCTGCACCTTGTCATGCTTAGCCCAAACCTGGGGCCTATGTTCATTGGGCATAGTGGGTTAAACGTGCAACTGGCTTGGAGCTCATTTTATTGCAAGTTTGTAAATGGATCACTCACTGGGGTGTGTTAGATAATGACATACAGTTAACAATATTTAAATGTATACATAGAGAAAGCTTCGGCTCCTCAAGATAATAGTATTACTTTTTCACCTCATGCTGTTGGTGGTTTGCTGCATTATTCCACCTCCTATGCATTCTTTGCTTAGGAATTCTCAAGGAACTATCATAAAAGTACAAACAATAATTTAACTTTGAATACTTTATCTCATCCACACACAGTATGCAGAAAGCAATCATTTTTGTTTTGGTTCTTTGCTTTATCGGGATTGTTAATGTTTTATTCAGAACTCATGACTTTATCATGGCCTTCCCTATCTGTTGTCAGTCTGTCCAACATGAAAACCTTACCCCAAAATATAGCTTTCCAGAATAGGAATTTTGCATCTTACGAACAGCCATCGATAAGAACTTGGACTCACAAATGCTGTGCAGAGGCTCCTCTTTATTTATAGAATGGATTATATCAGTAAACCAGTGAATGTTGAGTATGAGTGATTCGCTGCACTATAGATAGACAAGCAAGAAATGCCTTTTGTAACCTGCTGCAAAGCTGCACTCCCACCGTCTTTTTCCCTTTTCAGATTCAATATTTGATTTTCTCAATGCTGCCTCTTCTTAGGTGTTGCCTAGAGATAGTTTTAGCTATTCTACTGGCCTCCCATAAACTAAACAATAAACAAAAGAAAAATGCTTAAATTTTTGATACCTAGAAAGGCTTTGGATCAACCCTCGTCACCCATTGGTTTTTGAACTGTTATTTACATTGTGCTCTAGCCTATCGCAGTATACAGCATGGAGCTGCTCCAGCAGAAAGGGCAAATTTTCATATCCTCTGAGGTTCGGTGAATCCTGAACCCGTTCAAATAAGATTGTCGAATCGTGACGATTTTGGCATCAGCGCACCGCAAACGACGAGTGCGGTATGCATGAGTGTTTTCATCATGTCACACCGATGGATTCACTATGTATTTTACGATCTAGTCTGAACCCTTGGGTTTCATTTTGCGCATAGCAGCCATTTTGTGGTTGCCCTCACATAGGCTGATGACTACAGCATGACCGTGGCCAAACGGGTCTCTAGGGACACATACACCTTAGCGTGAATTCCTGCTGACTTCTGTTTGACCTGAACGAACTGACCCTGCTGCCCGAGGCTAAACTGTTGAGCCTCCTCCTTGTCAAGCAGGTGGTCAGATAGAGATCAGAGAGCAGGACATTGCTGATTTTATGACACACGCACACACCCCTCTATCTTGCTCCTCATCTGTTTCTGTTTCCTTCTTTATGGCCTAATTATTGATTTAGGTTGAGGTCTTTTATGGTGGGCCCGTCCGGCCTGTTCGAGTAAGAATGCTGGATTTTGCCTTGTCATTTTTGGGGGCTGGACAACTGAAAGTGGGCTTGTCGTTATGTGATACTCCGGTAATGTCATCCTTTGATTGGTCAATTTGTAAGTAATTGATGCTAGCCAGGAACGTGATTTTTGGCATAAAAGACGATGCCCTGCCCTATGAATTTGAGCAGTCTCCTGAGAACATACACCGTGTTGTACTTCTAGGACCTCTGTTACTGGCTGCAGCTAATAAAATTGATCTTTGGCGTCACCAAGAAGAATCCCATGTCTCTGTACTCTAAGATAGGTGAACCCGAAGACTTCGGGCGTGTCCCCTGCGCCGCTGGGTTTAAATCCCGGTTCTTCTCCTCCCTACGTCACAGACCTGTCATCACACTAACTCATTCATACATGCATTCATTGGTGGGACCCATAACACCAACACGCATACGTCTCACTCCGAATCTGCACACAGGAGGAAAGAAGCGCTGGACATGTGGGGGTACTTTATTACCTATAGGAAAAAAATCTTTACATTATATACAGTATTTACATCAGTACCTATAGAATCCTAACCTTAAAATCAAGGCACTCCACCACTTGGTCGACGGACCAATTAGTTGGACTGGTTGATGGTGATTTAGATCTATCAACATAGGCCTAGGACTTAGAAGGTAAGGTAATTTCTTGTTAGCTGTGGTTCAAATCCTATTACTTTAGGTATATGATACTCCCCGTTTTTTTTAAAAAAGGGTAGTCACCAACTAAGCTAGCCACCTTCAATTTTAAAATAAGAGTTTTACCTCTGGCAATCCCCTTGACAAACCTCAAGGTGCATGAATACACGTAGACTACACCGGGTGTTTTTTCTAATACAAATAATAGAAGAAATATGAAAAAAATGTGAAAGGGACGAGATGGCACCTCACGTGCACACCACCAATTGAGCCTGCTGATTGGTACTCATCAGCTCTGCCCACTCTTATCATCATTGGTTGCCATCACGCTTCAAAAAGTAATAAAGAAAGTGTCCAAAAATAAACCAAAGCTGTGATGGTACGTGGTGAAGAAATCACATACCAAAAGCGACTGAATAGTGAAGATAAAAGGTTGAAGAGGATGCAACCTCAATAGGTTCAAACTTTATTCTTCCTTCGATGTGCACCCAAGTCAACAATTAAAAAGGTTGCCTAATATGCATACCGTTATGTAGTGCCAACATGTTTCATCGCCCAATATTTTTATGGCGATTTCGTCAGGGCAGCTCCAGTCGCTTGGCACAGACACGGGACACTGTTAGAGTTTTTTCTTCAGGGACCTTAGTGAGCCATGGCCTCGCGTACCAGCTCGCTCCAATAGGTCTTACGTGGGCTCCTTAAGCGAGTCCTCGCAGTGGTTCCGCACTCAGCTGTAATGCGAATCACCCAAAGCCTCACAGAGCTTTATATATTAGTATTTTCCTAGCTTATAGGACCATTTAAACCAATAATACTCACCATTCTCCCATACCAGGAACGCAAACCATTACAAAGCAACACAAATCATGCAATTTCTATCACAACACATTCTATAGTTAATATGTGTACCACGGTTAGTCATTAAAGTCATTTTGCCATGCAATTAGCAGTTAGTCCCGCGTGTAATTCGTGTTTGCTAAGGTGTAATGTTGGTTAGTATTAACACTGCAAACAATTAATATGGGTTAATATTTAAATTGATTACGTAACTAGTGTTTTCATGCAAAATAGAGAAGGTATAAACATTTTTTTCGTTTTACCTGCTCCACCAGAGCATTGTTCCTGAATGATCAGTATTGGACAACCACCTAAAATGAGTACCCTTCGGTCCAAGCCTGGTAGGCCCACATATTACTTTGCTAATGTTTTTTTTCTTTCCATTCCTTAAATTTAATTAGGAATCACCCTTGCAAGTTTAAACTATAACTTCTGATTACAATAATTCAACACCAACAGTGCATTTTTATGCCACTAAGAGTCCTATAATAGCGATTTGAAGTAAAAGGGGTTTCCACACCTGTTCTAAGTACACCCGCCTGCTAGAAAACATCCTTACTTGTCAATTAAAATGATATGCAATGGTTATTGTTTATTTCATCTGTAATTTTTATTGCAAGCATACAGCCACTATGCTTAGGTGCCATAATATTTTCACGTTATTCTTCTTTTTACTTTTTTGGCATATGCTTGAAATAAAAAAAACAACTGCACTAGCCTGCCTCAGCCAGACCTATTGGCTTTGTAATATTCTTGTTTTAACTTAGAAACAAAAACTTTTGACACATCTGTATCCTAGAATTGTGGCTACCTTATAACCATTCTTAGTTCCTATCTAGCCCATGCCATGTGTGATACCATCTGCCAGTTCTTGAATTTCAACCATACACTCTTAGCATGCTGTGATGTTGGATCCCCAAATCAAAATTTTAAAGCTAAAAATATGAATCCTAGAATTCACCGTACATTGACTGCATTTGACTAAAAAGGGCTCGCTGGTGATGTCACATAAGATATTGGTCCACTTAGCAGCTAAGATGTACGTTATTGTAAACATTTACATATGGGGGCATAGTTATAAGCCCCTATTGCATCAGAGCGTCACTTTTTGGGACGCTTCGGTGACGTAGTGTCATTTCCCATATTTACAAGGTGGCTCTAAGCCACTTCACGTGGCTTAACTCCACCTTGTAAATATGCCCGTTTCTGTCACAGTCCTCTGCGGCAAAGGGACGTGCAATGGGCGTTACTGTGGGCGTTCCACCGCAACACCCATTGGGACGTATTTACAAGCCCCTATCGCCAGCGGAGCACCACTTTTGACGCTCCGGTGGCGTAGCGCCATTTCCCATATTTACAAGGTGGCGCTAAGCCACTTAATGTGGCTTCATGTCACCTTGTAAATATGCCCTTGTCCACTTGAGGAAATTAAAATATCATAAGGCCTATGTGTCCCCGTGTGTTCCCCGTCACTCATGTGCACATGCATGTAACCTATGCATTTCCCCTCCATGGCCTGTCTATCATGATGCGTATGCTATAACGTGGCCTGCCATCATCCAGTCTCCCATGAGAGAAACGACAAACCTGCATTGAGGCCTACACGTTTTGCATCATGTTTTCCTGTACTCGTGTCATTTCATGAAAGCCCATTTTTGTGGCTCAGCCAGAGCCGAAAAGAGGTTTCAGGCCTCAGAACGCTGAAAGCTGCAGCTGCGTATCCTTGGCCTTGCACACTTGGGCCTCAGCCAAAGGGGCCCTGTCCGAGGTGCCGAGACAGTATTGAGCACGGTTATCTGCTTACTCCTACTGAAACCACATTCCTGCCTGGAGAAGGAGGAATAAACACCACCCGTCTGCGAAGGAGAAAGCCTAGCCTTTCTGTCTCTTTTCATGTGATTGCAAAGCTCACGTCGGTGAAAAGCCCATAGCCCCCATGTAAGGCCTACGCAGTGAATGAAGAAATAGATGCCACATCGGCTCTTGGTGATGGGCAACCTATGTCACAAATCAGTCCTTGCTCCAGACTTTAGATATCAGATAATACAAGATGTGCTGGTCGTCCTGACACTGAAGGCCTCACTTCCAGACTCCCCGGTTGCACAGAAACCCTTCCCCACGTCAGTTACACGTCATGCTCGAGTTGAGCACAAGTAAGGCAAAGTTCCAGTAAAGTTCCAGCTGATCACGCAACCCCCTCCAGGCATCCACCCACCTATGACACTCACCTATTATCATCAAGTGGACGCCCACCTTCACGCCTACTTACACACCCACATGCTCTTATCTCATTCTCTCTTGCTCCGCCTGAAGCACTCCTGCTTACGTATAATATCAAATGTATATATACTGTACTCTGTGAATTAAGTTTGAGAATGTTCTGAGAAGACCCTTCCTGATCCCTTGTGGTGATGGAACTATTCTCCCTATAACTCGAGTTATTGGAATAAAGCCCTTTTGAACCTGATACCACAGACTCAGCCTCTTGCTTTATGCATGATCATATTGATATTATAGAAATTCTGAGCGCGCAAAATTTTATTTACGACATTAATGGCGCCCGAACAGGGACAAATCTCCTTCCCCATGCGCCGGAGATGAAGGTCCAGTTTTGCCCCCTTCCACAGCCGTGACGGACTTCAAGTGTACACGCCGCGGGTTTTCCCGCCAACTCCCTCAGGCCAACGAAGGAGACGGACTGCGACCAGGCATCCATACGAGGCGGTGAGGATTGCGGATCGTCCCGACCCAGAGCCCACCCTGCGAGAGAGCTGTGTCCGAGGTTTCTAGAGATCCACCTAAGATACGCCATTCCCTGCGCAGCGTCAAGTGTCCGAGGCCTTCAAGTTCAAGTTCAAGTTCTGCTTCCCGGTGAGTTTTTCATGGGGGTTGCAATAAAGACGGGTTCATTTAATGAACACAGTAAAGACGTGTCTCACTTGTGAGACCGGTATGTTCAAGAGCATGCATCAAGAATTAAAGAATTAAAGAATTAAAGTCCAAGTTTTCAGGTGCACCGATATAACTGTATGAATGTTATTGTCTTAGCCAGGTTCAGTTAGGTTTGAATGTGTCAGGTTTTTATGTAAGTTTGTTTCATTGTGGTTTTTCATTTTTTGTTCATTGTGATTTTTGTTTTCGGTTACATTCCAACATGCCGTTATTTTCAAAACTGCGTAAGATATGTACCAGAAAAGGTGTACTAGAGGAACCAGTTAACATTCCGCCTAGAGACACACCTGGACATTTCATGTACTGTAAGCATGGTTTAGATGCCGTGTTGTTTTTAGAACTATGGGTGGATTACACGAAGGATTTAGAGACAAAGTATAGATGGCCCATCACGGGAACGTGGGATGCGGAATGCATCATGAAGGTAGAGGAAGAGCTATGGAAGAGAAAATCTAGACCTGCTCAGAAGGATGCCATTGAGTTATGGCGCAAGGAGTCACATAGAAGAACAGAGAAAGGGTTCCACAAAGCAGAGAGAAGTAGACAGGAGTCCGAAAAAGCCAAAGAAGAGAAATTACAGGAGGAAGGGGAACGGGTAAAAAGAGAGCAGACTGAAAGAAAAAGAAATACTGTCGTTGCTGGTATTTACCCCGTCCTTTCAGAGGAACTAGCAAAAGTGGCCCCAGTAGAAAGACCCATTAGAGTGCCACCGCAAGTACCCCGAAAAATAAAACAAACAGCATCCGAAACGTTCATTAACACCTACCTAGAGGAATCCCCACCAGCATACGTGGACGGATTTTTCCCTGCACCCCCAACGCAAGAACAGCTCCAGGAGCTCGAGGACGGCGGGGAGGGAGGATCCGGGGCAACATCAGGAGGGGAGCCGTAAAAGTAGACATCTCCGAATGTATATATGACCCAGATCCAGGAAAGGGCAGAATGCTCGTGTTTTCACTACGGCTTAGACGAGCAGTCGCAGATTTGGAAAAATTACCAGATATGGATAAACATCTAAAGAAAATGTACACATTCATAAGAACAGGGGAAGGTTCTGAGTGCATAGCAGAAGCTGTACAAAATAGAAAAGTAATTATTAAGAACTATATCCTTCGCTTCCTAATTAACTGTCTGATCAGGGAAAAAGACGAAGGTGACGGGGACGTAGACCGTTGTTATATTGGTTGGAGTGATCGCATAGATGCCGGTCAGCATGATAAATCAGGCCAGACAGACAACATGTTGACCAAAATCCGAAAGGCAATAATAGTGTCACACGAAGGAGGCCCAAACGAAAAGGCTGAGTTATCATCTGATGACGAAGCAGGGGACAAAGACAGAATACATTATGTGGGCCATGCCCGGCGATTCGAAAGGCCCAAGGGCCTCAATCACCGTAAACAGGGAACGGCTATAAAAGAAAGATATTCCCTTGAAAGTTTGTTCCAAATCACCGAAAAAGCGGTGAATAAATGGTTAGGTAACGATCAGCCCCTCACCCCGACCGAAAATGAACTAGCACGGTCAACCACCCTGTGGATATCCCAATATGATATATAAAATAATGATATCGTAGCACAAACGTTCTTGAGCCTCCCACCAAACGAACAGCGCATAGCTGGTGTTTACATGGTCCAACATTTGATCACGTTATATGAGAGTCAATATTCTGGTCCTGGTCTATTGTATAAGTTGCTGGACGACATAATACTAGACAGGTGGATGAACATGGGTACTGAATTGATTAATGTCATCCTGGATCAGCGACACAAATATATAGTATACGTGACTAGGTCCCTGCTTCCCGCTCCACCACAGGTTAAGGGACAGTCATACGACAAGCTGAACCACCTACGAGAGGTTCATCCTGTAAAGGATGCAAACAATGAACTGCAACGGGTGTATGTCTACACCCCCTTGTCAAAATTAGAGATACTGGAAATGAAAAAAATGTTACCATCCCATGATAAAGACCCGGGGGGGTTTTCACCGAGAACTAAAAGACATTCTTCGCTTAGGAGAATATACATATGCTGACATTCTAAAGTTATTAAAAGTACTATTGCCTGCTGGTATTTACGAGAAGCTGAAAGGACAGGACTGGGAGGTGGGAGAGAAAAAGCTCAGCTGGGATCTGTTGGAAAGAGAGGAAGAGGGAAGAGGCCCGGGGGTTGGTCTGGGTCCCCGAACTAAAGACTTACCTGAACTCCTTGTACAAGTTTTGCCCAGATTATTAATTACCAAGAAAGAAGACTGGGATGCTATTTCAGCCTGTAAACAGAAACCAGACGAGGACACTAGCGATTTTTACTCTAGGTTTGAGAAGTGTTTCACTATCAATAGTGGTCTTAAGCCCGGTAGTGATTCATATCCCCATCTTTTCGTGAGCAAACTAGTAGAAAATTCCCTACCAGAGGAGAAGTATAGGGTACTGAAGGTTGAGAGTACTTGGCAAGCAAACAGCCCTTCCAAAATGTTACAGATGTTATAATACCACCAGAACAGAATTAGAGAAGAACACGACCAGGAAAAGAGACGCATGAAAGACACAAAGATGAAGATGCTGGTGGCCCAATCGACACCGGCAAACACAAACACGAACAAGAATAGCACGAAACAAAGTAATGGGACCTGTAATTATTGCAAGAAGCCAGGCCACTTCGTAAATGAATGTGCAGTCCTGAAACACAATATAGCTATAGGTAAAACAAAGCCACGTCCTTATCCTCCCAAAGAAAATAACACACATCAGACATCAGATACGTTTCCACCGCCGCCGCCGCCTGTCCATGCACCTGCACCAGCCCACGCCACAACACAAATGTATGAGCACGCTCAAACTAACTATCCAGAATACCAAGCATATTCATGAAGCAGCCCAGAGAGGGAATTCGACTTGCCCCTTATTCCAGTTCCTGTGGACCAAGCGGGTCCCTATGTGCATGCACGTTTACTAGGACAAAATAAAAAGTTTTTGATTGACAATGGGGCGAGTAGAACTACCATCAGTCATTCCGAGGTTCCAGGGGCACCCCTCTCGGGCTCAAAGAGTATATCCCTGGGCTTTTCAGGAAAGCCTATTATTAATGAGGTTTCAGAACCAGTCTCTTTAGGAGTTGGTCCACTAATACATACAACAGACTTACTGCTTACTAAATCATGTCCAGAAAACTTACTTGGCATAAAAACGTTAAAGGAACTGGGAGCAATTATCTGTTGCTCGCCAGAAGGAGTGCGACTGTATTTACGTGATTTCAAGGGCCATTTTGTAATGAAAGATATTGACATCAGGCTCCAAAATGTACCGCAGCACCTATGGGCACAAGGCCCTACTGACGTAGGGTTCATGAACATCACACCACACCAGGTCACCCTCAAGGAAGGAGTGGTGCTGCCACGGATTAGACAATACAAAATCCCACCTGAGGCTGAAGTAGGGTTACTGAAAATAATCGATGAACTAATCGCACAAGGGGTAGTGATAGAGACAGATTCAAACATATGCAATTCACCTGTTCTTCCTATTCTTAAAAGAACTGATCCCAATACATCACCTGTCTATAGATTATTTGTGGACCTGCGAGAATTAAACAAATGTGTGGTGCCACAGTACCCTGTGGTCCCGGACATTTCTTCATTATTGACTGCCATTGATGCGGAGGCTACGTTCTTTACAGTTATCGATCTGAAGAACGCATTTTTCAGTATCCCAATACATCCGGACAGCCAATATCTTTTCGGTTTCAGTTTAAAAGGCCACAGCTTCAGATTCACAAGAGCACCACAGGGCTTCACGGAAATTCCTAGCATCTACAGTCAGGCACTCAAAAGACAACTAGACAGTATTCATATGCCTACCACTACAGCACTGATACAGTATGTAGATGACATTCTCATCACTGCAAGATCGGAAACTAACTGTGAAAATGCATCACTCACTGTTTTACACTTCCTAGCTGACAAGGGGCACAAAGTGTCCCCTTCGAAGTTACAATTCTGTGAACAGCAAGTGGCGTACCTTGGGCACTTGCTATCCAAGGAGGGTAGGCGACTGACACCAGAACGTATTCAATTGATTTCTGGCCTTTCACAGCCCAAGACACAAAAGGAAGTACGTGCATTCATTGGCCTCACTTCATATTGCAGGCAGTGGATTCCCCAGTATGCTTACATAGCCAAGCCCCTAATACAGTTGACGACACAGGAGGTAGCTTCTACTAAAGTCCTCCCTTGGACACAAGAACACACTGTGGCATTTGAAGAATTAAAAAGAGCTTTATGTCAAGCACCAGTTTTAGCAATCCCTGATTACAAAGAATCTTTTATGCTTTTTGTGACAGAGCGGGATGGAACAGCACTATCTGTCCTAACACAAGATCATGCAGGAAAACACAAGCCCTGTGCTTATTTTTCTAGTACATTGGACCCGGTAGCACAGGCTTTGCCTGCGTGCCTAAAATCTGTTGCAGCAACAGCCTTAGCCATAAGACAAAGTGACTCAATAGTGCTGGGCCACCCCCTGACAGTACAAGTACCGCACGCAGTAGAGGTTCTCTTGAATCGAACACAAACCCAACACCTGACTGTAGCGAGACTGACAGGTTATGAGCTGACGTTATTTCAACCACACATAGAGATCAGACGATGCAACATACTGAATCCTGCTACTCTTTTGCCCTCCAGTACAGAAAACGTTTCCCCACATGACTGTGTTGAAGTGATACATACCGTGACTAAACCAAGACAAGACTTGACAGATGTTGCACTCCCAGACCCTGACCTAACACTCTATGTTGACGGCTCATGCATGAGGACGGGGGCGGGAGAATTAGTGGCAGCGTATGCAGTGACCACTGCTACTGAAATCATAGAGACTAAAAGAATAGACATACTGTCAGCACAAGCAGCAGAGCTCATTGCCCTGACACAAGCGTGCATAAGAGCTAAGCACCTGAGAGTAAACATTTACACCGACTCACAATACGCATATGGGGTAGTTCATGACTTCGGAGTACTGTGGAGAGAAAGAGGTTTCTTGACCTCTCACGGGGCCAAGATACAGCATGGCCCCCTTATACAAGCCCTTCTGGAAGCGATACATTTACCGACAGCCATAGCTATCCTGAAATGCAAAGCACATACTAAAGCCACAGATACCATTTCTCAAGGCAATGATCTGGCAGACCGAACAGCTAAACAGACAGCTCAGACCCCACTAGACATGACAAAATCACAGGTACCATCAATGACCAAAGCCATGACAGTCAGGGATCCTTCCAAGGATGTACAAGACATACAGACACATGCTACTCTAGACGAATTAAAGAAATGGTCGGAACAAGGAGGGGTACTGACTGATCAGGGTTGGATGACTAAGGGCAAAGAAACATGGTTTCTTCCTGATGCGATGGTACAAGTGATCATAAATACCGCACATAGTCCTGCACACTTAGGAGAGAAAGCAATGCTAGACAGCTTACAGAATATATGGTTCAACAAGCACCTGCGTGCAGCAGCGAAACAAAAGGTCAGAACCTGTATGATCTGTTGCCAATTCAATCCAGGTAAAGGCATTCCGATGGAACAAGGTGGATTCCATCCACCTGACCATCCTTTTGAAGTCCTCCAAATGGATTATATCCAAATGGACAGATGTAGAGGTTACAAATATGTCCTGGTAGTAGTATGTTCACTATCAAGATGGACAGAGGCCTATCCAGTTCCTGATTATACTGCTGTAACTACCGCCAGACAATTGGTGCAAGAGTTTTTCCCACGTTATGGATTACCGCGTGTCGTATATTCCGACAACGGTCAGCCTTTCTCCTCTGAACTCATGAAACAGGTGTCCCTTCTGTTAGGGTATACCTGGAAGTTCCATTGCGTACGACATCCTGAGGCAGCAGGCCTTGTAGAAAGACACAATCAGACCTTAAAGATAAAACTGGCAAAGATTTGCGCAGACAAAGGTGTAGATTGGATGGTAGCCCTGCCGGTTGCCCTCTTTTACATGCGAATGGTAGCCCATTCTAGAACAGGTTTATCTCCCTATGAAGTGGTCTTTGGTAGACCACCGAATATGTGGGGCACTCCAATGCCTAAAAAGATCACTGATGTTGATAGTAACATGCTGACAGATTACCTGGCTTCCTTGATGTCTGCACTACTCTCTTGTCGTTCGCAGGTTGCTGCCGCCTTCCCTGACAACACCCAGGTCAAAGAACATTCCCTCGCTCCTGGGGATTATGGTTTAATAAGGAACTTTGATAGAACAAGCCCTCTTGAGCCGAGGTGGAAGACGCCCAAGTTGGTATTATTAACCACGAGGACCGCTGTTAAAGTCGAAGGACGGAAAGGATGGGTTCATCTTCATCATTGTAAACGCTACTTCGGGAATAACGATTCTTTTAAAAAGGACACGAACTTTCCAGACTTTAAGCCCCCTTTACTAGAGGAGACTCCCCAGCAGGAGTACAAAGCTAAACTTAGATCTAAAAAGTCAGAACCCGTTTGATCAATTAAGTCCACTAGGTGGTGAAGCGGTTGAACATGTATTCTGGCTTGCATAAGATCTCGAACAATCATAATGAGAAAAAGAGCAAGATGAAAAGCAAATACTGTAAAATATTACGTGGTAGATGTATAGTGACTTTGATTTTTCTATTTCTTCTGTGCATCACGATGATATGTATCAGCTTAATACTACATGCTATTTTTCCTCCTATTGCCTCACTCTTACACTCTTCTACTAATGATACCATAAAGCACACATTTAGTGATCTGCCATCCCATGAGCTATCATATCGACTTGCCTTACGCAACAATACCTTTATTCAGATGCTGCACCATTCACATCAGACTAGCAATGCTACAGACTGCTGGATCTGTGGCCGACTTCCCCCGTATCAGAAGGTGAAGGGAGTGTTGCCTCTTTTCCCTTTTCCGTTCTCCCATAATGGTTCTTGCGGAGCATGGTTTGCCTTAATGACATCCATCAACGGTGATGCCAAAGAATGTCAAGACAAGGAGTGTAGGGGCGACTGGGTATGGGGTAACTTGAATAAAGTCATGAATAAAGCATGTTTCCCAGATGAAGAAGGTCTTCCCCAAAGGAAAGGTGCGGATCTAGAAAATGAAGAGTATCTGCAAGGAAATGCGACCCTCGACTTTATAGTGTTGAATGTCAAGCCCATACACAATTTAGGTCCATCCTCAATTACAGTCCTGCCAGTAAAAGGGAACTTGTGTGTCAGAAAAGAAGGCTCAGTACATTTGGGGCACAGCGAGTGTAATACTATAATAGTGTTTAAAGACAAAGGAAAGTCCTATTTCAGAGCATCACGACACACCTACTTTATTTGTGGCCAGACAGCCTATGTGCAACTGCCCTTAGACTGGGGTGGGACGTGCTACATATCATTTCTTTTACCACCCGTTTTCTTGGCCCCATCGAACTATTATCAAAATCTCCAACTAGCACTTATCAGACACAGACGAGGGCTCGATGCCTCTGGCATTGACCAGACTGAAACAGCTTGGGAGCAATATACAGATTTCAACAAAGGATTCTTTTTCTTCATAGGTCCCGTCCAGAATAGTAAACTTATCCGCAGGCTAACAAGGATTCTAGAAACAGTTGCTAATGAGACTGCATCAGCCCTGGGGAACTTGACCCAGGAACAGTCTGCTATGAGAATGGTCGTTCTTCAGAATCGTCTTGTTCTTGACGTCATCCTGGCGGATAGGGGCGGGGCCTGTAGGGTCATCGGTTCCAGCTGTTGCGTTTTCATCCCTAATAACGCACCGTCTGTATACAAAGCAATAAAAAGACTCCACAAGATTGCCCAAAGCATACATCAAGACCCAGGCACGTGGACTTGGTCCAGTTGGCTCTGGGGAGTAATATCGGCATGGGGATGGAAAGTGTTGACCGTCTGTGGATTGATACTACTGATGATATTCAGTTGTTGCCTATGTCTGCAGTGTGGCCCGGCCATTTGCGGCCTGTGTGCTACTGCATGCGTTCCACATCCCCATTTACAAAGCATTGAAAATGGTAAAATAATGCTGCAAGAACAGATTGACTGTCTCATGAGAATAGATGTGACATGAAGGGTCCACTAGGGGACAAGGAGGGAATGAGGAAATTAAAATATCATAAGGCCTATGTGTCCCCGTGTGTTCCCCGTCACTCATGTGCACATGCATGTAACCTATGCATTTCCCCTCCATGGCCTGTCTATCATGATGCTTATGCTATAACGTGGCCTGCCATCATCCAGTCTCCCATGAGAGAAACGACAAACCTGCATTGAGGCCTACACGTTTTGCATCATGTTTTCCTGTACTCGTGTCATTTCATGAAAGCCCATTTTTGTGGCTCAGCCAGAGCCGAAAAGAGGTTTCAGGCCTCAGAACGCTGAAAGCTGCAGCTGCGTATCCTTGGCCTTGCACACTTGGGCCTCAGCCAAAGGGGCCCTGTCCGAGGTGCCGAGACAGTATTGAGCACGGTTATCTGCTTACTCCTACTGAAACCACATTCCTGCCTGGAGAAGGAGGAATAAACACCACCCGTCTGCGAAGGAGAAAACCTAGCCTTTCTGTCTCTTTTCATGTGATTGCAAAGCTCACGTCGGTGAAAAGCCCATAGCCCCCATGTAAGGCCTACGCAGTGAATGAAGAAATAGATGCCACATCGGCTCTTGGTGATGGGCAACCTATGTCACAAATCAGTCCTTGCTCCAGACTTTAGATATCAGATAATACAAGATGTGCTGGTCGTCCTGACACTGAAGGCCTCACTTCCAGACTCCCCGGTTGCACAGCAACCCTTCCCCACGTCAGTTACACGTCATGCTCGAGTTGAGCACAAGTAAGGCAAAGTTCCAGTAAAGTTCCAGCTGATCACGCAACCCCCTCCAGGCATCCACCCACCTATGACACTCACCTATTATCATCAAGTGGACGCCCACCTTCACGCCTACTTACACACCCACATGCTCTTATCTCATTCTCTCTTGCTCCGCCTGAAGCACTCCTGCTTACGTATAATATCAAATGTATATATACTGTACTCTGTGAATTAAGTTTGAGAATGCTCTGAGAAGACCCTTCCTGATCCCTTATGGTGATGGAACTATTCTCCCTATAACTCGATTTATTGGAATAAAGCCCTTTTGAACCTGATACCACAGACTCAGCCTCTTGCTTTATGCATGATCATATTGATATTATAGAAATTCTGAGCGCGTAAAATTTTATTTACGACACACTGCAGTCCTCTGCAGCAAAGAGCTGTGCAATGGGTGTTGCTGTGGGGGTTCCACCGAACCACCCATTGCTTTTAGATGCTGCCCCGGATTTACAAGGCTGAGGTAGTGCCAAAAACAGCGCCATTTGAACGCCATGGATTACCAGGTGTTAGAATGGCAATACAAAGAGAAGTTATTAATTTCCTTGTTTTTTGCTCTTTCCATGTGTGCTGCATTCTGCGGCACACATAGAAAGAGCAAGTTGCCATTGTTGATTTTTTATATGCAGGTGTCCCTTCCTGCACATAAACAATACCCCTCCGCCCGCCTGGCAGCACAGGCATCCTTGCAGCGGCAGGGTGCATGTGCTGGATCTAGGCAGCTTTTTTGTGCCAGCACTAGGGGAAACACAGGGGTGCGCCATAGTCTTGTGAATTTGGCGCAGCTCCGCGCTCCAAACGTTTTTTTTGTAAATATGCCCCATGGTGTGTAACACCTCATGCCCTCACTACGAGGCAAGGTGAATGCTGCAATGGCATGCTGAGACCACGTGATGCATTCATTCTGAGGACTGTGGTGTCTTATATGTGGGGCCCAGTGCTCTTCAGGGTGTGGGGCAGGGAACAGCACTTTTCCACCCCCTTCTGAACCAGGTAATGAATGGTTCTTATAAACTATGAACTGAATTTACTATTTGTGATTGCTGCAACATGTTTATCAACTGCCTTGTAATTTTTCGCGAGTGTGTACATAACATATTTATATGTGTAGTTTGTACGATGTAACATGGTTTGCAAGTAGGTACATACAGCTTTCGTTTCTGGGTATATAAGTATTTATATTGCACCTAAAGTGGGGTGATGCACACAAGAGCTTTCTTAATGGTGTTGTCAAAGTCAAATAATAATTACGGGTACTGGGATATGCTTAAATGCCACTGCTTGACGGTGGCTCGTAAAAGGATGTCAACAAGCACCCAAGTTGCTTTTTGCGACGAGACAAGTATGTGCCACCTCTTGGAAGTTAAAGTGTCTCTAGAAAACTGTTAGATGCCAAATTGCTTTAAAGTGCTAAGTAAAATGTGTTGTTTTCTGCAGTTAACATCCACAGACTGTATGCTATGCAAAAGTCTATCTTCTATATTACTAAAACCCTGCATGAAAAATGTACCTTGACTTAAACTTTCAATTTTTCCTCCCATATTAATATTGAATGCTTCGCTCCTTCACTTCTACCTTCTGTAGATATAGACTATTCCAAATTGCATGCCTATCTTAATCTCTTTCTTTGAAACCATATCCCTGCAATCTAACAAATAAAATTAATTCCATTAACCGTTTGCATCTCACATAACCCCCAGTCATTAATGTCCAACAAAGAAACAGTTTTTAATTCATGGAATAATTTCGTTAAGAGCACAAGACTAATGTCAATGGAATGGATTGACCGTTAACTTTGGCTTCCCAAGTAGCGTAAGTGCTATATAAATGCAATTTCAATGGCATTTTAAGTTATAGGCTCTTGTAAAGCCAGTCTACAATGTGAAAAAGTCATGTGAAATGCTAGGTTACTACTACACAGCACGACAAAGTTGTGCCCAGTGCACCATTTTTTTTAAAAAGCTTCTCCTAATTCTGCAGCTTTCAGTGGGTAAAAACACACAGAAACACTAGGGCGTATTTACAAGGGCACTGTGCGACCTGAGCGCCACTTTTACGAAGCTCCGATGGCGCAATGGCCTGCTCCATATTTACAATGCGGCACTAAGCCACTTTGTGTGGCTTAAAGCTGCATTGTAAATATCATACCTTTTCACGCAGTTTTCTGCGTCAAAGGGCCGTGCAATGGGTGTTGCTGAAGGCATTCCATTGCAACACCTATTGCTTTTTGACTGCCCCAGATTTACAAGGATCTGTAAACCGAGGCAGCACCAAATACTAACGCCATCGAAAAGCAGGCTTTAGAGTGGTGCAGCGAGGAGAAATATTTCTATTTCTCCTAGTTTTTTGCTCTTTCAATGTGTACTGCATTCTGCAGCACACATAGAAGGAGCAAATTGCCTTTAATGATTGCACTTCCTGCACATAAACAATCATCCCTGCAACGCAGGCCCTTTGGCACCATGGCGCAAGGGTGTCTGTGTTGGTGCTAGGCAGATTTTTAGCACGGCCCAAGAGAAAACACAAGATTGCGCCGTATTCTTGTGAATGCGACGCATCCCTGCGTTATTTTTAATGGCACAGCGCAGCACTGCTAAATTGCTTGCAGCAGCGTGCTGCATCATATCTTTGTAAATATGCCCAGTAGTCAAAGTGGGTGGGATCAGAGGAGCACGATGTGCCCCTACTTTTTTAATTTAAGTATAACAGTCCCCCTACTTTTTGAGAAAATAGGTTTGTCCCAGGACACTTAATTCCAAGCATTTAAATGCATCTGCAGAAGTGTAAGGCAGGGAGTCTCCTGTGCTTAGAATCCGAGGGAGGGCAGACAGCTAAACAAGCCATCTTGCCATGGTGCCTGCTTAATTTGCAAACCTGAAGGGACTTGGTACTTGGAAGTCGGTATTGGCTTTAATATATGTAATCACTTGAAGCTTCCTGGTGACAGTATTATTGCAAGGGAGTTACCAACAGAGCTTTGAAATGTGTGCTTTTATTGGACAGTTACAAAAAAAATCACTTTGTACAATGTGGGTATTACTAAAATCTATATTTTTTCGGAAGCACTTTCTCTTCAACATTTTTGCACACTTTGTAGCAGCCTATCTTATATTGTGTGATGCATGTTTTAAATAATGACACATATTCCTAGTGCATTTAGTCACAGACTGGGACCTCGTAGCATTAAACATATGCAAGTCACTATTCTCCCCTCCATCACCCATGATTCGATTCTGTGGTTCTCTGGTTACAGACACAGATCTCTGCAATGCATTATCTATGCATGATGCTCCTCGCCGGCCGCAATCTCCTTTGTTCACACCTAGCAGCCATCGCCTCCCCGCTTCCATGGGAGAGGCATGCCGATTTATCGTAGTCACCGGCGGTGTGCTTTGAGACCCCGAGAGCATGACGCAGAGATGGGGCAGCGCTGATCATCCCGGCTCCTACACTCGCGACGGAGCCAAGATGGCAGCCCCACTCTGATCGCGAAGGATGTCCTGGCTTCCTGACTGCAGTGGTACATTTTTGCTGGGGAGGGACCCCCTTACCGGTAAAATACTTGGGGGCCCATAGTCCTGAGAGATCCCCCATGACTTGCCACATATACAGTGGTGATGGTGGCGGCGGCTGTAGCTTGGACATTTGGCCCTGCCCCGGGCACTTCCCTTCCCAACCACTGATGGATAAGGGAGGCTGTATCGTGCAGAGCCTCGGGGATGCAGCGGTGCCCCCCTGGAGCTCACCCCCTCATATCAACTGCTGGTCTCCTCTGCACTCCGGCCGCGCTGAACGAGTGCTGCCCTGGGTGGGATGGGCAAGAGGCCATCTTGCGGCTCTGGAGGTCCGTTCCGTGCCTGGGGCAGCGAGGAGGGATGCCATAAGCACCAAAGGTCCGGCCCGTTGCCATTCGGACCAGTGGCTGCCTGGTCGCCACCCTGCTCGCCCCAGGCTGGTGGCAAGAATCATCCTACTGCGCATGGTGCAGACTATGTTTCCGGAGTGATTCCATGGTGCCGCAGACTGCTGGAGCGTGGCGCCAGACAGACAGTCGCGGAGGGTGCGGCGCCGGAAGTGGAGAGGTCGCATTTTGGAGAGTGCAGATGATGCCAAGAAGAACAACGGGGACAGGAGGTGATCCTGCAGTTGCCCCCTACTTTCAACTCCCCGTGGCTTGATACCGCTGATGTGCCATCTCCCCCCTCCTTCAAGAGTACACCTCGTCAGATGCAGGACTGATGAGGAGTGCTCCAGACTGTTGACTCAAGGTTGCCACCTCATGTTTCCCTCAATCTCGTGACTCGCCAGTTACAGGAACGATGAGGAGGCCCCCATCCCAGCATTGGCGAGAAGATCATGCTTTGTTAATTTGTATTTTTGTTTCTCCAACCCTAACCGCTTCTACTTTTATTAAAATGTAATATCAAGTGAATCTGCAACTTGTATATATGTAACTCTAACCACTAGTATCTGTAGGAGACTTTTGTATTTACTACCATTCTTATGTGATTTTAGAGCTTACCTGTTTGTATCTTTCCTCGAGTGAATTTGCAAATTGTATACATGTGTCACTAACCACTAGTATCTGTAGTAGACTTTTGTACTTACTACCATTCTTATGTGAATTTAGAGTTTTTTTGTCTGTATCTTTTAAGCAACTCATGTAATCCGAAATCCTTATGTAATGTAACTGGTCCTTTTGTAAAGCGCTCTGACACCTTTGGGCAAAGTTTGCGCTATATAAAATCGCAATAAATAAAATAAAATTAATCTAACAGAGGTTTCATGATGTACGATAGTGCATTACCCAATGTTTAAATTAACTTGCATTTATTTTTAATTTAATCTGTGCCATATTTTATATGTAGTTACGTGAAGGGGAAAGACCGAAAAAAGTAATAGCATATTTTATTTTGCTAGCCCCCCTTTTGACTCCGCTCCCACGCTCACTAACCGGGCCCCCATTGTGTGCAACATCATAGTTCACGTACTTTTTAGGTCTCGCCTGGCGAACGCAGCGCGAAAGCGTTGTCGCTAACGAGATCTATAGTTGCTGACTTGCCTCGGAAGTGGGACAGGAGATGGGCACACGTAGGGCTTTTGGCGATTGTAGTCTGTGGACGCGCTTGCATGTAACGTGTACAGTCACGCGGCGTACACATCTCCTGTCCCCCTTCCGTCCTCAGCAGCCTCATGCACTTTCACATTCCATTCCCCCCGTCGGCTCCACGGAGACAGCTTGTCTCCTGCTGTTGCCGTGAGGCACTTTTCTCTCAATGGAGGACAAGGTGGAGCGCGCTATTTCGAAGAGGGAAGATATTCTTGATCTCCTCCTAGTCCTTCAAGCCTTTCTTTGTCAGGGTACTTGTATATCGATGGGATAAAAGCATTTCCTTTACTGGAGCGAGACAGCGGCGTAGCTACATCTTTGGCTGCCCGTGGCGGTCCTTGTGTTTGCCGCCCCGGTACAGCCACAGGTAAGGGCGAGTGGGGGGTGGGTATGGGTATGAGGCCGCCACCCCCAAAACTCGTGCCCGGGGCGTGCATGCCAGAGTTTGATGCTCACTGCTAGGAGCCGAAAAATGCTCTGACGCGTCATTAGTTTACAGTACCTGTGTCCGGCTCCGACGCGACAGCGGACTGCTGATTTCACCCGCCATTGTTTGAGGTGAACACCGGTTGTGCAAATTACCGAATTGTGAAGTGAAGCACAGTCGTGTTGCTGAGGAAAGGGTCATATAACATGTGCAGCCACTAGTAAGAGAAACGGCAAGTTGTGTTGACCCTGAACGAATTTAATTTGCATGCAAAGATACGAGGGTTAGTATACGTTAGACGATCTGATAGTTACGCGGGTACTACTTCCACCTAAAGGTGCACTATAGGTTTGATTTGTTAGAAAGCAAAACCTTTTTTTGTTGCAAAAATAAATCTCACCAGCATATAAAATACCCACACATGCTGTCACAGTCGGGCTCACACAGGGAACCGCTATACAAATGCTACAATAATGTTAAGCACACACATACAGACAATGACACAGACGCCCACGCATAGACTTATCCGTACTAAGACCCATACACTCAGACACATAAACGCATACACAGACAGAGCAATAAACGGGCATACACATGGATGTATGTGGACACAAGTAAAACCCAGACACACAAAGACGCACCCAGTTACTGACAGCGAGGCATGCAGAAACTCACAGGCCTATGCAAAAAAATGCATGCACATGTATCGTTGCAGTCACGCAGATACACTCAAGCACATGGGGACACAGACCGAAACAAAGACAGATACACACATCTTATAAATAATCTGTCAGACATATCGCCGTTGCTTGTCCTGTCTCGCTAGTGCTGTTCGTCGACTTGTGGCCCACTACTGGGCTGAAAGTCCAGGAGCATTACAAGGATGCTGCATTATGTAGATTGACTTTACTGAGCGAAACATAGCGCATTCTAGGATGCGTAGTGCCACAGATATCAACATATTTCAAGCCAGGTAAGGGGCGAGCTCATCCTTTTCCCAATTCATCCTTTGTGTTCTGGTCTGTTGAGTCCAGGGGCCTGGCCTTGCCTGCTCGGATACATAGTCCAGATATCTCATCTGATCCTCAGACACTTCTTTGTGTTCTGATGCATGTAGTCTGGGGAAGGTGGGGAGGGGGCTGGGTGGGGGTCAGAGTTGCCTTAGTCAGTTGCTGTATTGTCACACCCAGCCTCTATTTAAAGTCACTCTGGTGCATTGTACTAGTTTAACCACTCAATGTAGTAATGTGCATAATGTACCCATAGCATGTAGTAGGCTGTTCTTACAGTGCTTTGGTTTAAAATAAACCAGTGAAACGCATGTGGTCCCCTACATTGGACTGGTATTTGCACAGTCTTTTGAAGAACATTCAATAGGAGTCGATGTGCTTAAAACGTATTACTACATGCTAGGATGACACGGAATTTGTGCCAGTGCATTGTACTGCTATTAGAGCATCCTATTAGCAAATATTTAACCTGCGATACTTTGACATTGCCAGATAAGATAAAAAGTGCAAGAAAGGCTAACGTAATCTGTGCGTTGTCCTGTCATTGACAGACGCTGATTGAGGGGTTGACGTAATTTGTAGAATGCCTGCACCTGTGTACTGTTACCGCACCATGTTGCAGTGTGTCATACGTTCAAGTGATGTACAGGTCTCTTAGGTGTGTCCAGCGCAGGTCTGTCAGAGGGAGCTGGGTCCATGCCAGAGTTTCAGGAATCTAAAGAATATTTGCAGCCCCCCCCCATCCTCCTAGTCCATCTACTATCCATCATACCTCTCCTCCACCAACCAAGAGTGGGGAGTCAGAGAAACATGTTTTCACCTGTGGGTAAAATATTGACAGTGTCTGCAAGCCTCATGGTGAAGATTGTGTCCGGTTCCGGTGGTCACACCTGGGACAAGACCTTATATCCAGGGCTGAAGCACATAACCCCGTGGCATTACAAACATTGGCAAAGCAGATCGGTCTTGCCTCTGTGAGGTCTGTTGACTTCGTCAGGGTTGGCTTTTTTTAAGTCCTGTTATACAGCAGTACAGCTGCTGTGCAGCATGGCTAAAAGGAAAAAAAAGCACTATGATGGTTAACGCTGGTAGCTTTATAGTTTATTGGGTGTTTTAAAAAAAACAACATCTAACCATGCTGCACAACATCAACACAGCTGTACAACATGGCAAAGAAAACATTGGCAAAGCCAAATAGCTGTACCATACGGCTTTTACATTTGTGCCAAGTTGTATGGCTGCGGTGCAGGATGGTTGAAAGTAAAACAAAGCGCTATGACGCGGCCTGCGTTGGCTGTAATAGCAATTAAAAAGGAAAAAAAACAGTTGGGCGGCTGTTCAACAGAGCTAAAATACATTGACACCAATAGATCTTGCGTTGGTGAGAACTATTGGCTTTGCCAATGCTTGTATTGTGTAAGTGGTATCTTCCCATGCTAGCAATCACTCTTATAATCAAAATAGTTATGAACATGTCTTGATGATATGTTGACTTGGAGATCTCATGGGTACCAGGCGTACTGGCTTGGGTGTGCGGCTGTTTAATTTTTTCAAACAACTTTTTGGCCATGGTGTAGAGTCAGGTTTGGTAGATTTTCCTGAAAGAATTTACAGTGTGTGTTAGTTGGAAAGGCAATCGAATTGGCTTATGACTTTGGGATTACGTTTTGAGAGCAACCTTGCAAGTCTGCATTCGCTTCACAGGATTAAACCTGCTGAAACATCTTGATTGAAATGTGGAATGAGGCATGTTATACTCTATCCCTTTCTCTTCCCTTTGTCCACCCAATCCGCGTTCTGCCCTCCCTTAGTTGTACTTGTAAAAAATCTCATGTATATTCTAGTTGCCCTTTTCAGTTCATAAAAGATTTCATGATGATGCTTTGTGTATTCTTTTTTTATATATTAACGCTGATAAATCTTAGATTCTTGATTAATTACTATTCCTTGTAGCCTTTAATGTAACATGGTTAGGCTGGACCAATGCAACCGTTGTGATGTCACATGAGTGATCTCCAGCTAGTTCTTGTTTTTCAGACAACTAATATGTGTAGCGGACGAAGGCAGTTCTCAAATATGTACGATGGCTGCACACAGCTTTGTTTTAACAGGTGTTTTTTTAACAATATTTGTGCTCACAATTGTGCCTCCCAATTGCCTAGTCACCTTAAAGACAATTTACTATCATTGCCTTACATAGTTCACCTCGACGGCAGCACCAAAATGTCCTTTTCAGATCTTGCATATAACCAACATACCTGCAGTGAATTTATTTATATGGAGGGCTTTAGGTCAGCACCTTGATTGGACAGCTTTCTTATCCAATTATTGTATCTGCTTTTCTTTTGTTGGTTTTTCTTTCTATTCTTTTTGCGCTGCCTCTGGAACATTTTTTATTTATTTATAATGTTTTGATTGGATGACTGAGGGCATTCTTGTGCTTTTTAAATTCAAATACTTTTGTTCCTTTTAGCATTCCATGGGAGTGTTTTTTTCCTCTTCTCTCTCCCATTTGCTCCTTCCACTTCACTAACCCCACCCCTCCCCGCTGCGCACTCAATGCCCACCCTCATCTCCATTTGCATACCTTCCCCTCTCTGGCCTGCTTAAAAAAAATAAACCCTACAGACCCCTCTCGCCTTCGTTGCGGCCACATTCGTTTTCCGCCACATGTGCGGGCCCTCTTCCCATCCCATTTAAAACAAGCATTGAAAATGCAATAGGTCTCTCCTTTGATTAAGTTAAAGCCATTTGCTTTGCTAATGGTATTGCATAGCAACGCAAATGGCTTTAACTTAATGCATTTTTAATGCTTGTTTTTATGCTCTTCGACCACTGAATGTACGTCACTGTTTTTCCAAGTTAGTCCCAATTTAAAGCTCAATGTATGGTAATTTATTACTAATTTGCAGTATTACCGCAAATTCCCTGAACTAAATACAAAGGAGGGCTTTAGGGCCGCAAAACACATGATAAATTCGCATATATTGTTTTCTGCCTAAAAATAAAAATGTGATAATTCCACAATATGCACAGCCAAACTGCGCTGATCAGTTCTTACTAAAGATTTACGTAAGCTCCTGGACACACCAATTCAAATAGCGTTCGCTTTACGGACGTTTTGTTCGAAGGAAGAGTCTGCAGGATCAGGAAGTAAACAACGGCACCGCCGAGTCCGTGGAAACAAACTCCGACATTCACATTTATAATTTTTCCCTATATTTTTTTTACATACATTATTTTAGTGTGCCAGCCGCATAAAATAGCTTTTATTTTTAAAAAGAGGCCAGGATCCACTACCATGGTTTGTAGGCACGGACGGGGTTCGAACCCGCGATCTTCGGTTTACGAGACCGACGCCTTACCACTTGGCCACCGCGCCTGACGGGCTAGCAGGAGGCTCGGATAGTCACTAGAAGTGCAATGCGTCCGTGCTGCAGCTTAGATGTACTAAACAGGGGGAAAATAGCATACAAAGAACAGCGAAAACAAAAGTAAAAATACCACACGAAAAAAGGACAGCATAGAGAAGCTCATGTTCGCAACCAAAAGAGAACGTCAGCATCCAGTAGCGGACTTTAAAACAGAAAGAAGTAACAGCAACAGCAGGCTGCGAAGAACGCCACACAATGTTTCTTGAACAAATTACCTGCTTGCGCCACCGATAATTAGTTTTTTCCGCATAGGTTTCACGGTGGGCGTCTGAATATGTTGTTGTTCGACGTATTATGTGTTTTTTACTCGAATTTCTTGCCTCCGTGACGTACACGTTTTAAGTATAAAAGGACGAGTTTATTTTTCTCCACGTGGTGGCGCCAAAAGATCATTCTTGTTGGAGTAGCAGGAAAGTGGAGGCGTGGAGTTAAATTAAAAGAAAAGAGGCAAATTGTAATTTACTCTGCAAGGCTTTCTTAAAGTACACTTTTCATTAGTTTTAACATGAAATAAGTCATATAATTAACAACGTGACTGCTAGGGCTTTCCCCCCAGGTTTTTTGTTCTTTTCAGCAAAACGGCAAACACATGGTTTGCTATGTATTAGGATCACCATCTTCCCAGCGTCCACTATTTCTACCACTATTTGTGCATTTTTGCTAGAGGTAGCCCATTTTCCCTACGTTTTGTGGTTTCAACCTACTTGCAGTTTGTAGTGGCAACTGGTATGAAGCACATTTGTGATCCCGGAAAACGTATACTTTCTGGAAAGTAAATACAACAATCCTGAATTCAGATAGTGGACATTTGTGTGGACCCCTCATGGTTTTTAAAAAGAAACTAATTGTTGAAATAAATAAGTAATGAAAATAAGTAGCAAAATATAGACATTGGTTAAAATGTTTTCATCTGTAATTTTTGTCACGACGGTCGATTTACAAAAAGCAATGCACAGTTACATCTGATAGACCCTTCTGGTAACAGAGATATATAGGATTTGTAGATTCTCCAAAAACATGACTTACTCAGAGCCAACAAGTGAACTGTAGCATATGATGATTTTTCATTGTGTACCTACAGCAAGTCATATGGTAAAACATAATGAATGAAAATGAGTATGAAGAACACTACGTATTTCTGAAAAGTGCAAAAGATACTGACTAGTGATTATTTGTACACCTCTATATTTGGGGTTACCCATACTATCATATGGATCTGAGGGCATTTTGCAAAATGCCTTCTTTCTTCTACAGTGGCATATATTTGGAAGTTAAAGATGGAATTTTATGGCAAGACCGGAGGCTCCTATTATGCTTTCTTTTCTTGCTTTATTCCAATAGCAGCAAGATAAAACTACTCTTCCCAGAAGGCTTGGAGAAACAACTACCAGCCAATGGGAAACAAAGAAGCAAATACTGACCAATCACATCATAGATAATAGTATAAGGTGTATCGTGACTGCAAACAGCCCTCTTTTCTTGCTGCTCGCAGTCAAGATAAGTACCTTTTTTCCTGTCATTCATATGAAGTTAATTTATTTGAATTACTGTCATGGTATTGTTCGGTTTACAGTATTTTTGGCCTTTGTAGCGCAACTTGTTGCTCCCGTTTTCTTCGCGCTCTCACACGCGCGCACAACTTTCAGTTTACGTTCCCCCCCGTGCCCTGCACGCATTGCCTGCCCCTCGCGCGCCTCTCTCTCACCGGTTTCCGCCTCCTCTGTGGCGCAGCGCTCCAGAACGGCTCCTCAGTTCGACGCGCTGTTACCGGCTCCTCACCACGTTTCCTTCGTGTATATTTCACACGCCCCCTAAGGGGAGGGGTTTCTCCTTTTTCATACGCCCACTCCTTTTTTCTGCACAAGCATAAATTAACCCTTTCTTGTCAGGTTTTGAACAGGCTCCAGTTTATTTTTCATAATGCAGGTTTCTAATGAGCCTCATGACAATGAAGGGGAAGAGTTCAAAGAAGATTTGAGCTCTTTTATTAATTCCTCAGTGGAGACTGCGGTCGAAGCTTCTATGAAGCGTTTTTCCAAGACTATGGAGAACTCTCTCTTAAGTATAATGACCAAAGCAATGGCCCAATCTGCGGGGGATAGCAGAAAACTTACAGTGGTACACTCCAAGGTTTCTTCTTTGGCGTCAAGAGTGGTTGGTGAGTCTTCCTCACATATGACAGAGGACGTGGTTCCTCCCAGGCCTCCTGTTCAGGAGGGGTTAAAAAGTTTATCTGGTAAACGCAAGGTTAAGTCCAACAACCCGAGGTACCACAGAAATTGGTCATTTCAACAATTCACGACACAGATGATGATATGGATGACGCCACTGACCTTGATGATATTTTTAATATTGTGAGTCCTTCCCCTCCTAAGAAATTGAAACTCGACGCTTTTGCGTCGGAGCCGGTGCTGGATCCTGAAGGTACCCCTCTCTTTGACCCGGCTTCTATCAGGCATCCTAATTCTACCGAATGGTTCCCTATTGACCATGTCGGAGAGTATATAACCTCCAGACTTCGTCTCCCTTTAGACAAAACTGTCCGGGCCAAATTAAAGTCCGAGTGTCCTAAGCCCTCTCTCCCTTCTCACATAACTTCTACCCCTGCCATTGATCAACCTCTCCTCACTTTCTTCTCGAAGTTTGGCAAGGACCCGCGCAAAGGCGTGGATAAAGCTTGGTCCTCCTGCCAAGACAAACTGCTTGATTTGGTGGGACCACTGGCCCGCATCTTTGATTTAGCTGAAACAGCTCGTCTGGATGGGACAGACCTTAACCCAGAGGAGATTTCGCTGTGGGTCCAACGCGCTTTTTGTCTCCTGGGAAACACTAATGCGGCCTTGACTCATGAGCGCCGCAAGGGTCTCTTAATAAAGTTAGATCCCAAGCTTGCCAACCTTGCTCCCCTAGATCCTGGCGTCAAGGCTGATGGTCTTCTCTTTGGAGATTCGTTAGTAAAGGACTTAAGTCGGTTTGTCACCACCTTTGCCTCATTGGACAAGGCGCAGCAGTCCATCAAGAAGGTCTTTCCTTCTCGGGTTTTTGGCAGGGCCGGAAGAGGCAGGAGCCGCTCTACCGGCCGTGGTTTCCAGTCCCAAGGCTCCCGTGGTGCCTTCAACTCCAACCAGCAGGATTTCAAGCCCCAGTTTTACCCCCAACGAGGTCGAGGTTACAGGGGCAGGGGCCAACGTGGCTTCCGCCACAACAACAACAACTCCCAACAAGGTGAGTGCGGTTATACCTGTGGGGGGTCGTTTAGCCCTTTTCCTTAACAGATGGCAGACTCTCACTGCGGATCCATGGGTTCTCGACACCGTCCAGGGTTATCGTATCGAGCTTTACGCTCCTCCTTTTCAACATGTTCTTCCTTCCCCTCTAGTGTTCTCAACAGAAATGTCACTGCTGGTCACCTCGGAAATACAGGCCCTTCTCTCCAAAAAGGCTATTCTGGTCTCCCCCTTCGATCCCTCCGGCTTCCTCAGCACTCTTTTTCTTGTTCAAAAGAAAAACAAAAAGATGAGACCGGTGATCAATCTCAGATTCTTCAATCAGTTCGTGGTTTATCGCCACTTCAAAATGGAAACGATTCTTCACTTGCGAGACACTTTGCGTCTGAACGATTGGATGGTCCGCATAGATCTCCAAGACGCTTATCTTTCTGTTCCTATTCACGAATCGCACACAAAGTTCCTCCAATTCCAATGGCAAAACGTCATTTATCGTTTTCAATCTCTGCCCTTCGGTCTTTCTTCAGCACCCTGGTGCTTCACAAAGGTAATGAGACCGGTCGTAGCTTATCTACGATCTCTGGGGATCAGACTCATCATTTATCTCGACGACATTCTCCTCATGAATCTAGACAAATCGGCATTATTGAACGATCTCAACACTACACGTTCTCTTCTTCTCGAATTGGGGTTTCTCCTCAATTTAGAAAAGTCCTCTCTCATCCCGACTCAGAGCATGGAGTTTCTGGGGTTCCGTATAGATTCCCCCCTGGCTTCCCTGTTTCTTCCTCAATCCAAGATCTCCACAATTCAAACGGAGATTTCCCAGGCTCTGCGCCGTCCACTCATTTCTCTCAGAACCCTTGCGAGAATAGTCGGCCTTTTATCAGCCTCCATTCAGGCTATCTTTCCAGGTCCCCTCCATTATCGCGCTCTTCAGCGCCTAAAGATCAGGCATCTTCGGCAAGGTCTCGCTTACTCCGATCAAATAGAATTAGATCTCGAATCTCAACTGGAACTGCAATGGTGGTTAAACCACTTGGAGGCTTGGAACGGCCGAACCATCTTCGCTTCCGCCCCAGATCTTGTATTAGAATCCGATGCAAGTCTGACGGGTTGGGGCGCCCGTTGTGGACCAGTATCGACTGGCGGTACATGGTCAAAAGAGGAGTCCAAATTGCACATCAACTGTTTAGAGATGCTTGCAGGTTCCTTTGCAATCCAGAGTCTGGCAAAAGACAGAGTAAGTTGTACCATCCTTCTACGCATGGACAATGTTTCTGCGGTTCGTTATATAAACCATCTCGGTGGCACAAAATCGAAGGCTCTAGCAGATCTGGCAAAAAGCCTTTGGGAGTTTTGCCTTTCCAACAGACTTTCGCTCTCTGCGGAATATCTCCCAGGAGATCTCAACGCTGTGGCCGACTGGCATTCTCGCTTCCTCCGGGATTCCAGCGACTGGAAGCTTCTTCCCTCCGTGTTTCTCTCCCTCTCTCAGTTGTGGGGTCCTTTCTCAGTAGACCTTTTTGCTTCCCGTCTCAATTCCCAGTTGCCTCATTTCTTCAGTTGGCGTCCGGATCCTTTGGCTCTGGCGACCGATGCCTTCCTCCAAGATTGGTCCCTTCACCTCAATTATGCCTTTCCTCCTTTTCTGTTGATCAACAGGGTTTTATCGCAGGTGCGTCGCCAAATGACATCTCTGGTAATAATAACTCCCTTTTGGCAGTCCCAGATTTGGTTCCCGTCTCTCCTGGAATTGGCGGTAGACTTCCCCGTCCTTCTTTCTCCTTTCCCCAATCTTCTCTCGGATCCTCAGGGCAACCCCCATCCTTTAATGGTCAACCAGTCTCTGACGTTGTCCGCCTGGAAAATTTCCAGCCTTCCTCTTCTGATTTCGTCATTTCACAGGAAGCTTCAGTCTTTATTAGTCGAGCATGGGCCCCTGGCACCTCCAAGGCTTACAAGTCCGCCTGGTCTCTTTGGTCAAGCTGGTGTCTGCAGAAATCTGTCGATCCCGTTTCAGCCTCTTTAAACTTTATGGTTAACTTCTTAGCCTCTGAGGCTAGCTCGGGTAAATCCTATCGTACCATCAACCTCTATAGATCTGCCATTTCACTCAATCATACCCACATTGATGGAACACCTGCGGGGGCGCATCCCTTGGTATGCAGACTACTAAGAGGAATTCGTTTTTCAAAACCTCCTTTGGCTAAGTATTCTAGTTTATGGGATGTCAATTTGGTTTTGCAATTGTTTTCTACCTGGCCTGATAACTCTGCTCTTTCATTAAAAATGATCTCAGCTAAACTTACTATGTTATTATGTTTAATTTCCATTAAACGAGTATCTGATGTGAAGGCCTTAGATGTTTCTTCTAGACAATTTACTCCTACTGGTGTAATGTTTCATATTCATAAACGTACCAAGACCAATTTACAGTCTGTGTTCTATCCCTATTTTCCCTCCAATCCCAAATTGTGTGTAGGCCAATGTTTAAAAGTTTATGAAAGTAAGACCTCTGCTCTCAGGACTTCCTCCAGCTCCCAACTCCTTATTTCCTTTCGTAAACCCTTTCATCCTGTTTCTGCTGCTACCTTGGCCCGTTGGGTTCGTTGGGTCATGTCCCTGGCAGGTATTGACGTCTCCGTTTTCGGAGCTCATTCCACTAGAGGAGCCATGGCTTCTAAAGCCTTTTGGGCTGGCTCCCGTCTGGAGGATATCCTGAAGTCAGCAGATTGGTCTAATGATTCAGTGTTCCGTACATTTTATTGCAAACCTGTTCTTACTGCTTCTTCTATGGTGGTTGATATGCTTTAAACAAGCATAATAGGAGCCTCCGGTCTTGCCATAAAATGTAGATTTTCCTAATAATTTATGACGGAAAGTCCTAATTTTATTAAAGACACGGAGGCGAGTATTATCCCGCCACAACACTTCTAACTGGTGTTCTCCCTCCCCACAGGAACTCCAGCGCTGCCACCGGCATCATCCTGAGGTCCTCATGGATTCTATCAAGATCATTCCTGCTGATACGGCACCTTCTGTCCTTGGACTGGATCTTCTCTCCGACTCTCCTCTGGTGGTCTTCGGAAAAGAACTTTTTACGTGGACTTTGACTTTTTGCATTTTGTTCTCTGTTTCTCCTTTATTTTTCCATACTCTATGATTGCTCGCATAAGAAAAGAGGGCTGTTTGCAGTCACGATACACCTTATACTATTATCTATGATGTGATTGGTCAGTATTTGCTTCTTTGTTTCCCATTGGCTGGTAGTTGTTTCTCCAAGCCTTCTGGGAAGAGTAGTTTTATCTTGCTGCTATTGGAATAAAGCAAGAAAAGAAAGCATAATACTCGCCTCCGTGTCTTTAATAAAATTAGGATTTTCCGTCATAAATTATTAGGAAAATCTACATTAAATCCAATTGCCATCATCCATAGGTCACTCCTACATGGCTGTCTGCTTTCTAACTACAAGAGGTCCTTATGAAAATGAGGCTAAGCTAAGCTTTGACTGTCTGTTAAGCCTCTGTCTTACTCAGAGTCCTGACTAATACCATACGGGTGCCAAGTGAACATTTACTATCACCAGTCTGTAGCAGCATGCTGATGAAAACATGTCTTTAATGCACTAACTGCGCTAAACATGTGGAAGTCAGCAACCCTCTAGCTGCCAGGCCCTCCTAAAACATAAAAACAAGCATTGGCATAGCCAATAGGTCTCGCCTTTGGGACCTTATAAGTGTTTAGCCATGCAACAGTTGCATAACTAAATACTTATAAGGTCCCAAAAGCGAGACCTATTGGCTATGCCAAGCGGCCTTGCGGCCGCGAAAGTGAAAGTGATCGCGATTGTGATCAACATCAAAGCGAAAGTAATTGCGGTAAAACGAGGCGCGCGCGCCCGCGCACATGCACTGTAGCTCTATGCTGGCCTGGTAGCACTTTTTGGAGTCCTCTCAATAAGTCTCGCCAGACCAGCGCATGCGCTGGGTCAGGCGAGACCTAATGAACTCAACCAGTGGAATGGGGAGCAGAATGAAGAAGGGATGGTGAGTCAAAAAGAAAACAGGCGGGTGCTAAGGGATTAAGGGCCATATCAACAACAACCGTCGATAATTATCTCTAAGCGCACTTAGCGCTAGGATAATTATCGCCGGCTAGCGTGAATTTTTATCGCTGAGACAGCGTGCTATTAGCAACGCTTATCTCAATAGCGATAAAAATCCTCACGCTAACAGGCTAACGTGAGATTATCGCTGGAAACCCAGCGATAATCTCACGTTCACCTTGTTGATAGGGACAGGCAAACTTAGCCATGATATCCTCCTTCCATAGGATATCATGGCTAAGTCAGAAAAATACCAGACGTAAAAAAGCAGCGTTAACCGCGGTTAGCGCTGCTTTTTTTGTCTCTAACAAGGTTAGCGACATTCTTGATAATAGGAGAAATGTCGCTTAGCGACATTTCTCCTATTATTTTACTCTGGAACGCCCCCTTTGCATCTCATTAGAGATGCAAGGGGAAGCATAGAGTAAAAGGGTGCTAACATGCAAATTTGCATGTTAGCACCCTGTTGTTGATAGGGCGCTAGTTTTATCTCTCCTATTTTGGCTATTAAAGCCAAAAAAGCAGAGATAAAGCCCTTGTTGATATGTCCCTTAGAAAGCAAGGAAACACATGAACTTCCATGGAGTGGTCAATAACAATAAAAATATTGCTGAAAGGAATCAACTGGCATTCTAAGGTAAGCATTTAACCAAGATATAACCAGAGCATTTTAACCTTTGCAGATCTATAAACAAAGTTGACTTAGTGTTGTAACATTATTGCTGTGCGCTCCAGAGGTTGTCTCCTGTCATTCTACTGGTGAGGCTGTTGTGAGGCGGTAGTGACTGTTTCTTCCATTAAGTGGCCTTTTACAACTGAAACATGGCAAAAATGTTTAATGAGTGACAAAAGATCTTTATGCAGGATAGTGTTGGATTGATTTAATACTGTCCAGAATGATGAAGCACTCCCCAGTAGGGGAGGAAGCATGTTATTAGGCTAGTGGTGCCTTATGCATTGACAGGCACTTTAGGTTGAAATAAACAGCTGCTGCAGTAGATCTAACACTGATTTCAAACAACATATGTGGTCAAAGGTCACTTTTGCGCTGCTCAGATTTTCACAACAAGTCCGTGGTTTTAAGGATACTTATAGCATTTGCTTTATCTAGCAGCCTGAGAGCAGCGCAGTCTTCTTTAAAGGTGTGGCTTAACAGTGCAGCTCTTGACAGACAATTATGTGAGAATCACCAGTAGAGGGGCTTTGGCTTCACCCACATGTTGGGAGCCAGGAGTTCATGGTTTGATTGGGCAGACGTTGGGTGTGTCCACAAACAAAGTGCTTGCCCCCCACAGTGCTGTGATCATATTGTTTATTTATTCAGCTGCCTGAACTGAGCTTTCAGGGCACACACATGATATTGATAACCCAATCATTTGTAGTGCTTTTCTCTGGCATTTAGGTGTGAATTGTTATTACTCTATAGTAAAGCCTACAGATAGGTATTTTGTTGCACAGAATCTCAAAGATTACTGTAGTAGGCAAGGATTTTGATGTTGGCCACCCATTATGCAGATCATGGGGGTGGGGGGGGGGGGGGGGGGTCACTGTTATGGTTCTTGTTAGGCCCTGTTAAGAGGTGTTGTATATTTTTTTGCAAGCTGTATTTTTCTACATATTTAAAATTGTGTAACTATATGCATGATGGTTGGCAATTTATGTGCACTTAAATAGGTTGATGTTGGGTAAAGTGTAAATCCAATGTCAAAGGGGTAAAAGCTTCAGCATGTCATTGAGAACAGCATACCCGATTTCATAGGTTTTTTCTGTTTATTATGAAATGTTATTATACAGCTAGCAGGCCTTACCTACTTATGGTGAAAAGCATGCATTCATGACAATAGACATTTTAAGCATTGATTGTTATTCCACTGTGCTAAAGTATGTAGGCAGAAACTTTGCTACATGGAATTTCACAGTTTGCTTTCCTAGGTCTGGGTTTTTTGGTGTTGGGGATCTACCCAAAGAAACTGTGGGTATAGAAAATACACACTATAATTATCCTTATTAAGTTCAAGTTTATTTTATTTGCATAATTCGTTAAAACTATTGCAATACAAAAATATTTAATTTCAAAACAATCTATATGTAAAAAACTCCATACTTTTAAAAACTTATATTTAAAATTCTTTAAAAAAACTGTGCTATAATTGTGCAAATTTACAAATCTATTGTCAAGTTTTTAGCCACATTATGTCCGACTATGCCCATTTCATTTATTCTCCAAGGCATCTGATTTAAGTCTGTATGTTCCTATGTATATCAAAAGTAAATACATACAAAAAGAGGTGCTTTTGGCTTAAAAATAGGGCTCATTAGTGCTTGACATCGAACTCCTCGTATTCCTACATTTTTCCATGTGACTGGGTTGCGTGTGCGGTTTAATTTTTTTCCAATACCAAAAGTGTCCAGCATTTTCTTCTTGCATATCCTCAAGAACTTTACCAAGGAACAGTTCAGTTGTGGGTCGCTAGGTGTAAAACATATCAGAACAGCCCACCTCCTGGTTCGAACCCCTCGCTGGTTAAATTTACCTTTCAGCAATTCTTTCCGTTCTTGTAAAAGTTCTTTGCAGGAGCAGAGTAGATGCAGCAGATCTTACGGTGCTGAACTGCATAAGCGGCACCTGGGGTCTGCCTTCTCCTTTAGTCAGGATGGAAGATGCTGTATGCAGGGTAGCATACCAAATCTATACTTCACAAAGCTAATTTTTATATGCTTGGCATTACCCAAATTGAAGTACTTTTGAGCAACTGGCTCACAGTAGGTATTCAGACTCATCTATCCGTGAGACCTTTCTGAGAGTGAGGCTTTATCGTCCAGCCACGAAAGATGTTTGACTGTTTTCCAAACCAGTTTCTTAAACACGCTGGTATTTGTAGGTGTTTCCCAGAGTTGGTTCAATCCCAATTTGAGTAAGCCGTTTTTAAGGTATCTTGCTGTAGGAGAAGCGGTATGGCGTTCTATCTCTTTCCATAGCTGTTAATTTATCATTCCCGCAGGGGCTTTCCGTACTTTTCCCAGTACGCCCCATGTCTCGCGATAGATTGCTTCTGTATGTCAAGCTCGAGTCTTATTTGTGAGGGTGAAGTATATTTAGGCAGCCCAAATATGACCCTATACATAGTTGATACTGAGGAGTCAAGTAATTTGGCATCTCTTCCTTTCTGCGCGTCACTGCCATAAGTGATTGTTGGCAGTAGCTTTGCACGAACCACCTGCACTATGGGCAGAATCAATAGACCGTTTAGTTTAGAGTTCAAAGCTTTTAAAGAAGTTGCCTGGGCCATGCCTGGGCCATGCCTTTATGCCTGATGCTGTTCCTCTGCACAAGAAATTGTCTGCCTTTGTCTATCTTCACGCCAAGATATGTATATTCCAAAGTGTCCTCAATTCGGGTCTTCCCCCAGAACCATGCTGCAGGTTTTTCCCTTTTTTTACTGACTGTCATGGTTCTTGTTTTGTCAAGATTTATCGTTAGGCCAATTCTCTTTGGAATAGTCCTGTGTCGTGTTCATAAGATGTTGAAGGCCTACTTTAGTTTGACTAATCAGGACTATGTTGTCTGCATATAGGAGACATGGCAATGAGATGTCTCCCAGTTTAAGAGCGTGTGAGTTACAGACATTTAGTATTGGTACAAGATCAGCTATAAGCAGATAAGAGAGTGTAGGGGCTAAAACACATCCTTGTTTAAACCCTTTGTCCGTTGGTACGGGTCTCAACAGGAATGATCCATCGCCTAACTTAATCTGAACCCAAGTTTCGGTATGCAGATTTATCAGCACATTTAAAAGAGATTGGGGGAGCCCCCAGCTATGCAGTTTGGACCATAGTCTGTTTCGATTGACATGATTAAAGGCTGCTTTATAATCGATAAAACATAGATGCAGGGACCTCCTTGCAGTTTCGGCCTTGTCAAAAAGCATTGCCATTGTTATTATGTTTGTGGTTGTCCCCACTTCTTTCGCAAATCCAGTCTGGTTTAATGGGATTGCGGATTTCTCTTCTGCCCATGCCTGTAGCTCCTCTAGTAACATTCCAGCAAAACATTTTGCCTCATTGTCCATTAATGCCACTAGCCGATAGTTCTGTGGGGTTGACCTTTCCCCTGACTTGTGAATTGGTGAGATAATAGATCCTTTCCAAGAGTCTGGCAAGATGTTTGTCATCCTTATTTCCCTGAACAGTGGTTCTAGCACTTCAGCCCAAAAAGTTGACACACGCATTTAGAGTACCGGTGGTATTCCATTTCCTTCTCTCCTGCCCTTGCCTATTTGCCTTTAAATAATCTTAATTCGTTACGTTGGCAGATCCTCATTTAAGACATCTCCATCTGCTTTCCCTAGTGCGGTCTGGTTGCTTTTTGCATACGCCATGCTGGTTGTAAGACCTTCTGATACAACCAAGAAATCTTTCCCCTTTACACTAGACTCTGTATTGATGGAAATGAGACCTAAGATATTTTACCTATACTTCCTCCGAAATGTTCGAAGAAATCCCATCGTGGTTAGGATGAACAAATTTATTTATGGTTCTCCAAGAACTTGCGCTGTTATTTTGTTTGATGTCGGCATGTAATTTTGCCCAGAGATCGTTCTCTGCTTCTCTGTTAGCATCCCTTTTTAGGTCTCGCCTGACCCAGCGCAGGCGCTGGTCTGGCGAGACATTTTGTGAGGGCTCCAAAAAGTGCTACCAGGCCTGCTTAGAGCTACAATGCATGTGCGCGGGCACACGCGTCGTGCTTTACCGCGATTACTTTCACTTTTGCGGCCGCTTCGATGTTTGATCGCGATCACATTCGCGGCCGCTTTGATGTTCTTCGTGAGGCTTCAATAGATTGAAGCAGTTAAAACAAGCATTGGCATAGCCAATAGGTCTCACTTTTGGGACCTTATAAGTGTTTAGTTATGCAACTGTTGCATGGCTAAACACTTATAAGGTCCCAAAGGCGAGACCTATTGGCTGTGCCAATGCTTGTCTGTTTTTTCAGTAGAGCCTTGTTCTTTCGCAGTAAGTTTATTTGTATTGTATCATGTGGCTTACACCGAAGCTGTTTCAATGAGCAATAGATAGAATTCTTGGTATGCTGGATTTCTTTCTTTGCGGATTGTGATATGGACTTCACTCCTCCAAATCTCGGCTGGGTTTGGGGTTTTGATCTTAGTCGCATAGACTGCCATAGTTTCCGTGAAATGTACCCACTTCCTGACTTCGTCTTGTCCAGCCCTCAAGTCAAAGTGTTCTTTTGCAGTTCCCAGCATTCTGCAATCTGTAGCAGTCCCAAATTTGATTCTTTTAAGGTCAATAGTGAAGTCTGATCCTCGAGGCGCCAGGCACCACTCGAACATATAAACAATTGTTCTGAGCTCGATTTCTTGCGGCCGGTGATCGCTATCTCCTTTATCACCCAGTTGGAATGAGATAATTTGATGGAACAACTCTAGGGAGACAAAAGTGTAGTCCAGTATGGTGTTCGTTCTTGTTGAGCTGTGAGTTGTTACAAGGGGATTGTCTCCTCTTGTTCTGCCATTTAGTGCTCTTAAGTTTAGATGTTCCAGTTCCTCCAGGGCCGACTGTCCAGCCTTAGTTTGTTTGCATGGATGCAGTTTCCCTTGCGTTGGGATGTTCCAAATTGTATTTTGTAGTGACACTTCTTCATCCATGGAGGAGCCCATTAGATTTAAGTTTAGGTCCCCTGTAAGAATAAGATCAGTTGTAGGCCCTTCTCTAATACATGTTTCTACAAAATTACACATTTCTTTTATTAATTTGCTGTTTTGCTGTTTTGTTTTGGTTGAATATAAACATTTATTATTATGATGTTGATGTCCATTACATGTGTTGATGTTGGAGAGAATACATTTACAGCCAAAGTTGCTGGTGATGTAGGACCAAATTCACAGGCGATAAGATTGATTGTACTTGCAACATATATGACCAGACCTCCCTGGAGGTGTCCGTGGAGGTGTCCGTACTTTGCCCCTACTAGTGCACTTGTGTAGAAACGCAGGAATCCTTGCATATGAGGAGGATCAATCAGCCAGGTCTCTTGTAGAGCCACAATATCAAAAGCCCTGATATGGTTGATGAAATCCAGATCTGATAATTTATTTCCCAGTCCGTTCACCGCGTAGGAGGCAGGGCCCTACCCCTGTCTATCCCGGTATTAGTGAACCGCAAATGGTTAATGCGGTATGTACAAGTGCTTTTTGTAACGTTTTAGCTATGAATGCACTGTGTATACGCTATTATACATCACTACGTGGGTTCCATTTTAGAAGCGGTGGCCATCTTATGGTTGCCCTCACATAGGCTACATAGCATGAAGCAAATACAGGCCTTTTAGAGCACATGTGCCTTTCCTTTGACTTTTCTGTGACCTGGGCAGCTTGGCTCTGCTGCCCCAGGTCAGTCCGGTCTCACGAGTTCCCCGTCCTCTGGCTACCTGTGATTAGCATCAGGGCTTGACACACTGTTAGAACCGGCGGTCTCTAGTTGGCAGAGGTATACACTTCCGACAAATAGGGACCAACCAACTCTAGTCAGGGCAAGGGGATTACACACTCAGATAACCCCTGCTACCCCCTTGGTAGCTTGGCAGAGCAGACAGGCTTATCTCAGAGGCAGTGTGTTAAGCATTTATGACCACATACAGTAATAAAGTGAATACACTACAGATGGACACGACACAGAAGGTATTATAAAAATAGTATTTTTATATAAGGCTTAGCACAAGACCAAATAACGACAAAAATATACCACAGTCTTAATAAATACTCTTTGGAAGGAAAGAAATAATAGTTCAAGTAAGGTTTCTTCTTGGCAAATAATTCTTTAGCAAAGTATTCTTCTGAGCACAGTTCTTTGGCAACAATGTAACCCCCACAGGAGTCACACGACGTCGAGTCTACAAGATTCCCGAGGTTCGGCGTCGACCGCGAGGAGCGCTACGTCGAGCCTGGAGTCGCAACAGACCCCACAAGTACAGTACCTTGAGAAAACGAAGAAACGATGATCCACGGCGTCGAGATGTCGGCGTCGAGGTCGTGCCTCGGAATCGGGTCGATCTGCAGCAGCGTCGAGGGATGTCGGGCCGGAGCAGCGCTCACGGCGGCGAGAAGGGCGTCGAGTCGATGCGATCAGCAGCGGCGTCGGGACGGGGTCGCTTGGAGGTAGAGCCGATACTCACTCCTCACTGGCGTCGATACCGGCGTCGAGACGGGGTCACTTGGAGCCGGGGCCGATACCCACTGCTCACTGGCGTTGCTGCTGGCGTCGATCGGGCCCGGCGGCGTCGGGACTGCAGATTTTCCCTTGTGTACTGGAAACAACACTTTCCAGCAATTCAGCAAATGGTGAAGTCCTTTGGCCCTGTGACTTCAGCAGGAGACTGGCACTCTTCCAGTCCTTGGAGATTTCCTAGCAAGTGTTCAGAGAGTACACACCAAGTTCCTCTCTCCTTGTTCCTTGGCAAAAATAAAGAAGCGGCTTTCAGGTTCCTCCACAGCAAAACAGCACTCTGGCAGAAGGGGGAGGCAAGTCCTTAGATCAGCAGGCTTCTTGTCCTTGGTACAGGTTTCCTTGTCAGAAGTGATCTGAGTTCTTGGTTCAGGGGTCCTTCTCTTATACCCCTTTTTCCCTTTGTTCCCTTTGTCCAAGCAGGGCGATTCCCACCATCTCAGGTTTGTTGTGGGTGTTGCCAGGCAGAGGCACCTGGCCTATTCACTGAGCAGGGCAGAGTCCTCAGCCGCCCAGCAGGAGGCGGAGACAGTATTGTCACTGGCAGGAGCAGGGCTATCAGTCGCCCAGCAGGAGGCGGAGCCAGTATTGTGTCAGGCAGGGCAGGCTACTCTTCCCTCACTCTATGTGTAAACGCCCCATTAACCCCACACTGACTCACTCAGACCTCTGGAGCCACCCAGCCCCTGACACACACACCAAACCAGCAGAGACCGGTAGATAGTTGGACAAGAAAATAGCCACTTTCTAAAAGTGCTATTTTCAAACATAGAATTTAAAAACCATCCATCCTAAAGGGTGTGTTATTAAATTCTGAGTTCAGGGATACTAAACTCGACTTGCTACCATGCTCCCTGAGTCAGATAGATTATAATGGAGTTAATAATCAGTCTGCCCAGTCTGGCCTATTGGAGGCAGGTAGCCCTTCAATAGTGAAAAACGAAAATGGCTGTAATTCACTATTAGGTCATGCCACACACATCAGGGCATGACCTACCTTTTACCAACAATGCACCCTGCCCTAGGGCCTACCATAGAGGTGTCTGAAATGTGGCAAAGTGAAGGTTTAGAGACTGGTACGTAGGTTTCCTTACCAAGTCGACAGGGCAGTCGGGGACTGCACGCAGGCGCCGCGGTGGCAGGCCTGAGACACATTTTGCACGCTGCTTCTGTGGGTGGCACAACCAGTGCTGCAAGCCCACCAGCAGCAGTTAACTTACACGCCCTTGGCACGCGCAGTGCACTAGACTAGGGTCTGAACAGTAAGTCAACCAAGCCAATCATGGTAACACCAATCAATGTAACAATTTAACATAGGGAGCACTTGCACTGTGGCACTGATCAGCAGTGGCACAGTGCCCAAAGCAATAATCCAGCAAAAACATCGTAATCAGAGGAGGCAAACAGAAAAAAATGGAGGAGAGACTCATGCCAATGATGCCAGGTCTAACACGTGTCCCCTCCAGCTGAAATGTGGGGAGAACTACCCTTCACCCAGGGAGTCCTCATCACTAAGGCGGAAAAATCTGGACAGACCATCAGCATTGGCGTGATCTGTACCAGGGCGGTGTTCCACCGTAAAGTCCATCCCCTGTAGGGAAATGGACCACCTCAACAGCTTTGGGTTCTCACCCCTCATCTGCATTAACCATCTGAGGGGCCTGTGGTCCGTCTGAACCCGGAAGTGAGACCCAAACAAGTAGGGTCTTAGCTTCTTCAGCGCCCAGACCACAGCAAATGCCTCACGCTCTATCGCACTCCACCTTTGTTCCCTGGGAAGTAACCTCCGGCTGATGAAGGCTACAGGTAAGTCTCGGCCCTCCTCATTCATCTGTGCTAGAACAGCCCCCACACCATGCTCTGAAGCGTCCGTCTGGACAATGAATTCTTTTGAAAAGTCGGGTGCCTGGAGGACCGGTGCTGTACACATTGCAGTTTTCAGGGTGTCAAAGGCTTTCTGACAGGCGTCAGTCCAGATCACAAGTCTCGGCTGCTTCCTGGAAGTCAGCGAGGTCAAGGGGTGCACAATGTTGCCATACCCCTTGACAAACCTCCTGTAGTAACCCGTGAGACCCAAGAAGGCTCTCACCTGAGTCTGGGTTTTGGGCGGTTCCCAAGCCAGGATGGTATCTATCTTGGGTTGCAGGGGGGCCACCTTGCCGCTCCCTACTTGGTGCCCCAAGTACACCACTGAACCCTGCCCAATCTGGCACTTACTAGCCTTGATTGTGAGGCCTGCTCTGCGCAGGGCCAACAACACTTCCTGGAGGTGGCGCAAGTGTTCCTCCCAGCTGGCGCTGAACACTGCTATATCGTCCAGGTAGGCGGCGCTGAAATCTTCCAGCCCGGCCAATACCTGGTTAACCAACCTCTGGAATGTGGCAGGGGCATTCTTCATCCCAAAGGGCATCACACGGAACTGGTAGTGCCCATCTGGTGTGGAGAATGCAGACCTCTCTTTTGCCCCATCAGTCAAGGCGATCTGCCAGTACCCAGACGTTAGATCAAACGTACTAAGGTACCGGGCAGCCCCCAACCGATCGATGAGCTCATCAGCTCTGGGGATGGGGTGCGCGTCAGTCTTGGTGACCGAATTGAGTCCTCGGTAATCCACACAGAACCGAAGTTCTGGTGAAGCACCAGGCGCTGCAGCCTTTGGGACCAAGACCACTGGGCTGGCCCAAGGACTGCTAGAGGACTCAACCACCCCTAAGGCAAACATCTTGGAGACCTCCTCCTTGATGTATGCTCTGACCTTGTCAGTCACCCTGTAGGCCTTGTGCCTCACAGGAGTGCTGTCCCCGGTGTCCACATCATGGACACACCACTGAGTGACACCAGGGATTAAGGAGAACAGATCAGGGAATTGTACCAACAGATGGCGACAATCTTGCTGCTGCTCAGGGGTCAGTGTGTCAGAGAGGACAACACCATCCACTGACCCATCTTTTTCTTTTGCACACAGGAGGTCAGGAAGAGGCTCACTCTCCTCCTCCATCCCAGCATCTGTGGCAAGGAGCATGCCCACTTCGGACCTTTCTAAGTGGGGTTTTAACCGGTTGACATGCAGGACCCTTAAGGGGTTCCTGGGAGACTTCAAGTCCACCAAGTAGGTGACATCGCTCTTTTTCTCCACAACCTCAAACGGTCCGGTCCACCTGTCCTTGAGCGCACAAGGTTCCACAGGGGCCATGACCCAAACTTTCTGACCAGGTTGAAGCTCAACCAGAGTGGCATTCTGATCGTACCACCGCTTCATCTCTTCCTGGCTGGCCTCCAGATTTGCCTGAGCAAGATCTCTGAAGCGCCGAGTCTGGTTCCTAAAGGCCAGCATGTAACTATATACATCCTGGGGAGGTTTCCTGGGAGATTGCTCCCAGCCTTCTTTGACCAGACTCAAAGGTCCTCTTACCGGGTGACCATACAAAAGCTCAAAGGGGCTGAACCCTAGAGACTTCTGTGGCACCTCACGATAAGCAAACAGCAGGCATGGCAAGAGGACGTCCCATTTACGCCTCATTGGTTCTTCAAGACCCATGATCATGCCTTTTAGGGTCCGGTTGAATCTCTCAACCAGCCCGTTACCTTGAGGGTGGTAAGGAGTGGTAAACTTGTAGGTTACCCCACACTCCTTCCACAGAGACTTCATATAATTCGAAATGAAGTTGGTGCCCCGGTCTGACACCACCTCTCTGGGGAACCCCATGCGGGAGAAGACACCCATCAGTGCCCGTCCCACCACGGGGGCCGTCACTGTTCGGAGAGGGATGGCTTCCGGGTACCGGGTGGCATGGTCCACCAAGACCAGGATAAACCTGTTGCCCATGGCTGTCTTGGGGTCCAGTGGCCCCACAATGTCAATTCCCACTCGCTCAAAGGGGGTACTGACGACGGGAAAAGGTTGGAGGGGAGCCTTCTGCTTCCGCCCACTTTTCCCACTTGCCTGGCAAGTTTGACAGGTCCTACAATGGATATCTGAATCCCTTCTCATCTGAGGCCAATAAAAATGGGTGACAAGCCTGTCATAGGTCTTGTCCTGCCCCAGATGTCCAGCTAACGGAACGTCATGAGCCAACCCCAGTAGGAAGGCTCTGAAGCGCTGGGGTACCACCAGCACACGGGCTGACCCAGGTTCAGCAGCCTTAGGCTCGCTATACAGGAGGTCGTTCTCCCAGTAGACCCAATGTGATCCTGACTGCTCACCTGTCGTTTGGGCTGAGGCCTGCTGCCTCATACCCACAAGAGAAGGGCACACTTTCTGTTCAGCACAAAATTCCTCCCTGGAGGGACCACCATCCTGCTGCCAATGGGTCAGCTCGGGCAGGTCTCCCAGTTCGGCCACTTGTTCTCCTGTCGGTTCCAGGGCATCCCCCTCAGGTTCTGCTCCCTCCTGGACCGCGGGAACGATGGGGGACGGTTTCCCGCGCCCCCTGCCTCTTCTCTTCACGGTTGGGACCTGGGCCATACTTTCAGGCTCCGGGCCCCCATCAACACCCTTACTGACTGATATGGACCGGGTGGTCGCACACACCCACTCAGGCAGACCCAACATTTCCAGATGCGCTTTTCTCTCCACCTTAGCCCAAGGGGAGTCCTCCAAATCATTGCCCAAGAGACAATCAACAGGCATGGCGGGCCTCACAGCAACCTGAAGAGTACCTGAGACCCCCCCCCCACTCAAAAGGAACTTGAGCTACCTCACACTTACTCTGTGAGTTGTCAGCAGCTACAACGGGGTAGAATGCATGAGGGACCACCTGCTCTCTGGACACCAAGTGACACTTGACAGCTGTCACACTCGCTCCGGTGTCTCTGAGAGCTTCCACCCTATGGCCATTAATGGTCACCCACTGCCTATATTTCTTAGTGTTACTAGGCAGAGGGGTTGGAGGGACCATTTCCACGTCTCCTAAAGAGACCAGGGACATTTCTGCGGGACCCCACCCACCGGGGGCACCCATCTCCTCCCCTCCCAGGGCTACACTCGCTACCTGACGAGGGGGTGCACGCGGCGGTGCATTCGAATCCTTCATGGGACACTGGGGATCATAATAACGGTGTCCCACCTGCTTACAGGCATAGCAGGTCATGGGGCCCCTGTGAACAGGTTTACCTGTCGGGGCCTCTGGCTTCTTTACAGGGGGAGGCTGGGAACCCTTCCCTTGGTTCCCTTGGGGACTACTTTGGGGCCCTTTCTGAAACTCCCTCTGTTTACCCCTGTCCCCCCCACTCTTCTGCTGGGGACCCTGCCCACCTTTGGCTGAGTCTCCCACTGGACCCTTGTGGACCCTGGTACTGACCCAGCGGTCCGCCTCCTCAGCAAGTTTTCTAGGGTTAGATAGCTTGCTATCAACAAGGTGCTGGCGTAGCTCTGGAAAACAGTTATTAGACAAGTGCTCCCAAGCAAACAAATCATAAAGAGCATCATAACTATCAACCTTGCTACCCTTTATCCAACCATCCATGGTTCTGCAGAAAAAAGACACATATTCAACCCACGTAGTACCAGGCAACTTCTTACATTCTCTAAAGGTTTGTCTGTACTTTTCTGGAGTTAAGCCATATCTCAGCATTAAAGCATCTTTCATATGAGTATAAGACATCCTATCCTCAGCAGGAAGGCTCAACAAGGTATCTCTCCCCTCGTTTGTAAAGCGGCTCCACAACCCCGTTCCCCAATCCTTCTCAGGGACCCGGTGGGCCAACAATGCTAACTCATACGCTTTAAACCATTGGCTAATATCTTCATTCTTACTGTAATCTTTGATCACATCCTTAGGAAAATAGAACCTACTTTCTGCAGGCACGGATGGAGTGCTGCCACCAGAGGGATTCAACTCTAAACTCTTAGTTTTAAGCTCCATCTCCCTCACCATCTTCTCACGTTCAAACGCTAATTTCTCTCTCTCAAAATCTAATCTTTTGCTCTCCATTTCAGCTTCTCTCTTGCTTCTCGCATTCTCTAATTCCAACTGCCCTCCTAATTTAAGTTTCGCCATTTCTAACTTGTACCCCCTCTCCTTCTCCCTGTCTTCTAATTCTTCGGGGGAAAGGCTCCTAGAGGACGCACTACTGCCTGGAGATGACACTGGCCCACCTGTGGGCTCTTCCTCTTCCTCTTCTTCTTCCTCTTCCGGTACCACCACCGGGTCAGAGGGATTTCTGGCCTCTAACCAGGCCTTCAGCGCTTTGAGGAAGTCGTCTTTCCTTGTGAGACCTGTGGTAGGAACTTTAAACTGCTTGCAAAATCCTTTTAGATCCTTTAGCACGTAGGAATCTATCTTCTCCTTATCAAATTCCCCCACAACAATCTCCACAGGTGTAGCAGCTCTGGCATTCTCCATGGTCAAAACTGGCAGTGTTTAAAAAAATCAGATCCAGGAAAGCGGAGAACAAAAATAGGCAATCCTACCAAAACCGAATGTGGCTGCGTTATGGTCTGCTTTCACTATGTAGCGTACACTAATCACTGCACATGAGTCATAAATGCAAAGTTCAAATCCTCACCGCTGACCACCAATGTTAGAACCGGCGGTCTCTAGTTGGCAGAGGTATACACTTCCGACAAATAGGGACCAACCAACTCTAGTCAGGGCAAGGGGATTACACACTCAGATAACCCCTGCTACCCCCTTGGTAGCTTGGCAGAGCAGACAGGCTTATCTCAGAGGCAGTGTGTTAAGCATTTATGACCACATACAGTAATAAAGTGAATACACTACAGATGGACACGACACAGAAGGTATTATAAAAATAGTATTTTTATATAAGGCTTAGCACAAGACCAAATAACGACAAAAATATACCACAGTCTTAATAAATACTCTTTGGAAGGAAAGAAATAATAGTTCAAGTAAGGTTTCTTCTTGGCAAATAATTCTTTAGCAAAGTATTCTTCTGAGCACAGTTCTTTGGCAACAATGTAACCCCCACAGGAGTCACACGACGTCGAGTCTACAAGATTCCCGAGGTTCGGCGTCGACCGCGAGGAGCGCTACGTCGAGCCTGGAGTCGCAACAGACCCCACAAGTACAGTACCTTGAGAAAACGAAGAAACGATGATCCACGGCGTCGAGATGTCGGCGTCGAGGTCGTGCCTCGGAATCGGGTCGATCTGCAGCAGCGTCGAGGGATGTCGGGCCGGAGCAGCGCTCACGGCGGCGAGAAGGGCGTCGAGTCGATGCGATCAGCAGCGGCGTCGGGACGGGGTCGCTTGGAGGTAGAGCCGATACTCACTCCTCACTGGCGTCGATACCGGCGTCGAGACGGGGTCACTTGGAGCCGGGGCCGATACCCACTGCTCACTGGCGTTGCTGCTGGCGTCGATCGGGCCCGGCGGCGTTGGGACTGCAGATTTTCCCTTGTGTACTGGAAACAACACTTTCCAGCAATTCAGCAAATGGTGAAGTCCTTTGGCCCTGTGACTTCAGCAGGAGACTGGCACTCTTCCAGTCCTTGGAGATTTCCTAGCAAGTGTTCAGAGAGTACACACCAAGTTCCTCTCTCCTTGTTCCTTGGCAAAAATAAAGAAGCGGCTTTCAGGTTCCTCCACAGCAAAACAGCACTCTGGCAGAAGGGGGAGGCAAGTCCTTAGATCAGCAGGCTTCTTGTCCTTGGTACAGGTTTCCTTGTCAGAAGTGATCTGAGTTCTTGGTTCAGGGGTCCTTCTCTTATACCCCTTTTTCCCTTTGTTCCCTTTGTCCAAGCAGGGCGATTCCCACCATCTCAGGTTTGTTGTGGGTGTTGCCAGGCAGAGGCACCTGGCCTATTCACTGAGCAGGGCAGAGTCCTCAGCCGCCCAGCAGGAGGCGGAGACAGTATTGTCACTGGCAGGAGCAGGGCTATCAGTCGCCCAGCAGGAGGCGGAGCCAGTATTGTGTCAGGCAGGGCAGGCTACTCTTCCCTCACTCTATGTGTAAACGCCCCATTAACCCCACACTGACTCAGTCAGACCTCTGGAGCCACCCAGCCCCTGACACACACACCAAACCAGCAGAGACCGGTAGATAGTTGGACAAGAAAATAGCCACTTTCTAAAAGTGCTATTTTCAAACATAGAATTTAAAAACCATCCATCCTAAAGGGTGTGTTATTAAATTCTGAGTTCAGGGATACTAAACTCGACTTGCTACCATGCTCCCTGAGTCAGATAGATTATAATGGAGTTAATAATCAGTCTGCCCAGTCTGGCCTATTGGAGGCAGGTAGCCCTTCAATAGTGAAAAACGAAAATGGCTGTAATTCACTATTAGGTCATGCCACACACATCAGGGCATGACCTACCTTTTACCAACAATGCACCCTGCCCTAGGGCCTACCATAGAGGTGTCTGAAATGTGGCAAAGTGAAGGTTTAGAGACTGGTACGTAGGTTTCCTTACCAAGTCGACAGGGCAGTCGGGGACTGCACGCAGGCGCCGCGGTGGCAGGCCTGAGACACATTTTGCACGCTGCTTCTGTGGGTGGCACAACCAGTGCTGCAAGCCCACCAGCAGCAGTTAACTTACACGCCCTTGGCACGCGCAGTGCACTAGACTAGGGTCTGAACAGTAAGTCAACCAAGCCAATCATGGTAACACCAATCAATGTAACAATTTAACATAGGGAGCACTTGCACTGTGGCACTGATCAGCAGTGGCACAGTGCCCAAAGCAATAATCCAGCAAAAACATCGTAATCAGAGGAGGCAAACAGAAAAAAATGGAGGAGAGACTCATGCCAATGATGCCAGGTCTAACACACACCATAAAGTCTTTTCATCCTACACAAGCCTCCAGCTAATCTCTTTCGCACCTGACTGTTCCTGCTTTATGGCTTGTTTTCCAAACAGGAGATGCTCATGTTTATTGGGGCCTATCAATATCTGATGTGGGATCTGAGCCTTGGTGGGTAAATAATTACGGGCTGGCTTAACTGGAATGTGGGATGGTCATCATGACTTTGCCTTTTTCATTTGTAATGTATACATGTAATGGCCATATCGTAAACCAAGGAATGTGTGCCTGAAGCAGGATATTTTGTATTTAAGGAGAAGCCCGTTTCTGTGATTTTCAGCAGTCTCCTGAGAACATACACGCTGTTGTACTTCTAGGATACCTGTAATTGGTCTGCAGCCAATAAACTGATCTTTGACTTCACCCAGAAGACTCTGTGTTTCTGTAGGTCTGAAACAGGAAGAACCCGAAGTCATAGGGTGTGTTCCCCTGCACCGCTGGGCTTAAAATTCCCAGTACTTCAGTTGGCGCCCAACTCGGCACGATTTCAGCGGTACCGGTCCAAGCCAGAGGTTCGTGAGGAGCTTCGTGTGGAAATTCTGGAGGAAGGCCGCCACTTCATCGACCCCTGCATGTCGACGTGGTCCAAAAGTCTTTTCTGCGAGGTTCTCCGCGTCCCGACGGCTACGAAGGACTGCTGCCCTGATTAATCGCCCTGTTTTGGACCCTTGACGATTTTTTGGTAGAGCGAAACAATCGAGAGAGTCTTCTGGTGACGCCATCGATCATCAATATTCAGTTAAGTATAAGTGGAGCGTCTCCTAGTTTGAATTTGGTATCCTTCGGGATCATTTTGATTTGGTGCTTGCAAGTCCCAAAGCCAGAGGACTCGTGTATTCACGAGACTATCGTATTCGATAATCCTTTGACGTTTGAAACTAGACTAGTGAGCGAAGATGCCTGGTTCTAGTGTATTTTGTAGATTGTTTTGTTTGGGTTGTGGAAGGGATTTCCAGTTAGAGGATTCATGTCCGGTTCCTCCAATTGGAACTCCAACTTATGAGCTTTATGTAAAACATGACGTGGGCCCCATTGCATATAATAAAATATGGATCCGATACACCAGAAAGGACGGTGTTTTAAAATGGCCCCAAAATGGTAGTTTCGATACAGATATCTTAGTTGATTTGGAAGTTAAATTGTTTAAAAAGAAAGCCCGGCCGGCGATGTTTGATTCTTTCCGCCTATGGCGAAAGGAAGCCAAACAGAAGGAAATTAAGCTAGCGAAAAGAAATAAGAGAGAGAGAGGTATGTCAGTGATGCAAGCAGCTGTGCAATTTAAAGATAATGAGGAGGAACAAATGAAGGAACAGTTACATAGACAGCGCAAACTAGGGATTGATAAATGTTACCCTGTTTTGTCACCCTTTGTGCAAGATGAGACAAAAGAGAATGAGAAAGATTCCCTAATGTCCCATTTGTTAAGTTCGCCACCCCCATATGCGCAAAATGCCACCGCACCTCCACAGCTTGTAAATGCGCAACCTCCAGTAAATATGCCGCAAGCCTTCCCACAGGCGCCAGCTCCTCCTCAGCCGGCTCCTATTCCTGCAGTGCAGCCCTCTCAAGGGCCGCCAGTTTTGCTACCTGTTGCCCCTGCGCTTCCTGCGACTTTGCCTAGCACGCCAGCGGCCTCCTCTGGCGCTCCTTCTTGCACTACCCCGGTACCTGTATCTGAATCCGTTTTTCTTCCCTCTGTCTATCCCCCTGTTTTCGCCTCAACTTCTCCTTCAGCACGACAACGACTAGCTAATGTAGTTACTAGTTTAATGTCGCCTCTCTTTGGGTCATCTAGTGCGACTCCTGATTTACAGCGTAAGCAATTGCGCAGTCAGCTGCCTGATCCTGAAGAGAAAAAGACATTAGATCATATGGCGCGTAGGTAGATTATTTTTTCATCACTCTATGATGTGGAATCAGTTGTTGACGTTTTTCATCAATGGGATGCCCCGAAACAGAGGTATGTGTTCGAGAAAATGTGTGAAATCCTCTGTGAGGAATTGGATGATCATGGTAGAGGTCCAAGCCCGCAGGAGTTGTGTCGAGTGAGATTCGATTTTGGAAAAGGTACGATTGTGGGCCCCGATGTCAATAGAGCAGTTGCGATCTTATTATCCTTGAGGAATGATGATTGTCAACAGTCGTTGTTTGCACAAGATTTCCCTGTGGGGAGAAAGGGAAAAGCGCGACAATACCCTATGAGAGAAGTCCCTCCGGTATGGAAGGAAGCTGTTGCGGCTGATGCCGCTCATGGTATTGCTGCTATGCCAGCAAATTTTCAGCGTGTTTTGGTGCATGTCCCTTGGAAACGATCTGAAGTAATAGCGCTTAAACAGACATTGCCTGATCCCCGTAAAAACCCTGCAGGATATTATAAGGAGTTATCACAAACTGCAGGATCATGTATCATGAATTTAGCTGACATTTTTGTTTGGAAATGTTGTTCCACAGCCTTTGTGGGGGTCAATTCGCAATGTAGATCACGATGCAGAACTAGGTGCTACATGGGCTAATATTATTGCCGCAGACACTAGACAAATTGGTGGTGCAAAACCTGAGCCTTTGGTAGCAGAACTCCCTGGTCGAATTATTACCTACATGAAAACTATAATGCCCGCGATGCGCGTAAATTGGGATACACTATCCGCATGTAAGCAGAAGAAAGATGAGACAGTGTCCGATTTCTTTACCAGGTTTGAAGAAACGTTTATCGACCACAGTGGTCAAGACATGAGCACTGAAGGTGGCCAACGGTTATTTGTTGATAAATTTGTGCAGAATCTACTTCCCGACTTGTGTAAAAAATTAAAAGATTCAGAAAGTTCTTGGGCTGTTTCCTCTTCAGCGCAAATACTGGCTACTGCACAGTATTATGAGAATAGAGACAAAGATGAGAAGGATAGAACAGATAAGAAAACGAAAGAACTAAAAACAAAGGTCCTCTTGCAGCAGGCCTACCCACCGCGTGGAGGACAGAGTAATTATAGGCAAACACAAGGTATCTATCAGCAGCCCCAACAGTTTCAGAATAATCAGCAAATGAACGGGTATTATCAACCACGAATCCCTGTAGGTCCCAACCAATGTTCATATTGCAAAGAGGAAGGTCATTTTAAATATAATTGCCCTAAATTAATGCAGCGTAACAGTAATGCGTATGGCGCAAGAGGTAGAGGTGGTCAGCAAGCTCCTAGAGGCAGAGGGCGTGGAAATGTTCCCCAGAACGCGCGTCCTCTTCCGCCTCAAAATACCATAAATAGCTTTGATCAGCAAGCCAACGTGACTGGTAATACAGCTCAGTACTACAATAATGATTATTATGCAGAAGATGACAATGTAGAAGATAATGATTACTAGGACATCCATAGACAGAGAGAGGGAGTTGTTTCAGTGCCAGTGATTCAGAGTGGACCCTATGTTAAAGTAACTACAGCAAATGTAACGGAGCCCTTTCTGCTGGATACTGGTGCTGCAAAGAGTTCAATCATGCATTCGAAACTCCCTGGCGCGCCTTTGTCTGGCGAAATGAATGTCTCAGTAGGTTTTCCTGGCGCCCCAGTTAGGAACCCGATTTCTAGTCCTATGTCACTTTCTGTTGGACCTTGTGAGCTAAAAGCACCCCTCATTCTAACGACAGGTTGTGGTGAAAATTTGCTAGGCTTAGATTTGCTAAAAAGATTGCATGCAACGCTATATTGTTCTCCCTCAGGAGTACAACTTACATTAGGTAAGAAAGTGATTTCCCCGATGTATTTGTGTAAAAATGCAATGCCACCTGAATTGTCATCCCTTCCGGATGTCCTTTGGGCTACTGGTCCCAATGATGTGGGTCTTTTGGAAATACCACCATATGTGGTCACTTTAAAAGCCAATGTCAGATTGCCACGTATTCCCCAGTACAAGATCTCCAATGAAGGTCAGAAAGCATTGTTAGCAATTGTCAGTGATTTGATTAAAAAGGGTGTAATTGAAGAGACAAGAGGCAACGTTTGCAATAGTCCTGTTTTACCTGTCTTAAAACGAACGGACCCTTCACAGCCACCTGTTTACAGATTTGTGATTGATTTTAGAGAGGTTAATAAGATTGTTGTACCACAGTTTCCAGTTGTCCCTGATATAACTGCCTTGTTAACCATGATTCCAGCCTCGGCTGCATGGTTCTCAGTGATCGATCTGAAGAATGCTTTCTTTAGCATCCCAATTGCAGAGGAGAGCAGAGAAATTTTTGGTTTTAGTTTAGGAGGTCGCAGTTTCCGCTTTAAACGCGCTCCCCAGGGCTACTGTGAAAGTCCATCAATATACAGTCAGGCTTTAAAAGCGCAGCTTGATGCACTGGTTTCACCCAGTGGCGCTATCCTCATTCAGTACGTTGACGATTTACTAATCGCCGCGGATACTGAAAAGATTTGCAAAGAAGCTACCTTGTCATTGTTGCGTCATTTGTCTGCCTTTCATCACAAAGTGTCTTTCTCAAAGCTGCAATATTGTCGACAAGAAGTGACCTACTTAGGTCATCTCTTATCGAAGGAGGGAAGGAAACTGACCCCAAAAAGAATTCAAGCCATTGCACAGTTGAGTGTGCCAAGAACACAGAGAGAAGTGCGTGCTTTCTTGGGCATAACTTCATACTGTAGGCATTGGATTCCTAATTTTTCCTTGTTGGCAAAACCTTTGTTAGCATTAACATGCAAAGACACACCGAATCCTATTCCATGGTCTGAAGAGTGTCAGAAAAGTTTTTGGGAATTGCGTAATGCATTATGTTCAGCTCCTGTGTTGGGTACCCCTGACTACAGCAAGCCTTTTACATTGTATGTTCATGAGAAAGATGGTTGCGCATTATCAGTGTTAACACAGCCTTTTGGCGACAGACCGCGTCCATGCGCATATTTTTCGTCAACCTTGGACCCGGTAGCGAGGGCATTGCCAAGTTGTCTGAGAGCTACAGCTGCCGCAGCTATGTCTATTCGACAGTCTGCTGGCCTAGTAATGGATCATACATTGATTGTTATGGTTCCACATGCTGTGGACACATTGTTAAACAGGACCAAGACACAACACTTAACTAGTGCGCGATTATCTGGTTATGAGCTGACACTGTTAGCAAATCATATACACATAAAGAGATGCAACACGTTGAATCCAGCTACACTATTACCAATTCCAGCAGACCTAGATGAGATTGAGCAACATGATTGTCTGTTCAGAACAGAAGAAGAGACAAAAGGGAGAGTAGATCTTAAAGATACTCCCCTGACTGAGTGTGATGGTACTTTATGGGTGGATGGTTCGTGTTTCAAGCTTCCAAATGGTGATACGACTGCTGCATATGCTATCACGACTTTGCACACGATTGTGGAAACTGCACATGTGCCACAAAATTCGGCTCAAGCAGCAGAATTGATTGCCCTTACGAGAGCATGCGTGTTGTCTGAAGGAATGAAAGTGAACATATATACGGATAGCCAGTACGCCTTTGGCGTGGCTCATAGTTTTGGGCGATTGTGGAAGGAACGTGGGTTCCTGACTTCGCATGGAGCTAAGATTCAGAATGGCAAGTTGGTGAATGATCTCCTTGAGTCGCTGACCCTACCGTTGCAAGTTGCGATTATGAAATGCAGTGCGCACAAGAAAATCACTGATGATGTTGGTCGTGGTAATGCGTTTGCTGATGAAGTCGCGAAAGAAACAGCAAAAGATGTGAAGACTCGAATGTATGTTGCAGGCCCTGCAAGATGGGTTGGTGATGTTGGAATGTGTGATAACACAATAGAGAGTGTAAAGTCCCTTCAAGCTGAAGCCACAGAGAAAGAGTTGAGCAAGTGGAGAGAAAGTATGGGTAAGTTGGATGAGAATGGTTGTTGGATTGATTTGTCAGAACATAGGCGATGGTTGTTACCTGATGCATATGTGCTTCCAGTGGTTACTATGGCACATGGAATGGCACATATCAGTACGAAAGGAATTTGTAAGTTGTTGGCTCCAGTATGGCAGAATGCTGGAATTCCTAAGTGTGCAGAGAATGTGGTCAAGAATTGTATGGTATGCTTGAAGTACAACCCTGGTAGGGGAACCCCAACTCCAGCCGGTCATTTTGCGCCTCCATCATATCCATTTGAAGTTTTGCAGTTGGATTTTATCCACATGGAAAGATGCAACAACCTGAAATATGTATTGGTGGTTGTTTGCGCTTTCTCAAAATGGATAGAGGCCTATCCCCTAAAGGATAACACTGCTCTGTCCACAGCCAAAGCCCTTGTGAAGGAATTTTTCCCTAGGTTTGGAATGCCAAGAATGGTGTGGAGTGATAATGGGAGTGAGTTTGTGGGTCAAGTGATGAAGAATGTGTGTGAGGGAGTAGGGATAAAGCAGAAATTTCATGCTGCAAATCACCCCCAATCAGCTGGATTAGTAGAGCGCTACAATGGCGCTCTAAAACTCAAACTGGCAAAAATCCAAGCGAGCTCAGGTCTTAAATGGCCTGACGCTCTGCCTCTAGCACTCCTGTCCACCAGAATGACTGTGCATTCACGAGTGGGACTTAGTCCCTACGAGATTGTTTTTGGCCAATGTATGGGGTGTGCCAAGACCGACAAAATTCTGTGAAATCGAACATCCAGTACTGCTTGATTACTTGTATGATTTGACGGTTAAACTGCGTGTTTTACACCAACAGGTGCATGATACTCTCCCCCAGGCCTCTGAGGCTCCAGGACACCCTATCGACCCTGGCACATGGGTCTTGGTGAAAAATTTTCAGCGCAAGAGCAACGATGAGCCTCGTTGGATCGGCCCTCATCTCGTACTCCTATCCACAAGATCAGCTGTTCGAGTAAAGGGGAAAAAGAACTGGATCCACGGCGCCCACGTGAAGAGAATACCTTTGCCTCTGCCGTATGACCAGTGGGTCCAGGAGGGTATCGCAGACTCTGAAACAGACACTGTACCTCGTTTTGTGCCGTTCAGTGATGCACGCATAAAAGGCACAACTTCAGCACAGGAAAGTGACGATATTTTGCAAGAAGCTGTGCCACCGTCAATTCGATTGGACACTACAGAGCCTGAACTTTTGTTTCAAGATCAAACAGTACCTGGCCGTCTCCATTATAATCTAAGACCAAGGCCTATGGACAAATAAATATTCTCTTTCTTTTACCTTTTTATTTTTTGATGACCAGAGCTCTCCCATCTGAAGGACTTTCTTGATTTTTTTTTTTTTTCGAACCACCATCCGGGTTCAGCCACAGGGTCGCGGTGCCAAGACTTTGGGGTACAGGCCGAAGACGTTAGGTCGACGGTTCTGGTTGGTCTAGGGCGTTCCCTGGACTGACAGGCGTACTCCTTAGCAGAAGAAACTCACCCGCCGCGAGCGGCACGATTAGAGGATGGAGTTTTTTAAGATGGAGAGACTCACTGAGGAAATGAACTTTAAAGCAAGAATGTGTAAAATAATGAAGAGCAAACGTTTTGTATTTTTATGCCTGTTTGTATTATGTAGTATGGTAGTGTTTACTGTAGGATTTGTATTCTTCTCCTCTCAAGAGCCCATTGCACCCACTGTACAGCCTATACCTCCTCCTACTGTCTCCTCACACTCTTTTCACCCTCTGCCTGAACATGAACAAGCTAGACGGTCTGAATTTGTAAACAACTCGTTTATCCAGCTCCTGCACCAGCACCAACTAGTTATGAATACAACCAATTGCTGGGTGTGTGGTTTAATGCCACATACCATTAATAAGGGTATTCCCTATCTAGTGCTGCCGTATAGTTACAATGGATCGTCATGGGCATTCCAGACCATGTTTCTCTATGCACTAGATGCCTACTCCCCGCGACAACCGCGTTCCATCAGACCTAGCACCAATAACAAAGCTTTAATGAAAGGAGTTACCGATATGAGCAGAGATATCGACGCATACTCATCTATTCCCAAAGAAGAGTTGAGAGCTTATGTAGGGTGGAACGCGACGGGGTATAGTATTAGTCTGGGTGAAAGACAGCGGAAAATTTCATCCCCAATCTGGGTCGTACCCCACATAGGTCGGTTCTGTTTGCAAGGTAATGGTCAGAATCCTAGAGCTCAACTGGGAAGAAGTGACTGTACTGAAACGTACACTTTTCCGTCACAGTTTTCCCCTGCGTTTTTGGCTGCCAAGGGTACATATTTTATCTGCAATGACCGAGCATATACATGGTTGCCCCCTGACTTCTCGGGCACATGTTATATTGCAAATCTGCTACCGCCAACATTTACTGCCGCCTCTGACTATCACAAGACCAGAGTTGTGAGAGGCGTGATTAGTAAGGAGGATACTGCCGGTCAGGAAGCGGGAGATTTCTTTTTGGGTTTCCTGTCGTTTTGGGGACCTATGGTCAATAGTAGGAACTTGAGACAACTGACTCGTGTGGTTGAATCCACTGTTAATGTTACGGCTGGTGCCCTTGGTAATTTGACAGCTGAGCTCCAAGCGGATCGCCTCATGACTTTGCAGAACCGCATGGTTCTAGACGTCATACTTGCAGACCGCGGTGGGGTATGTAAGGTTATCCAATCTAGTTGTTGCATTTTCATACCAGACAACGCTCCAACAGTTTATCAAGCCATCTCCAAACTACATAAAATATCTGAGTCCATACACGTGGATAAAGGAGATTGGTCACTGGTGGGGTGGTTCTGGGAACTGATATCTGCCTGGGGTTGGAAAGTTCTGATGGTCATTGGAATGATCTTAGCCATCCTTTTCCTGTTCTGTCTGTGCATACAGTGTGCTCCTGCGATATGTGGCCTCTGTGCTACATTATGTGTAAGGAAACCTGTATCGAGGGACGCGCTAAGTAATAGGATGATGCTACACCAACATCTCCATGACTTCATGATTATTGACCTAGACTCGGATTGAAATGAGTATAGTTATTGCCTATGTAAGGGCAAAAGGAGGGTCTGTCGTACTTTAGAATTTGGGACCGCGTAGGAGGCAGGGCCCTACCCCTGTCTATCCCGGTATTAGTGAACCGCAAATGGTTAATGCGGTATGTACAAGTGCTTTTTGTAACGTTTTAGCTATGAATGCACTGTGTATACGCTATTATACATCACTACGTGGGTTCCATTTTAGAAGCGGTGGCCATCTTATGGTTGCCCTCACATAGGCTACATAGCATGAAGCAAATACGGGCCTTTTAGAGCACATGTGCCTTTCCTTTGACTTTTCTGTGACCTGGGCAGCTTGGCTCTGCTGCCCCAGGTCAGTCCGGTCTCACGAGTTCCCCGTCCTCTGGCTACCTGTGATTAGCATCAGGGCTTGACACACCATAAAGTCTTTTCATCCTACACAAGCCTCCAGCTAATCTCTTTCGCACCTGACTGTTCCTGCTTTATGGCTTGTTTTCCAAACAGGACATGCTCATGTTTATTGGGGCCTATCAATATCTGATGTGGTATCTGAGCCTTGCTGGGTAAATAATTACGGGCTGGCTTAACTGGAATGTGGGATGGTCATCATGACTCTGCCTTTTTCATTTGTAATGTATACATGTAATGGCCATATCGTAAACCAAGGAATGTGTGCCTGAAGCAGGATATTTTGTATTTAAGGAGAAGCCCGTTTCTGTGATTTTCAGCAGTCTCCTGAGAACATACACGCTGTTGTACTTCTAGGATACCTGTAATTGGTCTGCAGCCAATAAACTGATCTTTGACTTCACCTAGAAGACTCTGTGTTTCTGTAGGTCTGAAACAGGAAGAACCCGAAGTCATAGGGTGTGTTCCCCTGCACCGCTGGGCTTAAAATTCCCAGTACTTCAGCTGGTGATGTAGGACCAAATTCACAGGCGATAAGATTGATTGTACTTGCAACATATATGACCAGACCTCCCTGGAGGTGTCCGTACTTTGCCCCTACTAGTGCACTTGTGTAGAAACGCAGGAATCCTTGCATATGAGGAGGATCAATCAGCCAGGTCTCTTGTAGAGCCACAATATCAAAAGCCCTGATATGGTTGATGAAATCCAGATCTGATAATTTATTTCCCAGTCCGTTCACATTCCATGAGCATATCCGTATAAACCCTTTCCTGCCTGACCTTTTTTAGTGTACCAGGAAATTGTCAATCATTTTTGTTGTTATTTATTGTTCTTGAGATCCATCTTATATCTGAATCCCAATTCGGCAATGTAATGGAGTCACAATAGGTTTCAGATTCTGCTGAAGTGAGTTCTCCGTTTATTTTGCAGTGCCCCATGGCTCCATTCAGTGCCGATGCAGTAGGCCTGTTTGCGATCACCTCCTTTCCCCTTATGTGCTTTGGCCTAAACAGGTCGGGATATCCTGGCATGAGATATGGGGTAATAGTTATCCCACAGGTCTTTAAAATGCAGCTTTCTAGAAATATAGAAATATTCTTTGTGCAATTGCCATGGAGCCCTTGCATTTGATGAATTCAATCGAGTCTAGGTCAGTTGTCTTTATCTCAGTCAAGGATGGAACGTGGGATAGCAGATTATGTTGCCTCGATTCATGATATCATACCATCCCTTAGAGGTATATTCTGGTAAAAACCATAGGGCGCTTGTTTCCTTCCCGTTTATCCCTTTGGGGTCAGTTTTTTGCTTAGTAATTTGAACAGCAGTGTTGTTCTGACATCCTCCTGTTCCCCGCAGGTTCCCTTCTGCTCTTATCATTTGCGCCTTTTGTTCAGCTTCCGTCAATCGTCCTGCGGATTCTCTCTGATTTAATTCCCAACTAATTCGGTTAGGCTCTGAGAATGCATCAGGATGCTGTCCTTGGTAATGCTCTATATTTATAGAGGAGGATGTTTGTGTGTCTATCATATCCTTATGGAGAAAATGACAGGTCCTTGTATTCTCCATTTCCCTATGGACCAAAACCTTATTGAAAAAGTGGCTCCTCCTTGTGTTCTTTGGTTCTATGCATTTAATTTCCTGGTTGCCCAAGCTCACCTTGCATGCCCCAGAGACTTGACCATTTGTACTAGGATTTTGAGAAATTCCAGATGGAGTGTCATCCTGGTTCCAGTCTTACAGCTGGGTTCCCATCGTAGTTTCTACTAAAATATTTTCGAAACAATTTATAGTGCTGTTCCTTTCCGAAGGTGGCTGTGTAGATTCTATTTCCACTGCCTCCCCTGGTTGCTCTATCTTTCTAACTTCTTGGATCCTGTTTGGAGACTTTTGACTTAATCCCACCTTTATTTGAGTACTTTTTGTTTTTGTTTTTTCTGGCGTGGATGGATTTTGTTGATTTATTTCTGTTAGGGTTGATGTTGCCCCGAAGAGGCGCAAAAATCTGTTCTTATCACAGATTTGTTTTTGATTCCGACTTTTTCGTTTTTGTGCGCTTCTTTGTTTTGCATTCATTTTGTTTTCCCCTTTCTCCTCTCCTGAGGTATCCGGCACTTTACTTGGTGTGTATGTTTTTTGGCTGTTCATATTTTTTCCATTGTTTTGTGTTTGTTTAAACGTGGTGGGAAGGTTCTCATCCTTGATGATTTCATTTGGATGAGTTGTCGTGACTTTATAATTTCCATTTAAGAATTGTTCCACTGTCAGTTCAGTATGGCCGTTATTTGAACACTTTTTGATTTGTGTACATAAGTCACTCAACATTGTCGGGAGAGTGGCTAGTTTATTGATAATCAGGTTGCATCCACAAGTTTGACTATTAGCGAGGACATAGTCCTGGATGCTTTGCAGAGAGGTGTTCAACGCGCCTAGCTTGCTGTCAATTGCAACCACAAAGACTGTCAAAGTATTCATTAAAGTTAGTTGTGTGTCGATTTTATCGGATTGATATTGCAAGGCCACTACCAGAAGTTGCACTGTTTTTAGCAGACTTGCCCAGGCTTTCCCATTATCTGATTGGTGTATATCTTAGTGTTGATTTCCGGATGCACTCTTTAGGCATCCTGGTAGGTTTGCTTTTACTTGCATCCCCTCCCCTGCGTTATGGGCCATATGTCCCATTTGCCCCTCTGTTTTTATATCTGCCGGGGTGCTATTCCTTCAGTTATCCTGTGAGTAGGTTTCAAGGACACCCTCCCATTCCTCCTTGTCGAGGTATGAGAATTTGTCCCGATCTTCACTATCATCCAATTCGCTGAGATGGGATATCACAGGTTTATGTTGAGTTGGTGATATTGCAAGCAATTTTTTGTGCTCTGAGCCCAGATTTTCATTTAGGATTTCGGGTTCACCCACTGTTGTTTTTGGTTTTTCTATTTAATCTGCAGGCATGTATGTTCTTTTCCTTGCCAGTGGGTTTTCTTTGGGGCTGTCTAGCTCACAAATACTTAATGCCTCTATTGTAACGCAATTTCCTCCTTCAGCTTTGTTTCGTGGTATACTCCCAGGCGAAGGCGCATTTGAATTGTCTATTACTTCAAGGTTATAAATGCCTGTTCCTCCGGTAGTGGCTTCCTGTTTGTCCCTTGTGGTAAATTTAAATTACCTAGACTTAATTTATGCGGTAAAATACAATACGAATAACTCAGTAAAAATAAGAGGCAGAATCCGTGGTATTCGAGGGTATAATAGGGAATTTATTCCTTACAAAGGAATGATGGTTCGAACCAGGCAATCGAGTTCCGTCACCACGAAGGTTCAGGAAGGGATCAGCAATACATTATTGACAGGTTATAGTATATATAGAAATGCATTACAGTAAAGACAGATGCAGGAGGCGTAACAGCTGATAAGAATACACATACGTAATAGAAAAGGCGTTACAATAGGCGTGCATAGAGGCGTATACTAAAAAACGTCATCATGATGATGACACAAGTGGGTGGATCCATAAGAGAATTCTGCAAAGTCAGCAAAAATACATGGCAGAGATGCGCGCGCAGCCGCATGACGTGTGATTGACGTGTAACTAGAGGGTGAAGGGAACTTGACATTTAGCCCTACATGAGGAGACAGAAGTCTGGGGTGTCAGGACAACCTAGTCCTAAATCATATCTAATATCTTGCGTTTAAGGAACTATATTATCTGGAAGGAAAGGTCTTCTCGGACAGATCCTATTCTGTACTGACTGCTAGTGCGTGTACAAGCGTCTAAGTGTCTACATGAGATGCGAGGGGGCATGGGCCTACCATGGTAACGAGAGTCATGAATTACTTGCACGGAGACAGTAAGGCCGGGCCCTTTACTCTGCAGCTGGGGGGGAATGTTTACCTAAGCTACTAGACAAGAATGCATTTCTTGAGGAGCGGAACAGATAACTTGAAGGCTGAATACAGTTTTGGCAGGCAACAAGCCGGGCTAGGCACCGTTAGCCGCGCAGGAAGTAAGACAAAGTTAATGGATACAGATGCAGGTCCAGGCTGGAGCATTCAGAGGCAGAAGCAGGAAAAAGCTCGATGGCAGAATTCAGGGCCTACCTTGCCAGAGCTGGAAAACGTGAAAAGTATACCATATAAAGACGGTGGCAAGGCATACTTAGGAACGGAATATCTGGCCCATTCATGGCAGATATGAAAGAGTACATATTAACGTTGGACACAATTGTATTTGCGTCTTCATAGCTTGAAGTGGAGGGAACATACATGTACTTGTAGCATGTACATGGAGCCGTTGGGGTCTAGATAGGGGACACAATTGACCATAAAAATTCATATTTCCTCATTCCCTCCTTGTCCCCTACGGACCCTCATGAAATATCGATCTTCAGGAATCCATCAATCTGTTCATGTAACATCATTTGCTCTTCTTTCTTCTTCCGGGATCTTGAATGAAAACTTGAACGTGGAATACACGATGTGGCACACAGGCCACAAATCGCTGGTCCACATTGTAGACATAGGCAGCAACTGAATACTATGAGAAGGCCAATACCTAGGAAGGATAGGATTTTCCATCCCCAGGCTGACAACACGCTCCAGAACCAACCGGACCATGTCCAGGTGCCTGCATTCTGATGTATCTGGTTTGCAATCTTGTGAAGACGAGTTATGGCTTTATATACGGATGGCGCGTTTTCTGGGATGAAAACACAGCAACTTGATCCGATGACCCTACAAGCTCCGCCCCTATCTGCTAGGATGACGTCAAGGACAAGACGATTTTGGAGAACAACAATCCGCATCGCAGACTGCTCCTCTGTTAAGTTGCCTAGGGCAGAGGTAGTTTCATTCACTACTGCTTCAAGGGTTCTGGTTAGTCTACGTATCAGTTTACTGTTTGAGACAACACCTATGTAAGGAAAGAGACCTTTATTGAAGTCTGTATATTGTTCCCATGCTGTTTCGGTGTAGTCAACAATCGGGATATCTCTCTGGGGTCTATGGTGTACTAGATTGGTATTTCTATGATAATCAGGAGGGGCTAGGAAAACAGGTGGCAGAAGAAATGCAATGTAACAGGTACCATCCCAATCTAGGGGTAGGCGTATATATGCGGTGTGACCACAGATGAAGTAGGAGTGACGGGAAGCTCTAAATGTAGACTTGCCTTTATCACTGAATTCGATCACAGTAGTACATTTACTATGACCCAGGTGTACTGAACCATTCTTTCTCACACATAATTCACCTTTGACTGCTAATACAGACATAGCAGGCAAGACTAGTGTAGCTTCAGATTCAACATTCAGAATCATGAGGTTAAGTGTAAAATTACCTAATCCATATACTTCATTTTCTAGGTCAGTTCCTGTTCTTTTGGGAAGTCCCTCCTTGTTAGGATAACAGGCCTTAAGCAAAACTAAGTTCAGGTTTCCCCATACCCAGTTGCTCTGGTAAACTACAGTGTTTGAATCTAAAGAGTTAATCAAACTAAACCATGCTCCACAGGAACCATTGTGTGTAAACGGGTACGGAAAGAGAGGCAGAACTCCTTTGTATTTCTGATAGGGAGGGAGTCGGCCACATATCCAACAATTTGTAGCATTGCTGGTCTGATGGGAATGATGTAACATACTAATGAATGTGTTGTTGCGCAGCGCAAATCTATAGGACAACTCATGTGGAGGTAGTTCACTAAAAGAATGTTCGGCTGTAACATTGTAAGCACGCTTGAAAATAGGATAGTACATGTGTAACAGTATACTTGCAGTAATAATAAAAAGACTTAGAAAAAACATAATCAACAATGTCACTATACAGTGACTATGAAGTGATTTACAGTATGCATGTTTCTTGAGCTGTTTCTGTCTATTTCTCTCTCTCATTCGGTCTAGAGGATACATGTCAAAGACTTAATTCAACCGATTCACCTTGGAGAGGACTTAAACAATCGAATTGTCTGACTTGCTAGACCTTAGTTTCAGTTTATAGTTTTGAGATTCGGTCTGTTCAACCAGGGGGAGTTTTGAATCAGTCTCTGGAAGGGGGCAGGGCTGAGAGTTCAGATCGGATGGTAGTCCATGAAATTTCTTGATATGACTCGAGTGTAACTAACCCTTGTGACCCTCGACCTTCACTGCTGTCCTCGTCGTTAGTAGAACCAGTTTTGGTTGTTGCCAGCGAGGCTCCAACGGGCTCCTCCTGTCGAAGTTTCTGACGAAAACTAGATCTCCAGGAACCACTTCATGGGGCTTTACCTCCGTGTTGTCGGGAAAAGCTGCAGCTACCTGTGAACGGCAAGATTGTAGTGCAGACATCAAGGAAGCAAGGTAATCTGTCAGCATATTACAATCAACATCAGTTATTTTACGAGGTATAGGCGTCCCCCACATATTTGGTGGCCTACCGAAGACCACCTCGTACGGGGATAGCCCTGTGCGAGAATGTGCTACCATTCTCATGTAAAATAGTGCAACCGGTAATGCTACTATCCAGTCGACACCTTTCTCTCTACAGATTTTAGAAAGTCGTATTTTCAGGGTCTGATTATGACGTTCCACGAGACCTGCTGCCTCGGGATGTCGGACACAGTGGAATTTCCATTGATAGCCTAACAAGAGTGAAATGTGTTTCATTAGCTCGGATGAGAACGGCTGGCCATTATCTGAGTACACGATACGGGGCAAACCATACCGTGGGAAGAATTCACGAACTAATTGTTTGGCAGTAGTTGGGGCAGTGTAATCTGAGACGGGATACGCCTCTGTCCAACGGGAGAGAGCGCATACAACTACGAGAACATATTTGAATCCTCGACATCGTTCCATCTGGATATAAACCATCTGGAGGACTTCAAAAGGGTGATCGGGAGGTTGAAATCCACCCTGCTCTACAGGTACGCCTTTACCTGGATTGAACTGACAACAAATCATACAAGTTCGGACTTTCTGTTTGGCTGCAGCTCGTAAGTGTTTGTTGAACCAAATGTGTTGAATACTGTCTAACATAGCTTTCTCTCCTAGATGTGCTGGACTATGTATTGTGTTAATGATGACTTGAACCATTGAGTCGGGAAGAAACCATATAGATCTTCCCTTCGTCATCCATCCCTGATCTGTTTGGATCCCTCCTAATTCAGTCCATTTCTTTATTTCCTCTGGTGTAGCATGTGTCTGTATGTCAATTACATCAAGGGCGGGATCCTTAACTGTCATGCAGTGTGTCGGCGTCGGAACTATTGTCTTTGTCAAGTCAGTTGCATGAGTCTGATTCTGTGCTGTTTGCTTAGCTGTTCGGTCTGCTAGGTCGTTACCCTGGGAAATAATATCGGTGACTTTTGTATGAGCTTTACACTTCATGATAGATATTGAAGTAGGTAGATGTATTGCATCTAACAGGGCTTGAATGAGGGGACCGTGTTGAATGTTGGCACCGTGAGAAGTCAAATAACCTCTCTCTCGCCAAAGGACTCCGAAGTCGTGTACAACTCCGAAAGCATAACGTGAATCTGTGTATATGTTAACTTTTCTATTCTCGGCTTGAATACAAGCTTGTGTTAGAGCAATAAGTTCTGCTGCTCGAGCTGATAATGTGTCGATACAATTTGTTTCAATGACTTCGGTGTCTGTCGTGACTGCATAAGCGGCCACTAACTTTCCTGTACTTGTTCTCATACATGAACCATCTACATAAAGTGTCAGGTCTGGGTCTGGTAATGGGACATCTGTCAAGTCTTGTCTGGGTTTCGTCGTAATAGTAATGACTTCAATACAATCATGTGCCAGTGGGTCTGTTCCACTTAATGGCAAAAGTGTGGCAGGATTTAATGTACTACAACGTCTGATTTCTATGTGTGGCTGAAACAATGTGAGTTCGTAACCTGTCAGTCGTGCTATAGTCAAGTGTTGTGTCTGTGTCCGGTTCAAGAGAACTTCTACTGCGTGTGGTACTTGTACTGTCAATTGATGTCCTAATACTATGGAATCGCTTTGTCTGATCGCTAGAGCTGTTGCTGCAACTGATTTCAGACACGCAGGAAGAGCTTGAGCTACGGGATCTAATGTGCTAGAAAAGTAAGCACATGGCTTGTGTGATCCTGCTTGTTCCTGCGTGAGTACTGACAAGGCAGTACCTTCGCGTTCTGTAACAAAGAGTGTAAAAGGCTTACTGTAACATGGTGTCGCTAAAACAGGTGCTTGGCATAAAGCTTTCTTTAAGTCTTCAAAAGCTTGTGTATGTTCTGGAGTCCAAGGGAGGACAGTCGATGTCGCTGCCTCCTGGGTTGTCAACTGAATGAGTGGTTTTGCTACAAATGCATATTGGGGAATCCACTGCCTGCAGTACGAAGTGAGGCCTATGAAGGCCCGTACCTCCTTTTGTGTCTTGGGTGGTGGCATGTTTACAATTAACTGGATGCGGTCAGGTGTGAGCTGTCTCCCCCATTTGGACAGCAAGTGCCCTAGGTACACAACTTGCTGGGCACAGAATTGCAGCTTTGAAGGGGACACCTTGTGCCCCTTGTCGGCTAAGAAATGTAAAACCGTCAGTGATGCTTTTTCACAATCGGGTTCGCTTCGGGCGGTGATCAGCAGATCATCGACATACTGAAGCAGTGCAGTGTTAACAGGCATGTGGATACTGTCAAGTTGTCTTTTCAGTGCTTGGCTGTAGATGCTAGGACTTTCTGTAAATCCTTGAGGTGCGCGTGCGAATTTAAAACTTCGTCCATTTAAACTGAATCCGAACAAATATTGGCTTTCCGGATCGATTGGGACGCTGAAGAAGGCGTTCTTGAGGTCAATTACAGTAAAGAACGTTGCCTCTGAATCAATAGCTGTCAGTAATGAAGAGATATCTGGGACCACGGGATATTGTGGTACAATGCATTTGTTCAATTCGCGCAGATCAATAACTAATCGATATACTGGGGGTGCTTTTGGATCGGTTCGTTTAAGAATCGGAATGATCGGAGAATTACATACATTGGAGTCGGTTTCTACAACCACTCCTTGTGCAATGAGCTCGTCAATGATTTGCAGTAAAGCCACTACAGCATCTGGCGGTAACTTGTATTGTCGCATTCGTGGTAGTACCACTCCTGCTTTGAGTGTAACTCGATATGGTGTAATGTGCATACAACCTACATCAGTGGGGCCTTGTGCCCATAAATGTGCAGGTAGATTCTGTAACCGGTGATCCATGTCTCTAGACACGTAGTGACCTTTAAAGTCACGCAAAAATAGTCGTACTCCGTCCGGAGAACAACATATTATAGCTCCTAGAGCTTTCAATGTTTTTATACCTAACAAGTTTTCTGGACATGATTTCGTAAGCAATAGATCTGTAGTCCGTGTCAATGGACCGACTGTAAATGCAAGTGGTTGCGATACTTCGTTAATAGTAGGCTTTCCTGAAAAACCAAGGGAAATATTTTGTGAGCCTGAGAGGGGTGCCCCTGGGACTTCATCGTGACCTATAGTTGTTCTGCTTGCCCCTGTATCAAGTAGAAACTTTCTGTCTTTCCCTAATACTTGACTCTGTACATAAGGACCCTCTTGATCTACAGGAACCTCAATAAGGGGTAAGCCAACTTCCCTCTCTAGGCTGTTTCATGTGTAGCGCTGATACTCTGGATAGTCATTTTGTGCATACTGGTACATCTGTTGTGTCGTGTTTTGTGTTGCAGCGATAGGCTGTGGCTGTTGTTGTGGAACCACTACGGTCTGTTGTGGAACCGGCATAGGCTGTGCATGTTGAGGTGCTTGTTGTTGGATCTGATCCTGTCTAGGCGGACGTGGTCTCTCCTTTGTTTTACCCGTGGAGATATTATGTTTTAGAACTGCACAATCGTTTATATAATGACCTGGCTGTTTACAATAGTTGCATGTCCCTTTAACGGGAACCGCTGAGTTACTGGACTGTGTCGCACCCTTTTTATGACCGTCAGCTGGAACTGACTGAGCGACAAGCATTTTCATTTTCGTGTCTTTCATACGTCTTTGTTCGTGTTCTTGTTCTTCTCTAATTCTATTCTGGTGATACTGTAACATTTGTAACATTTGTGAAGGAGTGTTAGCTTGCCAAGTGCTCTCAACTTTCAATACTCTGTTTTTAACCTGTGGTAGGGAATTCTCGACTAGTTTTGTTACAAAAAGATGTGGATATGACTCGCTATTTGCTTTCAGGCCGCTATTAATACCAAAACATTTTTCAAATCGGGAATAAAAATCACTAGTGTCTTCCTCGGGTTTCTGTTTACAAGCTGAGATTGCTCCCCAATCTTCCTTTTTCGTAGTTAATAAACGTGGCAATACTTGTACTAATAAACCTGGCAATGCTTTTGTTTTGTCCCCAAGCCCTACGCCTGCAGTTCGGTTATTTTCTTCAGTTTCTAATGCGGTCCAATCAATCTTTTGGTCTCCCACCTCCCATTCTTTTTCTTTGAGTTTCTCATAAATACCGGCAGGCAATAATACTTTCAATATTTTCATAATGTCAGGATAGGTATAATCACCCATGAGTAACATGTCCTTTAGTTCACGGTGAAAACCTGCTGGATCTTTGTCATGGCTGGGCACTAATTTTTTCATTTCCAATAGTTCTATTTTGGTTATGGGCGTGTACACAAACACGCGTCTAAACGTATTGTCATCATTTCTAACTGGGTGTACTTCGCGTAAGGGATTCTGTCTGTCTATGTAATACGTTTTTCTCTCCATGGGGGGAGCTGGATCATGTTCTGGACACAAAAAGGCACTATATCTATGTCGGTATTCTAGAATTACTTTAATTAGATCGGTACCTAAACCTCTCCATTTATTCATGAGTAGTTCTATCAATATATCAGGTAGGGGACCAGGATCGGAGTGTTGGCCTTTATATAATATAAGGAGATGTTGTATCATGTATATACTAGCTAAACGCTGTTCGTCTGGGGCGAGATTCAGAAACGTGTGTGCTAGCGCATCATCACTGTATTTTTCAGAGTTGTCAGCCCATTGTACTGCTGACCTGGCTAATTCTTGTTCATCCATAGAATCGAGCACATGGTACCCCCTTCGTTCTCGAAGTAATTTATCAGTAGCCTGGAATAAGTGTTCAGGGGTCCTTGTATTTGAGATAACTGTTTGAAAAATTCTGTTACATTCTGGACGTATCGGACGTATTGTTTTATTAAAAGATCTTCCTTTTCCTACATAAGCTATCATTTGTTTAGCTGGTAATTCAAATTGTCCTGTGTTCGTTTCTGACTGTTCCTCCTCCTCTTCCTCTGATTCAGTTTTATCTGCTTCTTCTCTTCTTTCATGCATTCGTTCTACTTCTTTTCTGATCCTTCGGCACATGACTTCTATACACTTCTGTTTATCATGTCTCCCGTCTGTTATATTCTGACCCCATTTGGTAAGTACTTGCATTTCCTCCGAATCTACCTCAGGCCTGTCTCTGTTTCTGATCAAGCAGTTTATGAAAAAGCGTAACAATAATTTTTGCATGTCTACTTTCTGGTATTCCATGGCTTCGGCAATACTTTCAGGACCTTGCCCTGTTTGGATAAAGCGATATATTTTGTCTAGATGTTCAACCATTCCTGGTAACGTCATTAAATAGTTTGCAGCTCGTCGCAAACGTACTGAAGACAGCAACATTCTGTCGTGTTTTCCTGGCACTGGATCATATCTACAATCGGAAAGAGGCTCATTTAATATATTGTCTGATATTCTTTGGGGTGTACGTTGGTATGCTAAATCCCTATAAGTCAATCTAGTTGTTGGCGGTGGCGTGGAAAAACCTCCTGTCGCACCTCCTGAGGTGCCAAGTCCAAAAGGATTTGTTGGGTGTAGGGTAGAGAGTGTGGGTGCAGGAAGGACTGTAGAAACAGATGGAATGGTTAGAACTTGAGTAGGAGTTTGTTGCTGCGGAGGTGGGTGCAGCTGATTTTGGGGTTGAGCGTCGTTAACGGGTGGTGTGCGTGGCTGCGCACCATTAGCATATTCGGGGGCTGCATCGTCTAAATAGGAAGAAAGGAAAATGTCTTTTGCGGTCTTGGGATGTACTTTAATCGGGAGTAACGGAGGTGGCAGATCTTTTGGTACCTCCAAGGTGGCCTTAGGCAAACCCTCGGCCAGAAGAGGATACATACCATTCATAAGAGTGTTTCGTTGTCTGTCTACTTGTTCTGATTTTACTCGGGTACCTTCGTCAATTAATATGTTTTCTCGGGCTTTTTCTGAATCTTCCCTACTCTTCTCTTCCTTTCTGAGCGCTTTCTCTGTGCGTCTATGCGATTCTTTACGCCATAGTTCAATGGCATCCTTCTGTGACTGTCTGGCTTTCTTTTTCCATAGTACTTCTTCTATTCTCATGATGCAATCTGCATCCCATGTTCCAGCAGCGGGCCATCTCTGACTCTCTGCTAAATCCTTGGTGTAGTCCACCCATAGATCAAGATATAATACGGCATCTAGGCCATGTTTATGGTACAAAAAGTACCCTGGGGTGTCCCTAGGTGGGATGGGAACAGCTTCCTCGAGTATCCCTTTTCTAGTTTTTATCTGTCTTAATTTTGAAAATAACGGCATCTTGAACCTTGCTACTTAATTCTTACTCGGTCTTGAACACAATAATTACAATAAACACAATAAGGAAGATCGAACAATCACTCATACCACGACATTTAAAACATATCAAAACATTTTAGAACGAACAATAATTATTAGAATGAAACTAGTTAACTGCATAATGCTAAATATACTGTATGTACTGCTAAACAGCACAGATACACTGCTAAAACAGTGCAGACCAGGTCTGTGTACCCAGACCCGTCTTGACCGGCACAAACTAATGTGCACGTCTAGATGCGTCCCCAGCAACGGTACTCACCGGGAAGCACGGAACGGAAGGCCTCGGAAGTCTGGACTGGACTAGACCAAACTGGACTGGACTCGACTCGTGACTTAGATACTTCGGAACTTCGGAATCTGGTGGGCCTCTGTATACCTCGGATCTTGCTCTCTCAGCTAGGCTCTGGTCGGGATTCTCCGCACTCCTCACCGCCTCGTCTGGGTGTTGATCGCAGCCTCAGTCGCCCCCGTTGGCCTGAGGGAGATACAGGAAATCCTGCGGGTACGCGTAATTGTCCGTTCGGCTGTGGCAGGAGACCGGGTCTGCAACGCACCTCCGGCGCGTGGGGTGTGAGAGGTGTCCCTATTCAGGCGCCAATTATGTGGTAAATTTAAATTACCTAGACTTAATTTATGCGGTAAAATACAATACGAATAACTCAGTAAAAATAAGAGGCAGAATCCGTGGTATTCGAGGGTATAATAGGGAATTTATTCCTTACAAAGGAATGATGGTTCGAACCAGGCAATCGAGTTCCGTCACCACGAAGGTTCAGGAAGGGATCAGCAATACATTATTGACAGGTTATAGTATATATAGAAATGCATTACAGTAAAGACAGATGCAGGAGGCGTAACAGCTGATAAGAATACACATACGTAATAGAAAAGGCGTTACAATAGGCGTGCATAGAGGCGTATACTAAAAAACGTCATTATGATGATGACACAAGTGGGTGGATCCATAAGAGAATTCTGCAAAGTCAGCAAAAATACATGGCAGAGATGCGCGCGCAGCCGCATGACGTGTGATTGACGTGTAACTAGAGGGTGAAGGGAACTTGACATTTAGCCCTACATGAGGAGACAGAAGTCTGGGGTGTCAGGACAACCTAGTCCTAAATCATATCTAATATCTTGCGTTTAAGGAACTATATTATCTGGAAGGAAAGGTCTTCTCGGACAGATCCTATTCTGTACTGACTGCTAGTGCGTGTACAAGCGTCTAAGTGTCTACATGAGATGCGAGGGGGCATGGGCCTACCATGGTAACGAGAGTCATGAATTACTTGCACGGAGACAGTAAGGCCGGGCCCTTTACTCTGCAGCTGGGGGGGAATGTTTACCTAAGCTACTAGACAAGAATGCATTTCTTGAGGAGCGGAAAAGATAACTTGAAGGCTGAATACAGTTTTGGCAGGCAACAGGCCGGGCTAGGCACCGTTAGCCGCGCAGGAAGTAAGACAAAGTTCATGGATACAGATGCAGGTCCAGGCTGGAGCATTCAGAGGCAGAAGCAGGAAAAAGCTCGATGGCAGAATTCAGGGCCTACCTTGCCAGAGCTGGAAAACGTGAAAAGTATACCATATAAAGACGGTGGCAAGGCATACTTAGGAACGGAATATCTGGCCCATTCATGGCAGATATGAAAGAGTACATATTAACGTTGGACACAATTGTATTTGCGTCTTCATAGCTTGAAGTGGAGGGAACATACATGTACTTGTAGCATGTACATGGAGCCGTTGGGGTCTAGATAGGGGACACAATTGACCATAAAAATTAATATTTCCTCACCCTGGTCCCATTCTTTGAGTTCAACTCACAAGTCATCCCCGTAACAACTTCTTTAGGTTTATTTCCGAGGGTCTGAGACGTCCGGGAGGCTGAGATAGCTTGACACTGTAGGATTGTTGGTGGGATTATTGGTGAACTGACTAGAGTGGTTGGACTGAGTAGACCAGAACTCGCTGCCCTACTACTTTGATCTAGTTTTCCTTCTCTCTCTCCACTTTCCATTTGGTGTAGGGGCTGGAGGGGAGTCAAAAGGTCCATTGTTGGTGTCAAGCCTAAGAGAAGAGTGTCTCCCGCGGTTTCTTAGGAAGCAACATTTTGTATCTATTTTTGGCTGGAAAAGGCGACGTTTTAAGATTTGGTTTTCTGGAGTTATGTTGTTTATGTTGCTTGTCCTTTAGGTATCTGGAGTTAATTCAAATATAGCGTCAGGTTTCAGTATAGCAGGTCTAGTTTTTGCCTGCAGTTCGCCCACTGTACCAGCAGATGTTTTAAGCTTCCTTTAGCCCCCAGAAAAAACAATCTCTGGCGCGTCTTACCGCAGGCTTGACTTGCTTTTTGCGGCTTTTGTAACCTATGTAGTGACTCCCAGTTCCTGGTTCCTGCTTCTAACGCTGGTTCTGAGCTGGGATGGGGATCGTTGTTAAATCCAGGCTCCACTCTGCTCAGGAGCTCAGGAGCTGGTTTCACTTGCCTTGCCTTTTAAGTCTTCTGGGCCCCTAGCCCCCCAGCTCCTCGAGAGGCCTCGAGGGGCCGCTGGCTGGTTTAAAGTATTGTGCCGTGCCAGCAGTCCCAGCGCCCTCCAATCACCCGCCAAACACCTGCCAAGGCAGGCAAGGCAGGGGCAAAGTCAGGGAGTCTGCTTTCCTCAGGGCTGTAAAGGACGGCCTGATAGCTCAGCTGCGGGGGGAGACAGCAGGGCTCAACGTAGCCCCCAGTAGCAATGCAGAGTCTCCTCAGTCTCAGCATGCTTGCTTGAGGCGGCGGCGACTCTCCTCTCCTCCTCTCCCAGCTCACGCTCACAGAGCACAGCGCACAATGCAGCCCCTGGGGTTATGCGGAAATCCTCAGGACCCCTCTCCGTCTGATAAGGAGATAAGGAGAATCAATGCCAGCGTTAGGGGCACAGCGGTTGCGGCAGCGGCTCCTTGCTGGACTCGCGGTTGCAACTTCGGCTTCGGCTTGGTCACGTTGACAGGCTGGCTGGAAAACCCGGTCTGAAACACTCGTCGGCACCTGCATGGAGCAACTTTGAAACCTTTGATCCCTTATTAGGATCTCTTAGGAGAGATAATATTTTGTTTTCCGAAACGTACTTTTATATTCATTTGTACTTTTACCACTGTATGCCAGATGGTTGCATTGTGGAAAGCTTATACTCCATACAATTGGATTAAGATGGTTATGGTGACACTTGATTTTATGTTATGTGAATATGTAGAGCATAGTTAATCACCATGAGCACATCCAGGCGCTGAGTAGGGCAGGCCTTTGGGGGAGGAGGAGATCATGCCCATTTGGTCTGGAAGAGCCATGTCTTGAAGTTCCTTTTGGAAGTCCATGAGGAAGTGGAGGTTCTGAGGCGTTTCTGGAGGTCGGTCCAGGTTTTGGCTGCAAGGTATGAGAAGGAGCATCCTTTGCTTCTGGTCCCCTTGATGCGAGGGAGGTGTGCTTTTGCCTGAGACGCAGAGCGAAGGTGACTGGTGGGTTAGTAAAAGTTGAGGCAGTGGTTCAGGTAAGCTGTACTGGTGTTGAGGAGAGCTTTGTAGGTGTGGGTGAGTAGCTTGAACTTACATCTTTTCTGGACTGGGAGCTAGTGAAGATTGTTGAGGTGTGGAGGGATGTGGTTATTTAGCAGAATATTCCAGATGAATGTGGTGGTGGTGTTCTGGGTAGTTTAGAGTCGGCGTAGGACTGTATGATAAAGGCTATATGACTAATTGTTTAATATGAAAAGTTACACTAGAGGCAGTAGGCCTGACATAGATTGTGAAAAGCATATACTAAAATCAATAGGCTCTTCAATGTTACTTGTTAGCACTTTCAAGTCTGCATATAGGGTTTTTATAACATGGAATATCATAGATTACCTTATTAGGCAAGGGTTATGGTGTTGGAAACCTACTCTGACAAATCATACTCTGGGAGTAGAACTTCACTGTGAAGATTCTTGCTGGGCTGTATATTGCTTTGCCAACTGTGTTTCTGTACATGTTTGTAATATTATAAATATATGCTTGATTTTTGTTAGCTTCTGTGTGCTTCTGTAGGCCTGAGTTGTATATAGTTTGTAGCCAATGGTGAATGTTAGAGGTCTTATTAGTTAATTGTGAAGAGTTATGTCAGATTCCTTTGGAGTGATCTGTTTATTATGAAAGTAAAGAGAATGCAAATAGACCTTAATTACATATTGTTAAAAGTATGTGTTAAAGAAAAATCGAAAGATTCTGAACGACATGTGGCATCCTTCTGCGAACAAATGATTAAGAGGGGTAATCCTAAAAATTTTTTTAAACATGCTACAAAGAGAGCCTGGTATACACCTTGTGAGGTTCTCTTGCAAAACCCGCTCTTGAACAACTGGTTTGTGTTTCTACATTTGGGCCCGATACCAATAAATGTAGACAAATTATTCTAACCAACTGGCATCTGTTACAAAATTTGCAATGTCCTTCAAAAGGCCGTTGTTTGCCATGAAACAGAATAGAAGCATTGGACAAGAAATCGTCAGGGCAGACATATTCCAACCTCAACAAAAGGCAGGTTTGTGCACACAGTGGAAACTCAAACCCATACAAGGTTACCACAAATGTGGTAATTGTGTAGCTTGTGACTCTACAATAGAAGGAACAGAGTTTGTTCACCAAGGCATCAAATGGAGACACACAGCTTTTACCAATTGTAAGACAAAAACTGTTGTTTACGCTGTGGTGTGCCCATGTACCAAGATCTATATTGGGAAAACTAACCAACAGATAAATCAGTGGATCACGCAGCACTGGTCCAGAATCAAGAAGAAAATGGTTGCAGCCCCTATGGTTGAGCACTTCTTGGCAAATGCACATACTGAGAAAGATTTTCAGTGCCTCACTCCTGCAGTGAGAGGCTTATTTAATTCTAAAATTCAACAGTGCCACTACGGGTTTGAACAAATGACTGAGCTATCAAAAACCTAAGCTTTACCTTTTCAATTTATATAATTTGTGTTGAGATGCATTGACTGGGAAAGGTTGGTTACGCCTCCACTTCGTGTTCATGTAAATGAATCACATTAATTTGTATTTCATGCATTAGTTCTAATATCTGCGCCACAAGACCCATAAGGCACAGTAAGGAATAGTTATAAGTTCAGTTTGTTGAGAGGCTCTGATCAGACTACAAGTCCCATGAAACATCATGTCACACCGAGCAGTTAATTGAATGCCAACAGGAAGTTCCTCTGTTATTGCTCATGCGAAGTTCTATGCTGAGAAAGGACCACTGACACAGAAAGCCCGACTAGATACAAGTAAGTTAGCTTCAACTGCAATGTTTTTTTAGAAAACGCTCTCACACGAGCAAGTTATAGTGACAACTCGTTTCACGTTTTCTTTCAGAAACGCTGAAATATTCCCGAAGTCGGGATGGCGTCAAGTTACGTCTAAAAACTAAAGAGTTACCGTTAAAGAAAACATCGATACCTTCCCGAGCTTGCATTTGCACTGAGTTACGGTTGCTAAATAAAAGAATAAACACTCAAAGGTACGTTACAAACACCTTAATGTGGAGCACTGCTTTTAAAACAGTAGTGTGCAGTCTTCTATGTGTGAGACTTTCCTTACACGTGTATCCCTTGTTTTCAGATTTTATCATAAAAGTTGGGCTGATACATTTTGTTGATTTTGGATGAGAACAATACTCTATCCCCCCGTCAGTGAAGGTAGGCACTATTTAAACTTGCGTGCGTATTCGTGTTCCAAAATTAAACACACAGGTTTTTGATAATAGCTTTTTCTTAAACAGGGCTGTTAGGACTTTCTGCAGATTTATGAAAAAAACAAAAAAAACAAGCGCAACCTTGATGGAGTAAATTCCTCCCATTAGGTAACGTTTTTTGTCATTTGACTCATGGGTTCTGAGAACAAGAGAGTAGTTTAAAATTAGTTACACTTTTTCATTTGTTCTTTTAGATCACACCAATATTTGTAAATCAGAAGCCCTGATGAGAGCCCCTGGAGTTTCACCGGGTCTCGAAACGCGTCGGCATTTCATTTAACACTGAGGAATTATAATTGATGGATTTATGTACAGCGTGAGGGAAATGAATTGAAAGCATTATCCCCCCGTTTTTGCTTGTTTCACATAGACCGTTGTATAAACAACAAAGTATGCAGTTCCTAACTAAAGAGGCAAAAAAAAAAATATATATATATAAGGACAAAATTCTAACTGTAAAAAGGGATACCAGTGAACGACGACAGGAGAGTGATCTCCTATTGTTGGAATAAAGCCCTCACACACCTGACAAGAAGGTGTCTTGCTTCATCATCGGGCCCTGCTCCTACTCGGGCCGGCGCTGCAATGCCCGATCAGGCGCCCGTGATGGGGCCTACTTATCGGAGATCTTTTTCCAAAGGCCGTTAGGTGAGATGTAAGTGAAGGTCTTGGTGTAGGTGAATGGGTGAGTATGTGAAGTGATTTAAAATAGGGGAACAAATCCAATCAAAACTATTTTAATGTACATGGTTCTTCCCCTAGTTAAAAAATGTGAAAACTTGCGCGTATGTACACACAATGTTGTGTTTTTATACGCTAATTTATGTGGTCAACATGTTTCATGCCTATTTAATCAAGTAGATGGCAATTCGTCAGGACCTAACCAGTAATCCTACCTACACACATTTTTTGGTGGTGGACACAAAACACAGGAAGTGAGGAGTGACCACCCTTACAGCACCCTAAAAAAGTGTGAGGGTACCTCTGGTATAATCAAAGCTAAATGTAACCTGTGGAAATAAAAAACAGTTAGAATAGTCAGGGATAAAAACCTTATTGTACCTCTTCACACCAACCACCATGATTGATTATGACAAGTGGTAGTGAATCACACGCGTGTAAAGCTCGTAGGCTGTGACATGCTGAATAAAAACACATCAACGTATTAGGAGATGGTAAGGTGATGGAGGGCAGTCAGGCAATCACAATGAGATTGATAAAAGACAAGAGAAAACTTACATAGTTAAAGGTTTGTTTGAACAAGAGCTGCGTCCTTACCCATGTCTCTAATGATCCGGGCCAAGTCGGTACCGGTCGCTGCGGACACTCAATTCTAGTGCCCTGATTTAATAAAGGTATGTTAGTGAGAAATATAGACAGCAGAAATAAGGGGGTGTACAAATATGCAGTGAACCCCATGAGGTTAAAGGAACTGACCAAAAACGGTCTTATGGGTCAGAGAAATGAAATAAATAAAACTAAAATGACAGAGGAAGTCATCTACACGCTTATTAGGATCATATAAGGTGCGGACCAACCAACTTATTTTACAAAGAGATGTGACAAGCACTCCAAAGTATAGGAGATGCTAGTCAAAACGTGCGTTTCCACAAGAAGCATTACCAAATGAGAACTCCAAATAGCTAGGCGGAAAAGCGAGTGCTTTAGGAGTAATACGTATTTAAAAAAAAAAACCTCCCGCATATAAGCCGCCCCGTAAGGGAAAGATTAAGAGGAAACACACTTGATGGCAGTAGGGAGTTTGAAGCCACAGGTATGGCGGGCTGCTGTTAGAGGATAAAACACAATATTGATGAGTAATTACTCACGGTTCCCTTGGTGGAAGTCAACTGACATCCTACCCGAGCAGCGTCACCGGTCCGTGCGCGCTGTTCGAAAGACTCCCACGCCGACAGGAATATAAATAAAGGGCGTCAGGGGAAATGACCAAAGGTGGCCAATGAGATGGAGCGAAACTAATAAGCACGCTGGAAACGCGAGTAACGCGTTGTGGGAATGGCGGGCACCTGGCAACAAGACGGTCATGTGATCGCTTGGCCAGCCAATCGTGGTTGTCCTATCGTGTGGTCGTTGTCAAGGTGAACACAAGACGAACGATCAGCAATCCGGCCAGTTACGGGAAAAATGTGAAAAAAGCATATAAGGTCTATGAGGCATGAGAGGCAGACCCCCAAGTGCAGTCAATGTTGAAGTAACAAAGAAGGTCAGTGTGGAACAAACCAATCAAGGACGTTTGAGACAAACATGAAAATAAAAATAAAAGTAAAAAAATAAATGCAAATACCACAGAAAACTCTGTTGATGGTGACAGTGTGTAAAGTTGGTATTAAGATTCATTAATTAAAGCAACTCCATTGGGTAGAGCCTTATGTAGAGGATGTACGAAGCATAAAAATTATGCGTATGTAATCTAGCAAGATGGTATTACTAAGACGGTACTGGATTATAGCCCATCAATGTATAGTCCCGATGATGGTCCTGGCGACTTCGATGAAGTAACTATGTCAAGAGATTCCAGGGAATGTCCTCATTCAGGCCTATTTTGTCACATGATAGTCTCAGAACCCATCGCTGTTCTAAGCGAAATAAAGCGTTTTTGGACATACCCGGATGCGCCTCTAAGACGTACCACTCAAAGGACTCAGGGGGATGTTGTCTTTCAAAAAAATGTGTCGTCATTCTAGTATTTGTTTTTTCACATCTGAAAGTGCTCCTGTGTTCCCCCCTTTTTCAATCTCTCGAGTGACGAAACTAATGCCATCAGGGCTTTGGCCAGTGATGAATCCATTACGATCAAGCAAGCTGACAAAGGGGGAGCAACTGTAATAATGAACACAGTTGACTACAATACTGAATGTGAGAGACAACTGAGTGACAATAGATACTACACTCCGATAAGAGATAACCCCACACAGAGATTACAGAACATGATTTCAGTGATGACATTCTCGGCTGAATCAATGGGGTGGATCACAAAGAAGGAGGCTGAGTTCCTCACAACAAAAGAACCTGTGGTACCCTATTTCTATTGTCTCCCCAAAATTCACAAAGGAGTGACACCAGTACCTGGACGTCCCATCGTTTCAGGGATTGGTTCTGTACTTGAACCCCTCTCAAAATTCACTGACCATTTTATCCAACCTTTTGTGAAACAGACTCCATCTTTTGTTAGAGACACTACTGATGTTTTGCGTCTTCTGGAGGGGGTCCAACATCCTAATGAGGTGAACCTCTTAGTCACCTTGGATGTTGAGGCCCTCTATACCAATATTCCACAGAGAGCAACATTGGAGGTCGTTGAAGACATTTTAAATGGTTCAGAATGGGTTTCGCCAACCCCGGTGTCATTCATTATGGAATGCGCGACCATGGCACTCACTGAGAACTATTTTCAGTTCGGTACCCAACTTTTTCACCAGACCCAAGGTACATCAATGGGTAGTACCTTTGCTCCCAGTCTGGCATGTCTGTACATGTCAGCCTTTGAGGAGCGCAAAATCTTTCACCCTGACAATCCATTCTCATCTAACATCTTATTATGGAGAAGATTTATAGATGATATCCTGATCCTTTGGAAAGGCAACGCCATCAGATGCGGTGAATTCTGCACTTGGATAAATACCCTTAACCCTTACCTGAAATTCACCAACACAATTTCCACGAGTGAGATCCCCTTCCTTGATCTCCTCATCAGATTGGAAACAGGGTCCATTTCTACCACCCTATATCGGAAACCCACCGATAGAAACAGTCTTCTGTTGTTTAGCAGTCACCATCCCAAGGCGCTTAGACAGAATTTACCAATCGGCCAATTCCTTCGTATTAGAAGGAACTGTAGTAGTATTGGTGACTACAAAAAAGAAGCTAACATCCTGAAAGAAGATTTGCTCCAACGTGAATACCCCAAACAGGTGGTTGCAGACGCTTACAAAAGAGCCAGGAATAATAACCGAGAGGCCCTTCTGGAGGATAAGATTAGAAATTCGGACACCAAGATTACTTGTGTCACCACGTACACCCCCCACTCTAATCAATTGAGGAAAATTATCAGAAAAAACTGGGGCATTCTCAATACTGGGTCATTGATTTTTCCCGTACCCCGTTTTGCATTCAAACGTACCAACAATATCAAAGATCTATTGATACATACCAGACCCAGAAAAGCTCAACCCCGACCACAGAATACACTTTGGGACCTTCCGCCAGTACAAGGCCACTACCCCTGCGGATCTTGTTCCGCGTGCCCGCAGACAAAGGTGTCCAAAGTTCTGAACCTTCCTAATGATACATGTTGGCGTTTAATGAAACACACTAAATGCAATACTACCAATTGTATTTATTTGGTTAAGTGCATCTGTAACCTGTACTATATAGGGATGACCACCAGACAAATAAAAACATGCATAATGGAACACAGGAGCACTTTCAGATGTGAAAAAACAAATACTAGAATGACGACACATTTTTTTGAAAGACAACATCCCCCTGAGTCCTTTGAGTGGTACGTCTTAGAGGCGCATCCGGGTATGTCCAAAAACGCTTTATTTCGCTTAGAACAGCGATGGGTTCTGAGACTATCATGTGACAAAATAGGCCTGAATGAGAACGTTCCCTGGAATCTCTTGACATAGTTACTTCATCGAAGTCGCCAGGACCATCATCGGGACTATACATTGATGGGCTATAATCCAGTACCGTCTTAGTAATACCATCTTGCTAGATTACATACGCATAATTTTTATGCTTCGTACATCCTCTACATAAGGCTCTACCCAATGGAGTTGCTTTAATTAATGAATCTTAATACCAACTTTACACACTGTCACCATCAACAGAGTTTTTTGTGGTATTTGCATTTATTTTTTTACTTTTATTTTTATTTTCATGTTTGTCTCAAACGTCCTTGATTGGTTTGGTCCACACTGACCTTCTTTGTTACTTCAACATTGACTGCACTTGGGGGTCTGCCTCTCATGCCTCATAGACCTTATATGCTTTTTTCACATTTTTCCCGTAACTGGCCGGATTGCCGATCGTTCGTCTTGTGTTCACCTTGACAACGACCACACGATAGGACAACCACGATTGGCTGGCCAAGCGATCACATGACCGTCTTGTTGCCAGGTGCCCGCCATTCCCACAACGCGTTACTCGCGTTTCCAGCGTGCTTATTAGTTTCGCTCCGTCTCATTGGCCACCTTTGGTCATTTCCCCTGACGCCCTTTATTTATATTCCTGTCGGCGTGGGAGTCTTTCGAACAGCGCGCACGGACCGGTGACGCTGCTCGGGTAGGATGTCAGTTGACTTCCACCAAGGGAACCGTGAGTAATTACTCATCAATATTGTGTTTTATCCTCTAACAGCAGCCCGCCATACCTGTGGCTTCAAACTCCCTACTGCCATCAAGTGTGTTTCCTCTTAATATTTCCCTTACGGGGCGGCTTATATGCGGGAGGTTTTTTTTTTTTTTTTAAATACGTATTACTCCTAAAGCACTCGCTTTTCCGCCTAGCTATTTGGAGTTCTCATTTGGTAATGCTTCTTGTGGAAACGCACGTTTTGACTAGCATCTCCTATACTTTGGAGTGCTTGTCACATCTCTTTGTAAAATAAGTTGGTTGGTCCGCACCTTATATGATCCTAATAAGCGTGTAGATGACTTCCTCTGTCATTTTAGTTTTATTTATTTCATTTCTCTGACCCATAAGACCGTTTTTGGTCAGTTCCTTTAACCTCATGGGGTTCACTGCATATTTGTACACCCCCTTATTTCTGCTGTCTATATTTCTCACTAACATACCTTTATTAAATCAGGGCACTAGAATTGAGTGTCCGCAGCGACCGGTACCGACTTGGCCCGGATCATTAGAGACATGGGTAAGGACGCAGCTCTTGTTCAAACAAACCTTTAACTATGTAAGTTTTCTCTTGTCTTTTATCAATCTCATTGTGATTGCCTGACTGCCCTCCATCACCTTACCATCTCCTAATACGTTGATGTGTTTTTATTCAGCATGTCACAGCCTACGAGCTTTACACGCGTGTGATTCACTACCACTTGTCATAATCAATCATGGTGGTTGGTGTGAAGAGGTACAATAAGGTTTTTATCCCTGACTATTCTAACTGTTTTTTATTTCCACAGGTTACATTTAGCTTTGATTATACCAGAGGTACCCTCACACTTTTTTAGGGTGCTGTAAGGGTGGTCACTCCTCACTTCCTGTGTTTTGTGTCCACCACCAAAAAATGTGTGTAGGTAGGATTACTGGTTAGGTCCTGATGAATTGCCATCTACTTGATTAAATAGGCATGAAACATGTTGACCACATAAATTAGCATATAAAAACACAACATTGTGTGTACATACGCGCAAGTTTTCACATTTTTTAACTAGGGGAAGAACCATGTACATTAAAATAGTTTTGATTGGATTTGTTCCCCTATTTTAAATCACTTCACATACTCACCCATTCACCTACACCAAGACCTTCACTTACATCTCACCTAACGGCCTTTGGAAAAAGATCTCCGATAAGTAGGCCCCATCACGGGCGCCTGATCGGGCATTGCAGCGCCGGCCCGAGTAGGAGCAGGGCCCGATGATGAAGCAAGACACCTTCTTGTCAGGTGTGTGAGGGCTTTATTCCAACAATAGGAGTTCACTCTCCTGTCGTTCACTGGTATCCCTTTTTACAGTTAGAATTTTGTCCTTATATATATATTTTTTTTTTGCCTCTTTAGTTAGGAACTGCATACTTTGTTGTTTATACTTAAGTACTGGGGTACGTATGCTGGACCTTAATATAACAAAACCCTAGATTCCTAATCCCCTCTCCTTTGAATACAACATCACATAGACCGTTCCCAGTGTTTGACAGTTTCCCTGTTTGGTTTAAAGAAATGTTATGGGCCTGTCAATTGTTGAAATGATATTGGTGGATGAATTCATTTATGTGTCGTGTTATACATTGTAAATGTATGTTGATTATTATTGTTGTTTTCCCTAAATGTATGTATCATTTTCGTAAGGCTCTGTGGAATGAATAGGTTACATTCCTATTCATACAAGAATGAAAAAAAAAATACAAAAAAAATTGTTTAATAAAGAAAAGAGGTTTCATAAATAACCAGATCAAATTGAATTATTTTCTTTTTGACTTTGCTGAAAATAGTTGGCATAAAAAATGAATGATTACCAGGTCCTCATCTTTGTTCTACTTGAAATACGGCCCTACCTGGTATCTGTCCCATTGGGCCTAACCCCCCTAGTTACTAACTTTCTAAAAGTAGCATTTTCAAAATAAATTGTAACTTGAAATCCAACTTTACCATTAAAGAAGGTTTTTAATTACAATTTCTCAGACACTAAACATGAAATGTTTACCTGTTCGCAATCAAATGTTAGCACTTATTAAATATAATAAGGCACCCCAATGTTATCCTATTGAAGAGGTAGGCCCCACAGTACTGAAAAACAAATGTAGGAGTTTTTCACTACCAGAACATGTAAAACATAAAGGTACATGCCCAACCTTTTAATTACAATACACCCTGCCCCATGAGCTACAACTTAGGGCCTACCGTAGGGTTTACTTATATGCAATAAAATAGGAGTTTAAGGCTTGGCAAGGGGGTTATATTACCAAGTCGAATCAGCAGTTTAAAACTGCATTCAGCCCGCAATTGTGTGAAATGTGGGGAGAACTACCCACCCTCTTGGGAGTTCTCTTCACTAAGGCGGAAAAATCTGGACAGACCATCAGCATTGGCGTGTTCTGTACCAGGGAAGTGTTCCACTCTAAAGTTCATCCCCTGTAGGGACATGGACCACCTCAACAGCTTTGGATTCTCACCCGTCATTTGCATCAACCATCTGAGGGGCCTCATGCTAAATCCCACTCCACCTCTGTTCCATTCAGTGGAAGTAACCTCTTACTAATGAAGGCTACAGGTTGGTCTAGACCCTCCTCATTTAGCTGTGAGAGCACAGCCCCCACACCATGCTCTGAAGCATCTGTCTGCACAATGATCTCTTCTGAGAAGTTGGGTGCCTTAAGCATGGGCGCCGTGCACATGACAGATTTCAGGGCATCAAAAGCCTTCTGGCAGGCGTCAGTCCAATTCAATTTCTTGGGCTGCTTCCTGGAAGTCAGCTCTGTCAAGGGAGCAACAATGGTGCCACACCCCTTGACAAATCTCCTGTAATACCCTGTGAGTCCTGAAAAGGCTCTCACCTCTGTCTGAGTCTCGGGGGATTCCCAAGCCAGAATGGTATCAATCTTGGGCTGCAGGGGCGCAACCTGGCCGCTCCCCACCTTAGGCACCTGACTCCTCCCCCCAAGGCTACACTAGCCAATTCCGGGGGCTGTGCACCAGTGGGTGCTGTGGAAACCGGTTCGGGACACTTAGGATCCCCCAGGAAATGGCCCACCCAACCACAACTAAAACAGATCTTGGGACCCCTGTAAACAGGCTTACCTGTCGGGACCCATGGTTTCTTCTCAGTAGGAAGCTGGGAACCCCTACCTTGTTTCCCTTGGGGATTACTTTGGGGCCCTTTTTGGAGCTCCTTTTGTTTACCCTTGTCCCCCTCACTCTTCTGCTGGGGACCCTGCCCACCTTTGGCGGAGTCTCCCACAGGACCGTTGTGGACCCCGGTACAGACCCAGCGGTCCGTCTGCACACAAAGCTTCCTGGGGTCAGTCAGGTTGCTATCAATCAGTTGCTTGCGTAGCTCTGGAAAACAACTACTGGACAAGTGCTCCCATGCAACCAAATCTTAGAGCCCCTGCAAATCAGTTACCTTGCAACCCTTCACCCATCCATCCAGTGCTCTGCAAAAATAAGATACATACTCCACCCAAGTACTTGACTCAAGCTTGTTGCAATTCCTAAATTTCTGCCTATAAAGCTCTGGGGTCAACCCATACCTCACTATTAAGGCTTCCTTCATGGGGGCATAGGACATCTGATCCTCAGTGGGCAAAGCTAGTAAGGTCTCTCCCTCTTCCCCTATGAAGCAGCCCCTCAACCTCACCCCCCCCCCCAATCTCTCTCAGGGACCCGGTGGGACTTCAATGCTATTTCATAGGCTTAAACCACTGCCTCAATGTCCTCATGCTCCATGAAATCTTTGATAACATCATTGGGAATGTATACTTTTCCTTCCCCAGGCACTGATGCGGTGCTGCCACCAGAGGGATTGATCTCTAAACTCTTTGCCATCAGATCCAACTCCCTCAACCCTCTCTCATGCTCTAAAAGCATCTTCTTTTCCTTCATGGCCAATTTCTTGCTGTCCAACTCCAACCTCTTATTCTCTAAGTCAACCTGAATCCCCAGCTTGAGCTTAGCAAGCTTCAATTGATGCACTCTGCTTCTCTCTCTGTCCTCCAACTCCTCTGGAGACAGACCCTTTGCAAACACAATGCTGCCTCCCCTGGAAGGCAACTTTACCCAGTTAGGTCCAACATCCCTCATGCTGCCCATCTAAATTCTCCCCCTCCACCAAAGGTTACTCAGTATGCCACTTGCATTCCTTGCTTCCATCCACGACCTCAGCGACTTTTGGAACTCCTCATTTCTGGTGAAGCCTCTCACGGAGATTGTACATTTTTTGCAGATGGCTTTTAAGTTGTGGCACAGCGTAGGTATCAACCCTCTCATCTTCAAATTCAAGATCCACAGATGCAAGTGATGCTGCTTTACTCATGGCGAAAATTGGCAGTTCTCAGGATGCAAGAAATTCAAAGGAAAAAGTCTACAAAAATATGTGGTTGCGTATTGGTCTTCACTCACTAGTAGTGTACACCAATCACTGTATGTAAGTCTCAAATGCAAGTCCAGATCCTCACCGCTGACCACCAATGTGATAAATAGGGGTCTCTAGTTGGCAGAGTTAGGCACCTTTGTCCAAATATGGACCCTTGCTTCTAGTCAGCGTAAAGGGGATACACTCCTAAAATAAGCCCTGCTCACCCCCTTGGTAGCTTGGCACGTTCACACAGGCTCATCTCAGAGGCAGTGTGTAAAGCATTTGTGAACACATACAGTAACACTGTGAAAACACTACAAATGAACATCCCACCAGTTTAGAAAAATAAGTAATCTTTATCTAAACCAAAACAAGACCAAACGACAAAAATCCACAATACAGTGTCAAAAATATCCTTAAAAATAGGTTATTCACTCAAATCAAGCTTCTAGCAACATATAACTCCACCTGGAGTTATTACGACGTTGTGACAGATGAAAATGACAAAGAATGGCACCGACCACGAGATGCGCAGCATCGGGCCCGGAGTCAAGCAGACCCACAAAGGACAGTACCACAAAGGACAGTACCTTGGATTGGTTAAAGCAAAGATGGTGAATGGTGTCGAGGAGGTGATACTTTGTTGGCGCCTGCGGCGTCGGTTCCTTACAACCCCAGGGGAGGTGATGCCTCTGTTCCTTAATACAGCTCAGGGGAGGTGAGACGTCGATTCCTTACTGTGTCGGGGAGGTGACGTCATGGATGGAGGCGAGGTGGCGGTTCCTTACGACAGTGAAATGCCGATGGATTCAGGAGTCAGCCATGTCGAGGATGGGCTCCGTCGGGCCTACGGTGCAAGTCGGGGCAGTGCATCGTGCTCATCACAAGCTGTGCCCACAGCTTCGGTGCAGGTACGGCATCGCTCGTCGGCATCGATGTTGTAATTTCCTTCTATGGCAGCTGAAACTGCAGTTCCAGATGCAGCGAGTCAGAAGTGATGAAGTCTTTGTGTCCCTGAGATTTCAGAACAGAAGGCAAGCTCAGTTTCAACCCTTGGAGATCTTTTCTTCAACCAGGTGACAAACAAACAGCAAAGTCCTTTTTCTCCTCTCCTTGGCTGCAAGCAGCCACTGCAGGTCAACCCCAGACAGCAAAGAAGCACAGGGGCAGTATTCCTCCTCAGCTTCTCAGGCTCTTCTCCTTGGCAAAGGTTCCTCTTAATTCCCAGAAGTTATCCAAATGTCCAGGGTCTCGGCCCCTCTTTTTATCCACAAAAATCCTTTGTTCTCTGAAGGCAGAGAGTGTCTGTACCCAGCCAAAACCAGTTCTGTCCTCACTGGTGCAGCTTCCTGGCAGGAGGTGGAGACAGCATTGTTGAAGGCAGACCAGGCCCATGCAGGTGAAGGGAAATCCCCTCCCCCTATTCTAAATGAAGCCCAGGCCTGACTCATCAAACTTCTGGAGCCACTGCCCCTCTCCAGCCCCCTGTCATCCAAAAGCCAAACGTGCAATACACAAACCTAGATGAGGCACACTGGATGGTTAGGCAAGAAAATACCAACTTTCTAAAAGTGGTATTTTCAAATACGGAATGTAAAAATCACCCTCACTAAAAGATGCACTTTAACATTCTGTGTTCAGGCATACTAAGCTTTACTTTTCGATCTTGTTCCCAGGGCCAGTCATGTCTAGAAGATGTTCTAAACAAACTCCCCATTTTGTCCTATGGGAACAGTTAGCCTTGCAATAGTGAAAAACGAAATCGGCAGTATTTCACTATCAGGACATGCCACACACATCAGGGCATGTCCCACCTTTCACATACAATGCACCCAGACCACAGGGATACCTTGGGCCTACCTTAGGGGTGACTGATATGTAGAAAAGGGAAGGTTTAGGGACGTCGACAATGCAGTCTCAGACTGCACACAGGCTCTGCAATGGCAGGCCAGAGTTACATTTTACAGGCTGCTTCCGTGGGTGGCACAATCAGTGCTGCAGCCCACTAGCAGCATTTGATTTACAGGCCCTGGGCACACACATTGCACTGTACTAGGGTCTGACAAGTAAATCAAATAGCCAATCATGGAAACACTAATCCGTAACAACAATTTACAAAATGGAGCATTTGCACTTTGGCACTGAACAGCAGTGGCAAAGGGCCCAAAGCATCTAGACTAGCAAAAATAGAGTCCAACACACAGCAAAACACAGGAGGCAAAGGAAAAAATGGAAGGGAGACCCACGCCAATGGTGCCAGGACTAACACTATGCAAGCTTTGCAACTACCACAACCTCAAGCAGCAGCTGAGTAGGTGTACGAGACTGACAGGCACCCCACGACTCACATATCGTGGAAAGAAACTTGAGAAGGGAGGGACACACCTGGCCCAAGCGCCATTAATCCGCCAATAGACCTGCCAGATAACGGCCTGCATGTAGCCATGCATACAGGAGGCATTCAAGTGATGGAACCAGTGCAGATAAACTCGCCCCACCAAATCAAGTTTTACCTTCACAGCCTAGAAACTCACTCCATGCAAAAACTGGATGCCAGCAAGAATGAGTTAGTGGGAGAATCTATGGAACAAGAATAACGGCACCGCCCTAAAGCGCCTACTAAACTCCCTCAATCCGTTGTTGACATCGTTGGACCATGGAGATCCCACCAAGATCCGAAGAGGGGGGGAGGACAACAAGATCTAGGAGGACGAGCTGGAAGTCATTTCTTATCTGGGAACCCATGAATGGGCTGACATGGTGGCATCTTACTCGCTGGATCCCCCAAAAAGGCCTGCACACTGATTTCTTCAAACTGGCTCTGGTCAATGCAGTGAAGAAAAAGGACTCCAAAAGCAGAGCCCTTCCAAATAACACTGTTCCACCTCAAACAACTAACATGTGTGCTTCCCTGCTAAGTACTACGCATTGGACTGTGGAAGCCCTCCAGTACCATTCCGACAAGATGGACATACAACTGATGCTTCTCAACACCTTGGCCCTATTCAACAGGGGAATCAATGAAAAATTAGGGACTCTTAACTCATTAATAACTGGATCCCAGCTGGAAGCAAATATGATCTGCAGCTGTGGACCAACTGCTGAGAAACTATCTTCCTTTCGCTCCATGCTGTCGACTCTCCTTGGTGATCTGAAAGAGGATATGACAGACTGTAAGCCGCTGTCAAAACCCTACACACAGTAAATACAGGAAGCCTATCCAGGGAAGCATCTGTCACCAGATCAACACCACCTCAACCTGAGCTGTCCCGGTCCAAAATGGCAAACAAAGGCGACAACTCAGGATAAAAGGCTGCAACAAAAGCCAAGAAACGCGTCAAATATAAGCATACCCACTTTTTTGCTCACAACAACGGAACACAGCGTGAACCCAGTACACCTTCTCAAACATCAAGCAATCTAGAAGCCTCCAGCCAGGAGGCCAATCCCATCAACAGATAGCATAGGGAGTCCACCATGCAGGCCACTTCAAATACAGAAGCCAAAAGCTTCACAGCAGACACAAGGAGGAGACCAAAATCCCTCTGAGGGCACCAGCCACTTCTCTTAGAACTCTAAGCACCACAACTAGCACATTACCATAAGTGCAGGCCCAGTTCCCACAGGGAGGCCCCAGCAGAGACTCAGCAGTTGCCAGAGATCATGCAACTGACAGCGATAGAGAAAGCACAGTCCTAAGAGTGGCACAGATAAATCACAGGGGCCGGGACATAATGACCACAGCTATGTATGAACCCAGTTCTGGCCTCCCAATTGTACCAGACAGCACAGGGGGCCAAGCGCCTAGAGCGGCTGGCACAGAAGGCCCGTCTGGTCGGCGGTCGGCAGGCAGAGGACCACCACAAGTTAACTATAACCCCATATCGACGGCGCAACCCAACCATGGAAACGGGGCACTGAATCTGCAATCACCTAGACGTCAACCAAGGTGACAAGATGACACAAGTGATAGCCCTACCAGACAGCAAGTGGACTAATCTACCTTGCTTCTGAAACCTGAATGCAAGTCAAAAGAAAAACAGTGATGTCCTGAATAGAGGTAACATTCTGCAGCTATTCCAACTCTAAGAGACATAAAAACAACCAACCTGCTTTCAATAGAATTTATCAGGACAGATGCACTCAGAAAGAGAAACCACCAAGGCGACATGGAGATCGACGTTGCTGGCCAACAAAGTGATAGACGAACATAAAATATTTAAGTCATGTCACTCCACCATAGTGCATGAAACCCCTTTTCCCCTACTCACCAACATAGGGAACAAAACCAGCAACAACAGGAAAACCACCAGTTCAGTGCTCAGGGGAGCGCTGGGCCAATCATCTATAAGGGAGAAGGTAAACAGCGTCCGCCAAAGCCGACCCCAGTCTCCATCACAGCAACTGCCTGGGTACTGTGACACTCAGCAGATTACTAGAACTATTACAGGCTTGTGGGCACCCAGTGACAAAATCTGCAAAAAGAAGCCAAGAAATCACAATACAGCCACAATTAGGCAACCTATGTGTCAATAACTAGTACAACCACTATTAAAGAAATTCCCTCCTCAAAAACTGTCACACGATCAAGATCTCTCTCATTGTCAAAGGGAAGAAGGAGGAGGTGTTAATCTTTAACACCTAAATAAATTCAAAACAAAAAAATCTTACACTCAAGGCATCTTGTGGACTGTCTTTTGTCATCTATAAAGAAATAGGAAACCCCTAATTTCGTCCTCTCAGGGGACCTAAAACTGCATCTTCTAGGCTCCTCAACAGACGTGAAGGGGTGAGCACAGTCCTTGGTCTGGAACATTCCTGAACAAAGCAAAAACCCACAACGCAGAGTGAGCAAAACAGCCAGGCACCTACTGGAAGACATAGAGCACATTAAGTTTAGGGTATTAGCGTCCATTGACCGCAGGATTAACCCTTCTGGCAACTGGACCAGCTTTAGAACATCTACCAGGGGGGTCCTCACTCCAGTCAACCAATCAACCTTAAAAGAATCAAATCCTCACTAGCAAACACAGCAGATGTGCTTCAAGCTGCGAAGGCTCGAAATGACCTCATAGACAGTCCCATCAGCAAATAGGAAACTTTCACCGCCAATCTATCAAGTACATTTTCAACGATAGTCAAATAAAGGCCGCCCCTCGATTTAATGGAAACAGGATGGCTTCCCAGCATTCAACGGAATCAACTAAAAGCAATGAAAAAAAATGCTAAGACTCCTGAGGCACAAACCCAGAGATCCAAATCTCAGATGATCACTGCGACAACAGAGAAATATGCTCAAAAAGCTAAAATGGGTTATCAAAAGGTCCAGCGAAGATGAGCTTTGGACGAAACTCTTGTGCGATACCAAAGCCAAAAGTAGCACACAATTCTGGGCCACGGTAAACAAAATAATGCGCCCATCTGACGGAGGGGTGACATCACACATTTCCGAAGAGAACTGGACAGACTTCCTGTCAACTAATTTAAATCAACAAACTAAGAGCGGACTGGTAACCGCAATATTTGACTTGAGGACAATCCGAGACCTCCAGAAAAAACACACTTCTGAAATCCACACACACCATCAGGATGTGGACAGACCATCTCACACAACAACAATCAAACATCAAATTGCTTAAGGCAGGAGAGAAGGAGCACTGGGACCTAACAGGATTCTACCAGCCATCTTTAAGCAGGACTCAGACATCTGGGCAGAGATCCTAGACTCACTATTCCAGGAAATAAGGCAACTGGGACAACTACCGGCCTCCTGGAAGGGCTCTGTCATTTCTCCAACCTACAAGAGTGGAGACAAATTTGTACAAAAAAATGACTGCCTTGATGCCTTACTTGATATTGAAGCGAAGTACTTCGCTGACACTCTTTTGGAAGAACTTCAGGCTTGGGCTGCAGAGCAAGAAACCATACTGTCCAATCAAACTGGTTTTTCCAAAGCTGTAGCTACAACAAACAACATCTTAACTATGTAAATGCTTATGAACATGGCAAAATAGTCCAAACACACATTCCATCTTTGCTTTAAAGACTTCAGGGCAGCATTTGACAACATAGATCGAGCAAGACTCCGGAGAAAACTGGCACTCTGGAACATTCTGCAAGCTCTGCTCGACATGCTAATATGCTTACACACAGACACCTGGGTGCAGGTAAAACTGGGCGATGGCACTCGTCTTTCAAGGTGAATCTCTACCACCAAAGGGCTTATACAAGGATGTGTACTCGCCCCAACCCTGTTCAATCTCTACATGGCGGACTTAACACAGACCCTTAACTCATGCAATGCACATGCTCCAAGGATCGGTGGCAAGGCTTTATCCAGTATCTTATACGCTGATGATGTGGTCTTAGTCATCCACACGCAAGTGGGTATGCAACGCCTCCTACATACTCTACAGGGATATGAAACAGACAACTTCCTTGAAGTGAACTTCGAGAAAAACAAACAATGTCCATAAAAAGGAGAAGGGAGAAACCTCATGTCTGGCACCTGAGTAACAAGTAACACTCAAATTCAGAATACATCTAGTTACAAATATCTAGGGGTAACTATAGATAATGGAGGTTAATTCGCTAGCTAGCTTGAGATGATCAAAATGAAATGGATGGCCATAGCAACAACTCTGAGGCACTTAAAATCAAAGCTGACAGGCCCCATGCTCTCCCCTCTCCTCCAGGTTGTACAATCCAAAATTCTGCCCATCATCACATATGGTAGTGAAGCCCTGAGAGGAAGAGACTCTAAAACTCCGGACAGCACATTTCTACTGCATCATGTTCAACATTCCAACTTATGCCTCTGCACCACAGATTCGGCTGGATTTTGGCCTCACCAAACAACAGCTAGCAAGACAGGGAGCCTCCATAACCTGTTGGCACAAAATCAGGAATGCCCCTCCCAAACAGCTTAAATCACCTACTTTGGCAGCACATAACAACATCAGCGGCAAGAAATTTCCTACAGGATTCTCTTGCAAACACTGGGCTCACCGAACTCTGGGAAGCTCCAACTACACATGCAGTTTTTAAAAAAGTGGTTTAAAAGGCAATAAGGAGCCTCTCCCTAGTAAAAGGCAAAGCCACCTTCTCAGGAAGAGGTCATGCCTGGATGACAATCAGTGCTACACATCGCTTAGACCACAGTCATATTTCAGCCTGGGATGTTCCAGGAAGCCCAAGGAAACATTTCTGAGACATCGTTTGGGAAAACTCCCCGCTTTGCTGCATCGCCCACCATGGCTGAGGGGGCAAATACCATTGTGACGCCGCTTGTGCAGCAATGGCAATGAGCACATGGCACATCTGATCTGCACCTATACCAGCCTGAAGGAGGAGAGGTCTCACCTGCTTCAACTGCAGTTCAACCAGCGTGGGATCCGCATGCGGAGACAGGCTGTGATAGCTTGTTTCAAACCAGGGTACCTGCAGATAAACTGCAAGTTAGTTCCATTTTTAGCACTAGTAGAAAACAAACGGTCAAGTGCAAGCAGAAATATGACTACTGGAACACCCCGGGCCACCCGCACTTAACTCACAAAAACAACTACTCTTCTGGCTCGGACCAAAGGATTGTGGGAATCAAAAGACTCCAACCAAGACTGCTGCTGCTGAGGACTATCATTTCTAACAGCTTGCCATTTTTAAATGCTCCTTTAACATCACTGGACAGAAATCAATCCGCTGTTCTCCCAGAGGTACCACTCTTTATGCACTGCTACTCCCTGTGCTTATTTGCACAGCACGCTCACACATCTATGAGCACACACCAGCATGGGATCCGCACGCAGAGACAGACAGTGATAGCTTGATTCAAACCAGAGGACTCGCATTCAAACTGCAAGTTATTCAAACTTTAGCACTAGTAGGAAACAAACTGTCGAGTGGAAGCACAGACATGGCTCTGGGACGCCCCAGTTTGCCCACACTTAACTTACAAAAAAATAACTACTCTTCTGGTTTGGAACAAAGGATTATGGGAACGAAAAGACTCCAACCAAGACCGTTGCTTCTGAGGGCTATCATTTCTAACAGCTTGCCATTTTTAAATGCTCCTTTAACATCACTGGACAGAAATCAACCTGCTGTTCTCTCAGAGGTGCCACTGTTTTTAAACCGCTACTCCCTTTGTTTATTCGCACAAAAAAGCTCACACATCTATGAGAACACACTGCAATCAACTAACAACTCAACCCTGGTTGTTCTGCGAACAGTTAAGAATCTGCCTTTTCGCAAAAGCCGAAAACAGCACCTGTTCAGATCATTTTGGTAATTACGTTTCATCTATCTGATGAGTAGTGTGGCTCACTGGTTAGAGGCGGCAGACCCGGAAGCAGAGGACGGCCCGGGACCAGGGTTCAACTCCTGACGCGGCAGGGTTGTGGACCAGGGCCAGCGGACTCGATAATTCTCGCCTCGGTGCCCACTCTAACCAGGGATCACACTCGGCAACTCTGGGCATTAGCTTGCCTCATCTCCACAACGGCCCCCCACATTTGCTGGGGATGCCTGGTTTCACCTTGGAGATCCCCAGGAGGGACCATCTCACAGGGATAGCCAGGACGGGTTCCCCAGCGGTCTACAGCGCCACGACGCCTCGGCAGCAGTGCGCTTTACAAAAAACACTTACATTACATTACATTTAAACGCTCTAGTATCTCGCCTGCCTTTTAAAAATTGAGTGGTTTTATTTTTCGGTTTGTATATTGTGATGGCTTTAATTAACTATGATCTAAAAGTAAGAGTCACCCTCTTTAGCCAAAAGGGACAGGGTAGGCCTAAAAAACAAACTCCCTTTTGTGCTGTAACTACTAATATTAGATCCAATAAATATGCACTGAAACATTACAATGATCAATATTGACAATCAACACATTTCTCCTATTTAAAAATATGTATTTATGTCTGTATACAAAAATTGTTATTATTCTATTTAATATATAAAGTCTGTACAATTTGAATAGTCATAGACCAACGACCGTAGATCCTTCAATATCACAACAAAGTTTAACTATTCAATACTATCACAGTCCATTTACCCTTCATCAGTTGTTAAAAAAAATCATAATGCATAAAAACTATACAATTAAAATAAGTTCTTAAATATAATCCGTTCATCAAAAACATATACTTTAAAAACAAAACTATCACATCAATCGCAAACAAATCATGATTTTATACACATTCAGATATTGTCTGAATGTGTATAAAATCATGATTTGTTTGTGATTGAATGGATATATTTAAGAACATTTTATATAAAGCGTGAACAATCACCCGTAAGGGTCTCTAGGCGCTGGGGGCAGTCGGGAAGATTAAGCAAGCTATTGCCCAGAGTCACATGGTGCTGATCCCCAGATTCCAGAGTTAGTCGCCCTGGCCGTGGCGCCACACCTCTTCCTTCCCTACCACATAATTCCTGTGGCTGCGGATAGAGTATATCCCCTAAGATCACTTCATCCACACATAGCGACTGTATTGCCTGAAAGTGAGCTTGTGGTAGACTCAGGGGTGGGAACTGCATATTTGGTACCTGTTCACATGTGCTTCAAAACAAGTTGCCCCTTGGCTAATGAAATTAATAGGGCCCAGCGCTATGAATGCCTTCTCAGCTTCATGTATTGGGTACAAGCAATCCCAGTACCAGGTCAGTCAGCAGTTTGCCCAATGTCTGACCAGCTTTCACCCAGCCCCAATGACACTTCATTCCCACCCTCCCCAGATGTGCCTTGTGGAACGGTCACCAAAATCCTGGAGGCTCCCAGGTGTTTCCGGGACTTTTAAACATCCCAGATGCCATGGGAAGGTGACAACTTTACACTGTGATGTTGAAGGTGTAGCAAATGCATTTTGATGACAGTGCAGCGGTCACCAGGCAGTTATGTGAGCTTCGCTAGAAAGGGGCTTTGGCTCTTCCTAGATGTTTGGAGCAAGAAGCACATGTTTCAATTGGGCAGAGTGCTTCCCAAAAAAAGTGCTTTCCCTTCACACAGCTGTGTTTTGTTTATTTATACAGCTGCCTTAGATTGAACTTTCAGGGGCAAATTGTAGTGTACACATACTACTACTGTTCTTGTTGTTGAGGACGCCCGGTCTTTCCCGTGCGCCCTCAAATGTATTCTTGTGAATTCCCTTGGTGGTGCCTAGGCGACGGTCAGGTTTCACAGCAGTTACTGCTGCTGTGGATTCCCGACCGGATGCCTGGGAGCGTCATGGGCTTGTACCAATTAAACCTCCTTATAAAACGACCACTTTGGTGCCACTGTTCATCTTCTACATATTGGCGACGACCGGGACTTCAAGCCCACCGACCGTCTTTACGCCTACCACCTGCCACGGTGCACTTCATACTTTATTCACCACTTCAATCAGCTTGAACGCTACCAGAGTGTGCTTAGTGAATGGAGCGGAGTGAGCCTTCTCCAGTGCCTCACAGTGAGTTTACCTTTATTTAGCCGCGCCTTCTTCATTAAACTGTGACCTGCGCGCTCTGAGCTCTGCTTTGTGCGTGCCCCTATCATCGTCATCCCGTTATTCTACATGCAGTGTGACGGCCATCTTATACAGTTTTGCCTTCAATTCTTCATTGGTTTCTAAAGCATTTTTTTTTTCATCGTTTAAAGGATTTCTTCAGCGTTTTCATGTACATTGTATTTTTCAACGTACTGGTTCCGCACATTTAATATTTCATCAATATTTTTCTCACATTTCATTAAAATAAAAAAATAAAAAATATATTTTTAAGAAGGACATTCTGTACAATCTCATTTTACCACATTGTCTTCTTTCAACATGGCTACTACCCATCAAATCACCCAGCCACCTCCTTGTCCAGCCAAACCAGGTAAACCAGTGGTCAGAGTGGCTAAGGCTCTTTGAAAACTATCTAGTCGCTATTGATGCTGTCAACTGCAATCCTCAAAGGAAATTCAATTTACTTTTCGGGAGTCTTGGACGTGCTGCCCAACAAATACTTTACAATGTTTCCCCTATTCAAGCTCCTGCTGAGGAATCTGATGATTCACAATGGAACATTTACATTGAAGCTCTTGAGCGTTTAAAAACACAATTTGCAACTGAACCCAACATAATGTTGGAATGTCATAAGTTCTTCAAAAGCAAACTAGCTGAAGGTGAATGCATAGAAGAATACATAGCAAAACCCAGGATTCTTGCATCCTCTTGCCAATTTGGTCCAACCATCGAAACTAGCATACGTGACCAGTTTGTATTCAACTGTCGATCACGTAAAATTCAAGAAAGAATCCTTAGTTGTCGTAAATCCCAAACTTGATGAGGTCATCGATTTGGCTAAGAGCATTGAGCGTTCTCTTATTTCCACTAAAACTCTACATGGCGATGGCTCTGTCAGCACCTGTACAACGGAAACCAAACCTCAGATTGATCTTGTTTGTGCTCTTAACGCCAAGTGCAAAAGTACCATACCAACTATGCATAGATCTGGCTTCTTTTATTTCAGATGTGGATCGAAGATTCACAATGGTAACTTTCCTGGATGTCCTGCTTCTGGAAAACGTCTTTCCTGCAAAAAACTGGGACATTTTCAATCAGTGTGCAGAAGTAGAAACACCGTAAGAGTCAGTTCGATGCACAAGTAGAGGAGTGCAATGACTCCATCAGCAACGTAATTGTGATAGTAGAATGCAATTCTGTAGACACACCAATCAAAGGTCACAGCTGAGAAACTAGTATTGATGGCATAAACTTGCAAATGAAGGCAGACTCTGGCTCTCCCATCACTATCTTAAGAGACACTACTTTCCATGAATTCTGGGACAAAGAACTGCTCCCTACTGATGTGAATCCTAAAGCATTCGGCAAAAAGGATATAGACATGCTAGGATTCTTTTCAACAAAACTGCTTTGTTTGGTCAGAGAGACTTAAACAAAAATGTATGTTGCAGTCAAGGGCAAGAACTTCATTGGGTGGTGTGATTTAGCAAAAATGGCCATCATTTTGAAGCCAGGGTCTGACAATCCTATTGTTTTAGGTGAAGTACCCTTGAACCACATTTGTAACATTATAGACCCTGTACAAAGCATACTCACACAATTTGAGCATGTATTTCGTGAAGAGGTAGGCAGTGTGAAAGGTTTTGAGCATGTCATTAGGCTCAAGCCTCATGGTCAAGCAGTTGTATACAAAGTTAGACCGATTCCCCTCAGTGTCAAGGAAGAGCTAAAAGTCATGTTACAAAACTTGTGCTCTCAAGGGATTATTGAAGCTTGTGACTCCTCACTTTGGATTGCACCTATAGTCGTTGCTCGCAAAAAGTCTGGGGAGATCAGACTTTGCGCTGATTTGAGGAGTCTCAATGCCAACATCTTCATAGACTGTCATCCTCTTCCCAAGATACATGAGTTACTGGCTAACTTGGGTAGTTCCAAATGGGTCTCACTTATTAATTTGCGGTCCGCTTATCACCAACTTGCTCTAAGCAAAGACTTACAAGAACTCACTATATTTGTTACTCCATTTGGAGTGTACAAGTACCTCAGATTGCCATTCAGTTTGGCATCCGCCGCAAGAGTCTTTCAGAAACTAATGGATCATCTGTTTGGCAGAGTGTACAGGCATATCTTATTCATGCTGACACCCTAGAAGAACACAATTGCTTGCTAAGCATAGTTGTAGACACTTTTTCAAAGAAAAACATGACAATCCGGAAGGACAAATGTAAGTTTGCCACTAATGAATTACATTACCTGGGTCACACCATTTCTAGTTCAGGCATAAAGCCTAAAATGTCACTCAGCAGAGGCTTCAAAGAAGCTAATGCACCCGTTGACAAGGATGCTTTATGCTCTTTCTTAGGCCTAGCAGAATATTACGGCAGGTTTGTTCCCATGTATGCTAAAACCGTGGAACCCCTCTGCTCATTGCTGAAGAAAGGAACCAAATACATATGGTCTCAAGACATGGAAACTACTTTCCTTCAGGTCAAATTACTCATTGAACAAGCCCCTGCGTTAAATGTTTCTCAAGGCCTCATATCTGTTATGACTGTTGATGCGAGCCAATCGTTTCTAGGTGCTATATTAAGCCAAAAACACTGAGGTAAAGAAAGCACTATTGCTTTTTCCTCACGTGCCCTCAAGCTGTGTGAAAAACAATGTAGCACAATTGAGTGAGAGGCGTTAACTTGCATCTGGGCTGTCCATAAATGTAGAATGTACATTTGGGATAGTAAGTTCATTCTTCAAACAGATCACAAACCCCTTCTGCACATTTTTACAAACGGCAAACTGTTGTTAAGTGATTATCACTCTAAATGGATGTATTTTTATTTTGTGCAATCTGCAGATTCTGTCTCAGCTATTGAATTCTTAAGACAAGTTTTTTACATTGAAGGTTCACCTAAGCAAATAGTTACTGACAATGGTTTACATTTCATTTCTGATCGCATGTCTGAATTTTTTGGACAGCATGATATTTCACACTTACGTACTGCCTTCTATGCAACTTGATCCAATGGCTTAATCGAAAGAGGCAACAGATTTATCAAGGAAGGTGTTCAAACTGCGCTGGTTAGTAACATGGATGTTGGTACGTTTCTTAAGCAAAAAAGCCAAAAGTGTGGTGCTATAACACCTCTCCACATTGCACCACAGGTGTAACACCATTTCCTTTGCTTAGAGGTAGAGAGGCCCATACAAGTTTGTTTCCTTCTTGGTTAGGTGAATGATTGAACATTGTTGCGTCCCATAAAGGGAGAACTTTTTCCAAAGTATCTCAAGCACAAACCTACATGAAAAGATACTTTGATCAAAGAAACAGAGTTTCATTTCAACTATTTACTGTGGGTGATTGGGCACTCATAAAAAGTCCTATGAAAGTCACTAAAGGTCAATCCACCTATTCTGTTCCCGTTCAGGTGGGAAGAGCTGGCAAAGCTTCAGTCCTACTAACAGTAAGAGGGTGGTGGAACAAACGGCAATTAGTCAAGTTGACTCCTCAACAAGCCAACATCATCAATAGCAGGTTTAAACTTATGTTTGAATCTGATTGTGCCATTTGGGTGGAACCATCTACTTTGGCGCAATCGGCTTCGCCTGAGCTTCACGCTTCAACTTCAACTGACTAGGGCGTTTCAGTGGACCATGTTCCCACATATAGGTCCCGTCATGTAAAATTGCCTTCTAAATTTAGAGATTTTGTGATGTATTGATTCTGTTGTGTTTTGTTTCTTTTTTTACCTTCTACATTATTGCATGATACTTATTGACATGTTTTACCTATGTTGTTATATGCACTTCTGTTCCTTCCTTTCTTTGTCATTGTGAGGGGGAAGGTGATGTAGTGTACACTGCCTTCTACTGCTCTTGTTGTTGAGGACGCGCGGCTTCCCCGAACGCCCTCAAATGTATTGTTGTGAATTCCCTCGGGGGTTCCTAGGCGATGGTCTAGTTCTACAGCAGTTACTCCTGCTGTGGATTCCCTACCGGATGCCTGGGAGCGTTGTGGGCTTGTACTGATTAAACCTTCTTATAAAACTAACACTTTGGTGTCGCTGTTTATCTTCTACACAAATACATGAAACTGTAATTCTATTAAGTGTCCTATATATCTGGATAATGTATGGTGTTTTTCTCAAGCAGCAGAGATGGGAGGAGGGCAGTCATTAACCCACATGGCGGTTCAGGCGGTGAACAGTCTTTAAAACTTCTTGATGAGCCTCAATTTGACTCAATTCTGTGACAGCCCAACGCACAACCTAGGCGCGACCGTAGACCTAATCATTTCGAACCCCAACTCCATTCAGCTGGAATCAATTACCCCCTGTGACTGGTCGGACCACTTCTATATCACCTTCCTCATTTTAGAACGTTGGAACATTAAGAAAGGCCAAACCAAGAAACAGAGACACTAGAAAAGAACGTTGCAAAACACAAAAGTGAAAAAGCTCATCTCTCAATGTAATCTGGCCCTGCCTCCTCCTACATCAATGTCAGACAGTCATGAACTCACTGAACACTACAACAACTCTATACTGAAAGTCCTCTATGTAATTGCTTCTCTAAAACTGAAAGGGAAGTCCAACAAAGATTCCAATCCATGGTACAATGACGGTTTAAACTCCGACAGATGTAACCTGAGATCTGCAGAACGCGCATGAAGATCTTCTCCATCGCTGGAACTCCTTTAGCTCCGGAGCTAAGCTCGGCCCTGAGGGACCCATCACACATACCAACTCTCCTCGTACCCTTAGATGGCTGCAAGTCACTCCCCTAAAAACAATGCCTGTTGGAGTCAATTCGCCCACCTCATTGACACATCCATTTACAACATTCTCTCTACCCTTAAACCCTCTAATTACTTCAATGGACCCCTCCCCTCTTCTCTCTTCAAAGATCTGATAAGGTCACTAGTCCCTCTCTGGTCAACGATTATTAATGCTTTCCTTCTTCAAGATGAAATCCCGGACTGCTTAAAGTCTGGTCTGATGCTCCCTATTCTTAAAAAACCATTGGCTGACCCGGAGGATCTGGACAACTTCCGACCTATCACAAACATCCCCATTCTGGCCAAACGTCTTGAGAAATGCATTCAGGTACAACTATGTAACCACATTGAAGAATTCCAACTACAGCACCGAAACGGCCATCACAGATATAGTTGACAACGCTCTTACTATGCTTGACCGGAACGAATCCCACCTTTTAATATTACTTGACCTCTCATCAGCTTTTGACACTGTCAAACATGATAACCTCCTTAACCTTTTGGAACATAGGATGGGGTTCTCTGGCACAGTTCTGGAATGGTTTGCCTCGTTTCTCAATAACAGATCTCAAAGAGTCAAAAACAATCAAACCCTCTCCAATCCCAGTCCTTGCACTCTGGGAATACCCCAAGGGTCATCTCTCTCCCCCACCCTGTTTAACCTTTCTTTTCATTGAACCTCTTACTGAAATCCTCAAAGTATCCTAACATACATTACCACATGTATGCCGATGCCACAGCTAAACCTGAAAATCTCTTCACCCGACGATATCACGACTCTCAACGGAACCTTGCACAAAACACAAAACTAGTTAACCCTCAATCATCTCAAACTGAATGCCCTCAAAACGGAATTCCTCCTTATCTCCCCCCACAAGCAAGACCTCATTGTGAAGAAATTTATAAATAATCTCTCTGCTCTCAACTGCACACCGCATATCATAGACTCTACGAGATCCCTGGGAATAGTGCTGGATAAAAACTTGAACATACAAGCGCACATCAGCGCTGCTACCAAAGGAGCCAACTTTCATCTGAGCATTCTTAGGAACTCAAACTCTTCCTGCCCTCCGAGGACTTCAAATCTGCTGTGCAAGCACTAGTGCTCGCCCGACTCGATTATGGCAGTGCAACCCTTTGTGGACTATCAAGATACAGGCTGGCCCCTCTCAGGGCCTCACTGAACGCTGCACCAAGGATCATCACGGGCTCCAAGAAATCCAACCACATTTCCCCGATTTTGAAAGCTCTAAATTGGCTACCATTCGAGGCAAGGATATAACTAAAACTGGCATTTATGACCCACAAAGCACTTCATTTCAACACTCCTCTATACCTTGAAAATAAGCAAGTCCTTTCGGGAGGAACCTGCTCCTCTAGGAGATCCAGCACCTTGCTGTTGAAACCTAACAAATTTTAAAAAACAAAAACCTACAATCGTACCTTCTCAGGCGTCGCCCCGAGAATCTGGAACTCCCTACCTACAGAAATTAGACTGATTCCATCAACAGAGTCTTTTAAAAGGAAGTGAAAATTCTACTTATGACTTCCTCTCTGGGCTAAAGTTCAGACCCGGCCAACCTGTTTGGACAACTGACTACCTATGATATTCTGAAATGGCATGGCTCTGACATCCTTCTCTACGTTCCTGTTATTACTGTTGTACATTACTGTTATTGTATTTTATTCTTGATTTGCCCCTATTGTCGCCTCGTTTTGTCTGTCAACCTGCCTATGTAAAGTGCTCTAATACCCGATTGGGTCTTGATCGCGCTATACAAAAATTTTTAATTGAAAAAATTAATGAAAAAATAAATACATTTTTAGGTCTGGCTTCACAGTTATTTCTTGTTTTGTTAATTGGCTGGAAAACGTCAAACTGCACCGTGACACTCATCAGATAAACAAATGCTATTCAGTGTGGCACCCAGCCTCAAATGTGCTCATGTTGGCAAATCCAGCAGCCTGGCTGCCTGAACCTCATCTCTGAGTGTGCCCAGAGGGCGCAACTGTGATAGTGGGGCTATGGGAAATAATGACCAGGGCAAATAACACAGAACTTTTTAATTTGCTTCAAATGAACTTTATTGCCTTGTCACTTGGAATTAAGCAAAACTGGATCAATTAAAGGATGATTGCAAAAAGAGCTGTCACTCCTTACCCTTAACGAACTAGCAAAAGTATGAACATGAACCAAATGTGTTGTACCTTGCCCTTTAAAGCTTATGGTTCTTTCCCAGAATGTTGACTACATCAGCAGCAGAACGTGTAAACCGCTGGAGAGTTGGCCAGTTGCGGTGCCTGCTGCTGGTGTGTACTGTCCCTGTGGGTGTAGAAATAAACCTCTCCTTGAAGCATACTACAGGAGCTTCGTTTTATTAAAATGTAATGTAGAAATTCAAGTTTGTTATATATATACAGTGGAAATACATATGAGTGAGTGTGAGAAAATTGCCCCAGTCTTTAGGAAACCTGATTCCAGGAGCTTCGCACATCTGGTGATAACATATATGCTTTACATAAGATGTCAAGCAATACTAAATTAAAGGTTCAGGACAAGAAACGCGAAATAGACGTGGCACGTTTTAATACCTGGTAAACATTCGTAGAATAAACACTGTGTTTGATTTTCAAATTGACACAAAATACCAACATATTCCTTTTATAGGACATCATACCACACCTGCCATTTCTAAGCAGGATATGGAGGAGGTGTTACTATTACCTGATTTAATAGTGCTCAGTTTTTAACGCCGAGTTACTTAGCCAGGACTGAAGCTCGCCAGTACACCGCCGCATATTTAAGCAGTGAGCATTCAGCTCACTGAACTGTCCTTCCAGCCAACAGCTGGGTGCGATTGTACAGAAAATGTGTGTTTCTGTGGAGTATGGCAGAGCAATTAGTGTTGGAATATTTTAGGATCTCCAGTACAGAACAACTTGTTAAAACAGTGTTTGTAAAGTAACACATTTAGAAAATAGTGTAATGTGCCCCATTTGTAGCACTTTTTTGGGGCAGACCCACTTTTATTGTAAGCATTACATTCATTTGCAACCACAACACCATGCAAAACTGTTACTGGATCAAACTCTAGAAATGTTTGCAGTGTTGGCAGGTCTGCTTCATTCTTTCTTATGCTCAAACCCAGTGGGGTTTCTTTGAGCCCCCCCACAAGATACAGGCCGGGACTCGCACCAGCATCCTGAGGGCTAAGGTCAGCCGCTATGGCCATTAATCCGCATGTCCTCCCTTTCATTCACTCAAGGTCGAAAAATGAGCTCGCTTTAGTCGGTAGGTAGTAATAACAAATGTGCAGAGGATAGCTGGTGTAAAAACGAACATTTTGCAAACACGCTTGGTATTCTGTAATCCTGAAAAGCGTGACACTGGAAAGGGGCTGTATTTATCAGAACAGTTGACCTAAATCAATTTTCAATATTGATCTGCCTTCTAGCAGAATGAATGTGATGTCGGAGTGTGATCTCTTCTCTCATCTGCTGATGTGCAGATGCTTGGGCTGCACGCTGCTAGTCTGTCAATCATTTCCTGTACAAAAGCTTCTGACACAACTTTCCATTCTTTTGGAGCAACTAAATCTGTAGGACTCATAAAAGGAACCCACCCTTGCACTCATCTCCTAAAAAAGTCTTTGATAGAGGCTTGTACCTATTCCTGAGTGTTTTGTGCACATAGTGCTTGAAGTGCATAAGGCAAATGCTCATTCTATCCACCTCCTTTACTATCTAGCATTTAATATCAATTGTTTTTTCAACTCTGCATTCAATTGTTCCACTTCTATGACAAATTAACAGCAAACTATGACTTAACCTCCACCTTTTCTAACTCATCCAGGCAAACCTGTGATTAAATGGAGACATTGGTTCAGATTATTTGAGAATCATTTGTTTATCATAGATGCTATACGCTATAGTCCTGCACGTACATTTGCATTATTATTTAGGAGTCTTGGTCACGCAGCGCAACCTACCTTTGACAGTTTGCTAATTAAACTGGCTCCTTCAGGTGGTGGCCAGTGGAATACTTACCTTGAGGCGGTTTAGATTACGGAAACAGTTTGCTGATTAACCTAGCATTATGCTTGAACGACATGCATTTTTCAACTGAAAGTAATTTCCAGAAGAAAATGTGGAGGAATATGTATCAGCCCTTAGAGTACTGGCCTACACTTGTGAGTTTGTTCTTATTTGGATACCTACATTCATGACCAATTTGTTTTTAACTGTGCTTCTATGAAAATGCAGGAGAGACTTCTAAGTTGTAGAAGTCCAAGACTAATGGAGATTCTGGATCTGACAAAGAGCATTGAAAGGTCTTTGATTTCTTAAAAAATATTAAATCCAGACTCTGCTATGGTGAATGTTGTTTTGACCACATTAGAGTGCACCAAGGTAGTGGATGCCATCGGTTCTAAAGGGAAACAATGTAAAAGTCTAAACAAAAAAGTGTTTGGTTCTTGCTATAGGTGTGGTTCTAAACCCATTTTAGTAATTTTCCAAGTTGTCCTGCAATTGGCAAGAAATGTCCACTCTGTAAAAAATGTGGTAATTTTCATAGTGTGTGCAGGAGTGCAAGACATACAAAAAATTGGGGAGTGTTGATGAAGATGTGGTAAGTTGTGTTGACTCACCCAACAATGTTGTGCTAAGATTGGAAAGTAACACTCTAGAATTACCTGTTAAAGATCCTTTATGTGAAGTTCTAGTTGATCATATTAAGTTAATGGTCATGGCTGATTCAGGGTCGCCCATAACCATTTTACGATACTTAACGTTCTACCAGCATTGGGTTTTGAACATCACATACTTTCCCCTACAGATGTTAACCCAAAGGCTTTTGGGGAACAAGATATTGATATGCTGCACTATTTAAAAGCAAAGGTTTTGTGTCTTGGTAGGGAAACATTTACCAAGGTATATGTTGCTGTTAAGGGCAGGTACATTGTGGGTTGTCAGAATTTGGCAAATGATGGGTATACTGTTGGTTCCTGGTTCTACCAATCCAGTGGTTCTGAAGGAGATGTCCAAGGTACCCATTTCACTTGTTAATGATGATCCTCAGGAACCTGTTAATGGCATTCTGGCAGATTTTAAACCTTTATTGCTAAGTATGTTGGTATGGTTGTAGGGTTTGAGCACAAGGTTAGATTGATCGCTGATGCTCAACCTGTTGCCAGAAAAGTTTGCTCTGTTCCTTTGAGTGCCATTGAGGAATTGAAGAGCACTCTCAATGATTTACTTACCCAAGGGGTTATACAAGCCACTGATTCTTCCCAGTGGGTGGCGCCCATTGTCGTTGTGTGCAAGAGGACTGGTGACATCAGGGTATGTGCCGACTTGCACGTTCTTAACATAAATATTAAAGTGGATTGCCACCCACTGCCTAAAATACAACATTTGCTGGCTAGCTTAGGAGGGGCAAGCTGGTTTTCCAATATTGACCTAAGGTCAGCATTATCACCAGGTTGCCTTATCGTCTGAACCTCAAGAACTGACCACATTCGTTACCCCTTGTGGTGTGTACAAATATCTTAGGCTCCCATTTGGCCTGGAGTCTGCCTCCAGCATGTTGCAGAAACTCATGGCCAATTTGTTTGGGAACATAGCTGATGCGCAGGCATAGCAGGACGTTATACTGATATATGCCAACGACCTTGAGGAACATAACAACATTCTCAGAAAAGTGTTGTCCATTTTCTTACAAAAGAGTATGGCTGTGAAGTTTGAGAAATGCAAATTTGCCACTAATGATTTGGAATACTTGCGAAATACTGTTTCTTGTGATGGTATTAAAACCAAAGATTTGTTGACTAGAGCCATCAGTGATACTAAAGCCCCTGGGGACAGAGATGCTCTTTTGAGAAAGTCAAAAACCTTATTATTACAGCTTCTGGTAGTACTCGCGTGGTTTTGTTGGGTTCTCGGGTCAAGAGAAGTCTAAAAACAATATGATGACTAGGTATGTGATTAAAGTCAATGTAGAAGATGGTACTTTGCTGTTCAGATAATAAAAGGGGAGATGTTGTAATGGAAGGTAAAGCACCACACTTGTGTTTGTAATGTATCCTCATGCTGAGCAGGCTCGCTCAGTATGCCTGGCATGTTGTGATTCTTTGCTTATGTTTGAGTGTTGGCTTACATTTGCGGCTCAGGTTTTCTCTTGCTTACCATTAGAGCGGTGACTCTACCGGAATACGAATGGACAGGACGTGCCACATTGTGGGCCATAATAGAAACATAAAACTTACCTTCATTAAACCATGTCACATTGAAAGTAATCTTGAGTTCACCTGCCTTGCTCAGAATTGCACAGGGAATGACATTTGTTTCTTATAACTGAGCCTTCAATAATTTGGCTGCTGTTTCATTCTTCTGTAATTCCCTTTTCACGTCACGTGATGTGAGGGCATACAAAGCCATTTTTCTCTCTTCTCCAGGTCTTCCCATCTTTAACATAAAGGCCAGGGAGACCTCCAGGAGAAGCTGGACAAAAGTTTCTATATCTTTGTCTGGCTTTCGAATTCAGATCGCTCCTTTCCTTCCTTCCTTTAAAATACAGGAAGGCGTTCCTCGGATTGCATGACAGCAGGGAATTCTGGAGGTGCAGAAGGCAAGACCTTGAAAGGGTCAGTTCAGGATGGGCCTCTATCAGTCCAGAAAGTCACAGGTGATACAGGGTTGTGCATGAGTACCCTTGTGCACAAGTTATAGAATATTCCAAGTAGTTTATTATGATGAGTATAGAATGTATTGAAAGGGTTCTGAGGAAAATGTAGTGAAGACTCAGAAGACTGTTGGGAGCCTGCCGGTTGTATCTGTTGATGCCAAGGGATGTGAGACCTTACAATAAAGTCTAAAGAATACTAACCTTGTGTATGTACTGTTATTAACTTAACGGTTTTGGTGACGAGGATGAGTTGGGTATTATTCTAGACCCAAATAGTTCTGATCCAGTATTGATGGTGAGTGAGGAGTCCAAGTTGCACTCTGGAATAGTCAGAGAATTTCCCAAGGTTTTCAGTGGTGCTGTCGGGGAATTGAAGGGTTTTGTTCATAAACTTGTGCTGAAAAAAGGATGCAAAACCGTGTATACAAAAATTGAGAAATGTCCCCCGAAGTGTGAAGGATGAGGTGATAAGGAAGCTGAATAAGATGGTTGAATGTGGTGTCATTGAGTAGTTGGAATTATCTGATATGGTGGCTCCTTTGGCTGTTGTTTGGAAATCCATCAGCGAGATTCGTTTTTGTGGACTTTAGAGAACTTAATAAGAACATTTTTGTAGATGTGTTCCCCCTGCCAAGCATACATGAGTTATTGTTGGTGACCAAAGGAATCAGGTGTTTTCCACCATAGACCTTTCATCTGCCTATCACCAGGTACAACTTCACTGGATTGTTAACATCATACGGTGTTTATCTCGCCCATCTTATGTTTCTATGTTTCCAGTTTAAAAGAGTACCATTTGGGATAGCCTCTGCCGCGGCCATGTTCCAGCGCCTGATGTCTAAACTCTTTCAGGATAATAAAAGGGTCATTTTCTTCCAAGATGACATCTTGATTATATGAAGAAATAGGGAAGCACATGATTCTGAATTAAGTAAGGTCTCTGAAATACTGGAACTGTATGAGTTGATAGCGGAGGAATCCAAGTGCAAATTGGCCAAAACTCTGTAACATATTTAGATCATGAAATCAGCTACAAGGGTATTAGTCCCAAACCCGAACTGGTGGATGCCATAAGGAAGGCTCCGACTCCCCAGAATAGAGACAAGGTACAATCTTTTTTAGGATTGGCAGAATTCTCTGCGAAATTTGTGTATACCTTCTCTGGAAAAATGTTCCACCATAGACATTTACTAAAGAAGGGGAGAAAATTTGTGTGGACGGAAGAATGCCAGAAGAGCTTTGGAAGTGTCAAGGATATTTGCACATCTCCTGCCCTTTAGGGTTTTGATCCCAAGTGTAAAAGCTAAATCACTAGTGATGCCAGTGGCAGAGATTTAGGGGCTGTTATATACCAGTTGCAAGACGATGGCTCTGAGAAAATTGTTGCATTTGCGTCCCCAGCTCTTACCCTGGCCTCGGAGAAGTACTCTGTCATTGAAAGAGAGACCCTTGGATGTGTTTGGATGCTCAGACATTTCAGATAATTAGTTTGGGGCACCAAAGTGATTGTAAGGGGTGACTACAAGCCCTTCATCATCTGTCGAGAGGTGGTAGACTTATTCCTCCCAGCGGTGTGAGTGGAAGAGTTATCAATTTGTGCCATCAAAGTCACCTTGGCATTGTGAAAACAAAGAGCAAGGTCAAGCATTCATTTTGGTGGCCCTGTATCGATTAGGATATAGATAGAGAGATTGGTGAGGGACTGTGTTAAGTGTTCTAACTCTGACAACTCTATGACGACTTTAAAACCTCCTTACAACCCCTGGAAGTGCCCTGCATGCTGTCGGAAAGGATTGGAGTAGATGTTTTTGGGCCTGTTCAGGATGTCAATGGGACACCTAAACTTACTTTAGTGATGGTGGATCATTTATCCAAATGGCCAGAGTTCAGGATCGTTAATAAAGCTGATTCTTGGCAAGTAGTAAATTTCATTAAAGAAGTATTTGGATGTGAGGATTTACCCAAAGTTGTTGTTCGTGACAATGGGGGACAATTTATTTCAGATATTTTCAAGTCCTTTATGAGGAAGACAGGTATTACACATAGAACCAACTCCCGTTATCATCCGGAAGGGAATGGAAACTTGTAGCGCTTCAATAGGGCAATAAAGGGCATAATTGAACTGACTGGCATAGGGTTCTGAGGAGAATGTAGTGAAGACTCAGAAGACTGTTGAGAGCCTGTCGGTTGTATCTGCTGATGCCAAGGGTTGTGAGACCTTACAATAAAGCCTAGTGAATACTAAGCTTGTGTATTTACTGTTATTACCATATTATTATAGAGACAAAAACGTTCTGAAAGTGTTTGAAGGCAACTTGTCCACCCAAGATACGTTTCCTGAAATTGTTGTTAAAGTTCTCACAAATGTTATCCTCCTGGAGGGATGATGACACTTTCCGTAGCCTTAACCTCATCAATTCAGTCTTGATGGTCCATTGTTCAGGGGGGCTTGACCGCGTTGAGCAAGTGATGGCCCTACTCTGTGTGTCAGGGCAAGACACAGTAAGTACTCCTGGGATGCAAGTGGTGTTTGTGCCTGCCTTTTGCACACCTAGGAAACATGGATATTACAGAAGAGGTCGCTCCTTTTGTAATACATATTGCGCTAGCACTACATGTGCACTGTTGTGATCAGAAAGAGGTGTTCCCTCATTTGAATGCGGGTGTGACCACATGCAAAAGAGGAACCATTTTGGCTCTTTGCCCACACCATTTTGCAGACACAGGCACAGATGCAAATTAGATGTCAGAGTGTGCATTGAAGCTTCTAATCAGTGAGCCCCAGCCCCATCGCCACAAGGGCACCCACGAAAAGAGAGAATGTAGGTCCCATGGATCCGCCCGCACCCCCAGGCACCCGTCTTTATAATGTAGGCCAGGTTTCTGCCTGCAGAGTGAAACTGTGACTGAAGTCTTCAAACAGCCAGCCCGCCTTTCACCAATGTGTTGTCCCAAGGACGAGCACTAGTTTGCGGATGCATTGGGGAAAGCACATTGTTTGTATTAGGGCCACACTGACTAATCTACACAGCCAAACCCAGTTAAAGGTGCACCAAAGCATAGACAAGGTAATGCATTCTATTAATAATATAGGATAGTTTGGGTGGGCTTAGGTGTTTCTTGGATTAATCTTCAAATAGAGTGCTTTTGTCAGGACAGATGACCACAAGACAGGAAACGGAAAGAGGTGGGTTTCATTGGTTCAGTATTAAACTTTAATAGGAGATTGGCTGATTACCTCTCTACCCACCAGGTATACTAGTTTCATATAGGGGTCAAGTAAAGTGTGTTACTTTGGGCTGGAATAGCTATAATAGACATTACCAGCATAGCACAAAGGAGACTACCATCTTGTGCAGGCTACATAATTAGGGTCTCATGGACCGCAGTACCCACCAGTCCAGTTATACACAGACACACCACAGTTTACAGTCTCCCTTCATCTATGTCCTGGGCATGATGAAGTCCAAGGATCCTTGTCATGGCAGACCGCACATGCCTTTACCAAGGAAGAGCTGGTAGGCAGTTTCATAATAGGTGCAAGTTTAAAAAGGTCAAAGCCCATAAATAACACATACAGCCACCATCGGTCATAGGATGGTATGGGCAGTAGCCACTCCCATGCAATAAGGGCACAGTTTGGGTTCTGGCAACATTTTACATGACAGGAGAACCACAAGTAGCTTTGTATGACTGTCAAGATCACTGGAGGAAAACACAGTCTGTCCAGAATCTTCAAAGGGCAGGGTGATATTGTTTCACAAAGCTATAAAGAGAACCTTAATCCCGACATCTTTGAGCAGGATGCTTCTGTATGAAAGCCCATAAAGTCTGAATGACAGTCATCTCTCCAAAAGAGAGCCCCCTTACCCATGAAGGATATTAGCCATGTTCTCCATGAATATCACCACAATAGTCTGTTGTGGTGCTCAAACAGAAAGGTAAGCCTTGCAGATATTAATTGGCTTGACAGTTTCTTTTGTTCTAAAACATGGGAAATACCAAAAGGAGCATGCACCTACACCCGCTGTGATACTTCTCTAAGGCACTTAGAAAAACATCTAATTTACCTTCCTTTTGAATACTCTGCAGGCGTCAGACTAGATCTGAAAACTTTTCAGCAGTACATCTGCACATCAGTAGGTGGACAAAGCTTGTTTTTTTTCCTTCCCTTTATTAATGTATCTGTTTATAACTGGAACCACAGTTCCATTTACAAGGACCTTTATAATGAAAACCTCATCTCCATATCTTAACCGGCATATTTTGTCATGTCTATATGTAGTGTCCATACATATATATATATGTATTCACACACACACACATGCATATATATATTCTCAAAGTGCATCAAGGACATCCAAAAAGGATACCAGCAGGCCACTCCAAGGTTATGAATAATTTTTTCATACTGCTTAAGACAGACATGATACTTATCGAATGTTTTGGTCTTAATCACTTGTGCACTTTTAGAATATTAGCAGTAATCCCGCAAGCTGGCCCCTGTTTCCATGGTGAATGTCCACTGGTTTAGGGGTAAATATCTATATCTATCTATATCTATATCTTATTTTTTTTATTTTCTTTTCATTTAAGAAGTTTTATATAGCGCTGGCCTGACCCTAGGGTATCCGAGCGCTTTACAGCAGAAACATTGCAGAGATTCACAAAACACAAAACAGTAGAGCGATACATTAACAGTGCAGGACAGTCTTAGTCTTCGGAGTCCTTTAAAGTCTTAGAGTTGGAGCAGTGCGCGGTGTCAGCTAGCTGCTCCAATTGATCCTATCCACTCCCTAGGGAGCGGTTGAGGAACAGGATTTTGAGTTGGCTTTTGAATTTTACAAAGGAGGGAATGGTTTTGATGTGAGGGGGAATAGAGTTCTAGATTTTAGGAGCGCTACCGGCGAAGGATCGGTCCGCACTTTTTTGTTTTTAAGTTTTTGGTGGGATGAGTAGGAGGGAGTTTGAGCTTCAGAGGTTCCTGGCCTGACCGGCTTTTTTGAGTTTTTTCGCCAGATATTCAGGTTTGCCAGTGTGTAGGACTTTATGTGTGAGGCAGGCTGTTCTGAAGCTAATCCGCATTTCGACTGGAAGTCACTTAAGTTCCCTGAGTGCAGGAGAAATGTGGTCAAATTTCTTGATATCAGTGATCATTCTGGCTGCCGCATGCAGCGATGTTTTGATGGGCGGCAGATGTGATTATGGAATTCCTAAGAGGACTACGTTCCCATAGTCCAGTCTTGACAGTACCAGAGTTTGGGTGGCCTGTTTGAGATCACTAGACGGAATGAAGGGTTTTATTTTGTTCAGTAGTCTGAGGTTAAGGAAAGCGCTCTTGGCCGAATTCTTGATGTGTCTGGTCATGTTCAGTTTCGGGTATAGAGTGATGCCTAGTGATTTGACAGAGTCTGCTAGAGTGAGATTCCCGTTGAGCGCATCAACGGCCTTTAACCATTCGGCAATTTGGGGGTTCTCTTCCTTATTCGAGATGAGGAGTGTCTCAGTCTTGTCAGGGTTTAGTTTAAGGTGGTTGCATGATAGCCAGTGTTGAACATCTCTCAGTACATCATTGAGTGTAGAGATGGAAACGGATGTTGGCTTTTTTGAGTAATTTGGAGAGAGGTTCCATATAGATGTTAAAAGGGTGCGGGAATAGCACTGAGCCTTGAGGGACACCCTTGTTGACTTGGTGGAGGTTGGAAGTGAAGTTTTTGATTTTGATTTTTTGCGTGCGATTGTGCAGGAAGGAAGATAACCATTGGAGCTCCACCATATATATATATATATTTTTTTTTATCACTGAAAAAATCAAAGTTTACAGGAACGTTATAGTTAGGTTGACATTTCACTCGTACAAAACCAGAGAAATTTAGCAGTTATAGTTACCTAAGCTAACTATAATTCGCGCCCCCACAATGCACTGCTTATGACCTCACATATTGCATCACTCATGACACGGTCAGTGACATCATGTCACTGATGACATATCAAATGATATCACTGATGAGTGTTAAATATATATACCAAGGTGTAGTGGGTGTATGAGTGCCTGCATGGATGATTCAGTGGGTGCATGACTGACTGTACAAGTTAGTGATTAGGTGCTTCAGTGAATATATGGGTCACTGACTAGGTTGTCTGAATGTCTGTATCAGTCTGTCAGATGGTGTCTAAGTGGCTGTATGGGTTGGTGAGTGGGTACGTGAGTGGCTGTATGGGTGATTGATTGGTTGTCCTGAATACCTGTATAGGTGTATGAGTGTCTGTGTGGGTGGGTGAAGAGGCAGGTGACTGTCTGCATGAATGACTGAGTGGGTGAGTCAGTGGCTGTATGGGCTAGTGAGCATGTGAGTGAAGGGCTGTATAAGTGATAGTGTGTGTGTATGGCTGTGTTGGTGAGCGAATGGATGTGTCAGTGGTATATCGGTGAGTAACTGGATATGTGAAAGGGAGTATAGCTGAGTGTTTAAGTATATGACTGGCTCTATGTATGAGTGAGGGATCGGGATAGTGTCTGTGTGGGTTAGTGAGTGCGTGTGTGAGGGGCTGTATGGGTGTGTGAGTATATGTTAGTATCTGTATGAATAAGTGTGTGGGTGTGTGTACAACTGTATAGGTGAGTAAATAGCTGTGTGATTGACTCTATAGGTGAGTGAGGAGGTGTGTGAGTAGCTCTATGTGTGAGTGGCTTTACGGGTGTATGAGTAGAAATATAAATAGCTGTATTAGTGAGTGAGTTGGCATGAGTGGCGGTATGGGTTACTGAGTGGATGTGTGTGAAGACCTATGAATCAGTGAGTGTGTGTAAGTACTGGTATGGGTGTGTCAATGGTTTTGAGAATGTTAGTTTGGAAGTTGGAGTGGGTGTATGAAAGGTTATATTGGGGTGTGAGTGGGTGCGTCAGAGGTTCTATGGATGATGTCATCAGTGATGTCATTTGAGATGTCACCAACCTTGTCATGAGTGATGTAATATGTGAGGTCATCAGCAGTGCATTGCGGGGCGTGAGTTATAGTTAGCTCAGCTAACTGTAACTGCTGAATTTCTCTGGGTTTGTATGAGTGAAATGTCAGCCTAACTATACCGTCTCTGTCAGTGAATTTGTAAGGTTTTTAAAAAAAAAATATTTCCTAACTATAACGCCCCTGTAACATTTGTTTTTTTCAGTGAATTTATAAGGTCTCTTAAATGCTAAATCCTAACTATAACATCCCTGTAACCTTTGGTTTTTTGGATGGGCTGGATAAAATAAACATTTGCAGAAATGATATAGCTTTTCCCTCACACTGTCTTGGTGTACTCCAATACATGCCAAAGACAGAAATGGAAGTGGTCAAATCAATTCTGTCCACAGATTGACAAAGCCTGGAAACATATTATTAAAACCTTTTCTGCATTCCTCAGAGACCATCTCATGGGCTGTATCTATGACAGCAGCTTGCATTTTGAAATGCATGGAGTTTATAGAAATGATGGCAACAGGGTGTTTCTAAGTAACCTGAAACTCTGCATGCCTACTTTTCTGCTTGAAGGAGAGAGGATCATCTCCTAAAGCCCAGGACTAGCAGAGAGACTCCAAGGTTCATTTGGCTGACCTCATGCCCAGAGCTACAGGGACTCAACAACCTCCAGAAGCCTCCCATCTGACCTGCTGCCACTGGCCCTGTCTGGACCTGCAACTGGGAATGCCTGGAACTGCCACTGGACCTGCCTGAGCCATGGCTGCCTCTGCTGGAGTGAGTTCCTGATCTCCAAGTGGTGCCTCCCTAGGTCCTGGACCCTTGGCTGGCATCAGTTGAGCTCCTCCTGTGAAATCCAGACTTTGAGAAGGTAACTTTTTCAGCAGGACTAACCTAGTCCCTGCACTGTATCACAGTTGGCCTGTACTTGTGACTTTGTCCCAGTCTAGCATGAGCAGTTGCCCACAGTTAGCGCTTTCTGCTTCTTGCCGCTATTCTTACTTAAACCTTTAAAATTGCATATCTCCGGTTCTACTGATTGGATGTTTGTCATCGTGATCCTATTTTATTTATTACGTTTTACTCTATTTTTCTAAATTGATTTGGGATTTTCCTTGTATCGTGTTTTCACTTTATTACTGTTTATGTGCTGCACAAATACTCAACACAGTTAAGTGCCTCCACCTCAAGCATGACAGTTTATCTGCCAAGCTATGAGAGAGGTAAGCACAGGCTTTTCTGGTTCACCCTGACAATGATTGTGGCTGTTGCTTGTGAAGGGTTTTCATCCCCCTCATCAAAAACGTAATTTCTTACATTGGTCATTTAAGGAAGAGCCAGCTCTTAACTAATCTTCTGAATCTTCTGAAGCTGAGATGGTTCACAGTAGATCTTATGTTTGTGGGTAACAAATCCCATAGTTTGGCTGCCTGAATAAAGAAAGATGTTCCTCCCATGGTTTTGTCTTGCTTTCTGGAATTTTGAGGTGGGATGCCATTCTATAGCATACGTTCCTTTGTTCTATTCATTTGGTGATTTTCTCCATAATGAAAAGTGGTCCATTACCATGTATTGCTTTGTGGGTGGCACAAAATGGCTTGAAGGTTGATTTTTTGATAACTGGTAGCCTGCTTGTGGCTTTTAAATTTAGGAATAGCCTAGCTGGAGATTACTGAAATCACTTTAATCTTCTCATAGTTGATAAAGGTGAGCTGTGATATAGACCATTTGCATAATTCAGTTTTGATAGGACAAGAGAGATTGTCACTTGGAACTTGTGGGGGAATCCTCAGTGCAGGAAGATGTGTAGCAGTGTTTTATTTGTAAGAACACTTGATTTGGCTAATTTATCTACTTGAGCATTTTTCACAACTTTGCGTCCATGGAAATTCTGAGGTTTCTTACCCCATTAGGTATTTTTGTCAGTGGTCCCAGAGTGTCAGGCCAGGAGCAGCGAGTTTGAGAATGTGTGGTGGCTTCATGTCATCCATTGGTCAAGGACCAAGAGGCAACTGCAGATTCTGGATATTCCATTGTCCTTGAGACTTTTTTTTCAGAATTATCTGTGTATCATCTGCATAGTTATCGCATGTAAATTGAAAACCATTGATGAGTTTTCAGTATGATTTCATGTAGAAGTTGAAAAGCATGGGTGAGATGATTCAGCCTTAAGGGAGGGACTCCTGCTTTAATGCTGTATGGTTTTGAAAAAAGTGGAGGAGTATGGATGGTATTTAATCTATTGTGTAGGTACGATATGATCCAAGCAAAAGCTGTGCCCTCTATTCTGGTTCCTCAAGTCTTTGCATTAATGTGTCATAATCAACTGTGTCAAGACCGCTTAAAGGTACAAGAGAAGAAGGGCAGTAACCCTATTCAATTCTACTATGTATTTAAGGTCATCCCAGATTGTGATTAGGGCTGATTCAATGACGCTTCCTGGACGGAATCCAGTTTGGAAGTTGGAGAATAGGGAATTGTCTTCAATGAATTGTGACATCTGGGCAAAGGCTGCTTTTTATATAAGTTTGTCCATGAATAATCAATCAGTTTGCTATAGGTGTCTAGTTGTCAGGGTTTTGAGTATCCAGCTTAGTTTTTTTTAATATTGGCTGTACGTATGCCTTTTAAAAAGTTTTCCCGGGAATCCTTCTGTGGTTAAGGAGTTGTTGGTGAGTGTTCTGACTGGAATGAACGCTGAAGTTCTTTAAAGTATGCTTTTGAAGATGTGAGGTGGACAAAGGTCTGAGGGGGAACCGGAAGACTTGCTCACTGTGACAAGATCCAGAAATTCAGTTAGTGATAGTCCTTTGAAGAAACATAGAGGCTGTGTGAGTCTTCCCCTGTATGGGTTTGTTGTAAATGGATTGGGACTGTTTTTTTGTTGTTGTTGTTGAGTAGGATTAAACATGTTTGGTTTAGTTGTACAATAATTTGACAGTTTGTCATAAAAATCTTGAGAAATGGGACTTGTACCTTTTGTACATTTTGGCTTACGGAATTCTGTGAGTATTTTATAAAATCCTTTATTGGTACATTTTGCATTGTGGATTCAGAGGCAATAGGAACGTTTTTTCAGCTTTGATTTGTGTAGGTGTATTCTGTCTTCAGGGCTGTTTGTTTTCAGGCAGTGGTATTAAGGCTTAGCAATTTGTTTTTGATTGTTTAAATTCTACATTCATCTAAGGGAGTGTTTCAAGTTCCTCCAATTTCAGCTTGTTTCAAGGTCGACTTGTAGTCACAGGTAACATAAGCTTAGCTGTGGTGAGTTGTATTGTCTTGTGTTGGAAGGCAGCCCTGTAGTGGTCTGATCAAGGGACTGGAGTAATCCTTCGGAGAACGAATAGGTCCGGGTTGCCGAATATGATCACTAAGGTGTGCCCTGCGATGTGTGTGGGATTGAAAATGAGCTGTTGGAGTTGTGTGTGTCTAAGCCAGTAGGATGGTTCTGGGATGTAGCATATTAGGTTTGTCAAACCATACGTTCAGGTTACCAAGGATGCATAAGTTTGAATATATTGTAAAAAGGTTACATGAAAAGTTTGGGGTAGGGTTACATCTGAAAAGAAGGGACTCTCAACCTTTTAAAGCACATCATCAGCTTTGGTGAGATTTGTTGTTTGCTTCAATATGACAGCGAAGCTGGGTCCTCTTTTACCTATGTGCTTTTGTGTCACAGTTTGCCTGGTGGAACTGCTTCATGCAATACTCGTGCCATATATTCTCCTAGCCATGATTATGTTCTGAAAAGTAAGTTCGGGTCTGTGTCTGTTACTAGGTTGAATATGTGGTACTTGATCTTTTTAAATGGAGCAAGCATCTACCAGTAGACAGTCTAAAAATGTTTTTGAAGGTGGTGTGAGTTTCTGCTGCAGGAGAGTGAGTACTGTCCTTTGACGTTGTAAGTGGTGTGTTATTGGTTGTGGTGTTACCTGTTGCTGAACAGAGAAGGTGTTGTTTTTGTCTATGGTTATGTTCCCCCAAACAGCTTTAAAGTAATTCGGAACTGAGTTTGTGAGTGGTGGTGAGACTGGTTGAAATTGAGGAGATGGACTGTGGAATTGTGTCTGAAAGGTAGGGTTGTTGTATGATAAATAAGGGGATGTTAGGGTTTGAAGAGTGTTGTGGAACTGCTTTCTTTTGTCTATGTTGAAAGCATATGGTTGAAGGGTACTGGTGGAGCATTAGGGTCATTTATTATGTCTCTGAATTCAACAATGGCTAGATCTGAGAGTGAGTGTTGTTGTGTGTTTGTGAATTCAGTGGTTGGTTATTTTATTTGTTGTTCGGATAGTGTAAGGTAGAGATGGGTTTGATTGTGGGTTATTTATGTTGTTTTTCAGAGCATAGTGTATGTGTGTAGTTATTTGGGGATAGTTGGGTGTGTTTTGTAATGTTCAGCCTTTTGTTTGTGTGTTTGGTCTTGTTTTGTCGGGGTAGTATTATATGATAATGATATTTCGGTAGTGATTTAAGGTGTAGGATTTGAATATGAAGGAATGGTGAGTTGTGTAAGTTGAAGTAGAAGGGGGTAGGATTGGGTGGGAGAGAAGAGTATCTGTGTAGCATGAGAATGGGTAAACAGGGGTTTGGAGCAGCGCTTATAGACTGAGTGGGGGGAGGATTTTGCCTTATTGGTGAAGGAGAGTGTTGAAAGAGTGTGCTCAATTGTCCTATTTGGCACGAAGAGGACGGTATGAGGTGAAGCAGTATGATAGAGGGTTGTAGAAAGCTTTGAGAGGAGTGGCAAGGGAAACGTTAGGAGTTGGTAAAGTGAAAAAGAAAGATCGTGCTTCTAAAGCGTGGGTGTTTGTGAGACTGAGGGTATCTCCTTTGTGGGCTATTGGTATATAAGATAAACATGTTTTGGTTGTGTTGCAGTATAGACTTGTGATTTGTATTGGAGTGGTTGGGTGTTGGGTAGAATGGTATGCAGTTGTTCTACGAGTGAGAAGTATTTGGTGAGTGAGTGGTGGGTGGATTGACCTTATTTGGTGATAGAGAGAGATATGTGTTTGTTGTGAGCTTGTGTGCATGGCTGTATTGGTGGCTGTTTCTTGGAGTGTGTTGATTGTGAAAGGGCAGCCTTTCTGGCTCTCTGCCCTATCAGGCCAAAATAGTGAATAGCCCTTGTCCTTTCTTCCTTTTACCTCGACGTCCAGGCTGAGACGCCCTGAGGGAGGGATTGTAAAGGTTGTTGGTGAAATCAAATGACCCTCTCAGCTACTTAGGCTCACTTGCAGGTCCAGCCAAGTGGTTGCCCTGCAACCACCCAATGAGTGCATCTGCAGGAAGGGTGTGTTCAGCATTCTAGTCCACAAACTGTGTCTGGGTAAGAAAAGAGAAATGGAGGGGGGAGCGGGGAAAAACATGGTCTGGCAGCAATAAAGTTCGGGTAATGGCACGCAGAATTGCACATAGTCAAACTTAGAATTAGCATAAGTACAGTTTGTAACAAAAATGCTAGTATATAGTTCTAGAAAAAGTACTTTGACTATAGTCTAAAGAGTACACAGCTGTTTGGTTTATAAGCAGAACTCGATTATTTAGCAGGGACCTGTGAGTAGAATAAGCAAGGGAGCAGAGAGAACAAGGGGTTGGAACAAACAAAAGTAAACAGATGCTGTTAAAAGAGGCAAAGCATAGAAAAGAAATGGGAGCAGAGCCAATAAATGGAGTAAATAGTGGAAGGTGAAGTGGGCAGACTGAGATCACACAGGGAAAGAGTGAAGAAGCACAGAAAAAACAGGGTGCAGAGTGGAGGATAAAACGATGGAAATAGAGGCTGTAAAGAGGGATAGCAATGAAAGGGGAGCAGAGCAAGGCTGGGTCTGGTGCTGAGGTAGAGCTGTATTTGTGAGTGGAGCACCAGCTCATCAATTGGAAAGATGGTTTGAAACTGGTATTGGGTTAGTCAGATTTGAACACAAGGGAGAATAATGTGAAAACTGCTCCATTTTACATGCTGAGCCCAAAAACTATTGCCAGAAGGTGGCAATATTATTATTATTATTAATTGATTTCTTAGGTGCGCAGCTACCCACAATGGGGTCTCCCGGCGCCGCCGATGACCAGGCAATAAGGGGATCACTGTGGCTGAAGTTTGTTTGCGGGAAAATAACCAGGTTTTCAAATTCTTACGAAAATTCAAGTAATGAGGTTCCAGCTTCAAAGACAGAGGAAGTGAGTTTCACAGCCTAGGAGCGAGACATGAGAAAGAACGACCTCCCATTCTAGACAGCCTAAAACGAGGAACATGAAAATTGCCCTGTGATGCAGATCTGAGCGAGCGAACAGGGACATAAGGATGGACAGGAGATTGCAAGTATGCAGGAGCAATCTGATGTTTAATCTTAAACATTGTGCACAGCCTCTTGTGTTCAATGCGCTTGTCTATACGAAGCCAGTGTAGATCATGAAGAAAGGGGGAGACACTAGTCCTACGGGGGATTTTACACAGGAGACGAGCTGCAGAGTTTTGAACCAGCTGAAGTTTCCGCAAAGTCTCCTGGCAACCCCCTAAGTACAGCACATTTCCATAGTCCAGGCGTGATGGTATTAACGCCTGGACAACCGTACGCTTGGTGTAGTCAGGGAGCATCCAAAGAATATTGCGTAGCCATGTCAATATGGTGAAACAAGTGGCTGCGACACTCACCACTTGTTGCCGCATAGAGAGTGAATCGTCCATTATAAAACCAAGGTTCCGCACCTGCTTCACAGGCTGGGGAAGAAAGCCCATTATAGGAGGCCAATGTCTGGGACCCCAAAGGTGAGTGTTCTTACCGAAGATTAAGACCTCGGTTTTTTCACCATTCAGTTGTAGCAGATTAGTCTGCATCCACTCAGCCACCTTACCCAGACCATGCTGAAGCGAGGAGGGAGAGCTTTCCGCTTCAGCTGAGAGTGAAAAAATGATCTGGGTATCATCTGCATATGAGTAAAGACCTAAACCAGAGGCCTCCACAATATCAGCCAAAGGACGTACGTAGATGTTAAATAACAGAGGGCTGAGTGAGAACCCCTGGGGAACTCCATATGCAGATGGGCGAATGGATGAGGAAGCAGTGGAGGAAAAGATTTGAAAGGAACGGTGTTGCAAAAAAGAAGCCAACCAAGACCAGGCTGAACCAACTACCCCTGCTGACCTAAGTGCCTTCAATAGAATGGAGTGCGACACGGTATCAATAGGGCAAGATTAATGCCATGAACTGAGGTGGCAAAGTGAGCTAAAGAATGATGATGGACTCAACCCAGATCTGTGACTGGGGTGAGTGTTGGAAAAGTTTCAGCGCTCCATCCATCATCTCCTTGTGTTTGCTTTGATCGCCCTAAGTTGGCTGGGTATGCCCAGACGTGGGTCCCTTGCTTACTTTGCCAATGGATTCCAGCTAGCCTAGCTGATGAAGGGTGTTACCCAGAAATCGGTCCCAGGATGTTTGTTCCCGGTTCAGGGAAGACCTGGCTTGGTAGTTCGGACTGGACTGTTCTCCTGAGGCATAGGGTCAAGACTGATTTGCATATAGCTGGGTCTGAAGTGAGGTGGTGAAGTGAGCTAAGCAATGATGATGAATTCATTCTAGATCTGTGACTGGGGTGAGTGTCTGAAATGTTTCAGCGCTCCGTCCATCATCTCCTTGTGTTTGCTTTGTTCGCCCTAAGTTAGCAGGGTATGCCCAGACGTGGGTGCCTTGCTCACTTTGCCACTGGATTCAAGCTAGCCTGGTTGATGAAGGGTGATACCCAGAAACCTGTCCCATGATGCTTGTTTCCAGTTCAGGGTAGACCTGTCTTGGCAGATCAGCCTGGACTGTTCCCATGAGGCACAGGGTCAAGACTGATTTGCATATAGCTGGGTCTGAACTGAGGTGGCAAAGTGAGCTAAAGAATGATGATGGATTCAACCCAGATCTGTGACTGGGGTGAATGTCTGAAAAGTTTCAGCTCTCTGTCCATCATCTCCATGTGTATCCTTTGTTCGCCCTAAGTTGGCAGGGTATGCCCAGACGTGGGTCCCTTGCTCACTTTGCCACTGGATTCAAGCTAGCCTGGCTGATGAAGGGTGTTACCTAGAAACCGGTCCCAGGATGCTTGTTTCCAGTTCAGGGAAGACCTAGCTTGGCAGTTCGCGCTGGACTGTTCCCATGAGGCACAGGGTCGAGACTGATTTGCATATAGCTGGGTCTGAACTGAGGTGGCGAAATGAGCTAAAGAATTATGATGGATTCAACCCAGATCTGTGCCTGGGGTGAGTGTCTGAAAAGTTTCAGCGCTCCATCCATCATCTCCTTGTATTTGCTTTGTTCGCCCTAAGTTGGCAGGGTATGCCCAGATGTGGGTCTCTTGCTCACTTTGCCGCTGGATTCAAGCTAGCCTGGCTGATGAAGGGTGTTACCCAGAAACCGGTCCCAGGATGCATGTTTCCGGTTCAGGGAAGACCTGGCTTGGCAGTTTGGGCTGGACTCTTCCCATGAGGCACAGGGTCAAGACTGATTCGCATGTAGCTGGGTCTGAACTGAGGTGGCGAAGTGAGCTAAAGAATGATTATGGATTCAACCCAGATCTGTGACTGGGGTGGGTGTCTGAAAAGTTTCAGTGCTCAGTCCATCATCTCCTTGTGGTGGCTTTGTTCGCCCTAAGTTGTCAGGGTATGCCTATACGTGGGTCCATTGCTCACTTTGCCACTGGATTCAAGCTAGCCTGGCTGATTAAGGGTGTTACCCAGAAACCGGTCCCAGGATGCTTGTTTCCGGTTCAGGAAAGACCTAGCTTGGTAGTTCGGGCTGGACTGTTCCCATGAGGCACAGGGTGAAGACTGATTTGCATATAGCTTGGTCTGAACTGAGGTGGCAAAGTGAGCTAAAGAATGATGATGGATTCAACCCAGATCTGTGACTGGGGTGAGTATCTGAAAAGTTTCAGCTCTATGTCCATCATCTCCTTGGGTTTGCTTTGTTCGCCCTAAGTTAGCAGGGTATGCCCAGACGTGGGTGCCTTGCTCACTTTGCCACTGGATTCAAGCTAGCCTGGTTGATGAAGGGTGATACCCAGAAACCTGTCCCAGGATGCTTGTTTCCAGTTCAGGGTAGACCTGTCTTGGCAGATCAGGCTGGACTGTTCCCATGAGGCACAGGGTCAAGACTGATTTGCATATAGCTGGGTCTGAACTGAGGTGGCAAAGTGAGCTAAAGAATGATGATGGATTCAACCCAGATCTGTGACTGGGGTGAATGTCTGAAAAGTTTCAGCTCTCTGTCCATCATCTCCATGTGTATCCTTTGTTCGCCCTAAGTTGGCAGGGTATGCCCAGACGTGGGTCCCTTGCTCACTTTGCCACTGGATTCAAGCTAGCCTGGCTGATGAAGGGTGTTACCTAGAAACCGGTCCCAGGATGCTTGTTTCCGGTTCAGGGAAGACCTAGCTTGGCAGTTCGCGCTGGACTGTTCCCATGAGGCACAGGGTCGAGACTGATTTGCATATAGAAGGGTCTGAACTGAGGTGGCGAAATGAGCTAAAGAATTATGATGGATTCAACCCAGATCTGTGCCTGGGGTGAGTGTCTGAAAAGTTTCAGCGCTCCATCCATCATCTCCTTGTATTTGCTTTGTTCGCCCTAAGTTGGCAGGGTATGCCCAGATGTGGGTCTCTTGCTCACTTTGCCGCTGGATTCACGCTAGCCTGGCTGATGAAGGGTGTTACCCAGAAACTGGTCCCAGGATGCATGTTTCCGGTTCAGGGATGACCTGGCTTGGAAGTTTGGGCTGGACTCTTCCCATGAGGCACAGGGTCAAAACTGATTCGCATGTAGCTGGGTCTGAACTGAGGTGGCGAAGTGAGCTAAAGAATGATTATGGATTCAACCCAGATCTGTGACTGGGGTGGGTGTCTGAAAAGTTTCAGTGCTCAGTCCATCATCTCCTTGTGGTGGCTTTGCTTGCCCTAAGTTGTCAAGGTATGCCTATACGTGGGTCCCTTGCTCACTTTGCCACTGGATTCAAGCTAGCCTGGCTGATGAAGGGTGTTACCCGGAAACCGGTCCCAGGATGCTTGTTTCCGGTTCAGAAAAGACCTGGCTTGGTAGTTCGGGCTGGACTGTTCCCATGAGGCACAGGGTCAAGACTGATTTGCATATAACTTGGTCTGAACTGAGGTGGCGAAGTGAGCTAAAGAATGATGATGGATTCAACCCAGATCTGTGACTGGGGTGAGTATCTGAAATGTTTCAGCCCTCTGTCCATCATCTCCTTGTGTTTGCTTTGTTCGCCCTAAGTTAGCAGGGTATCCCCAGTCATGGGTCCCTTGCTCTCATTGCCACTGGATTCAAGCTAGCCTGGCTGATTAAGGGTGTTACCCAGAAACCGGTCCCAGGATGCTTGTTTCCGGTTCAGGAAAGACCTAGCTTGGTAGTTCGGGCTGGACTGTTCCCATGAGGCACAGGGTGAAGACTGATTGGCATATAGCTTGGTCTGAACTGAGGTGGCAAAGTGAGCTAAAGAATGATGATTGATTCAACCCAGATCTGTGACTGGGGTGAGTATCTGAAAAGTTTCAGCTCTCTGTCCATCATCTCCTTGGGTTTGCTTTGTTCGCCCTAAGTTGGCAGGGTATGCCCAGACGTGGGTTCCTTGCTCATTTTGCCACTGGATTCAAGCTAGCCTGGCTGATGAAGTGTGTTACACAGAAACCAGTCCCAGAATGCTTGTTTCCGGTTCAGGGAAGACCTGGTTTGGCGGTTCGGGCTGGACTGTTCCCATGAGGCACAGGGTCAAGACTGATTTGCATGTAGCTGGATCTGAACTGAGGTGGTGAAGTGAGATAAAGAATGATGATGGATTCAACCCAGATCTGTGACTGGGGTGAGTGTCTAAAAAGTTTCAGCGCTCCGTCCATCATCTCCTTGTGTTTGCTTTGATCGCCCTAAGTTGGCAGGATATGCCCAGACGTGGGTCCCTTGCTCACTTTGCCACTGGATTCAAGCTAGCCTGGCTGATGAAGGGTGTTACCCAGAAATCGGTCCCAGGATGCTTGTTCACGGTTCAGGGAAGACCTGGCTTGGTAGTTCGGGCTGGACTGTTCTCATGAGGCATAGGGTCAAGACTGATTTGCATAAAGCTGGATCTGAACTGAGGTGGTGAAGTGAGCTAAGGAATGATGATGGATTCAATCCATATCTGTGACTTGGGTGAGTGTCTGAAATGTTTCAGCGCTCCGTCCATCATCTCCTTGTGTTTGCTTTGTTCACCCTAAGTTGGCAGGGTATGCCCAGACGTGGGTGCCTTGCCCACTTTGCCACTGGATTCAAGCTAGCCTGGCTGATGAAGGGTGTTACCCAGAAACCGGTCCCAGGATGCTTGTTTCCGGTTCAGGGAAGACCTGGCTTGGCAGTTTAGGCTGGACTGTTCTCATGAGGCACACGGTCAAGACTGATTTGCATATAGCTGGGTCTGAACTGAGGTGGCAAAGTGAGCTAAAGAATGATGATGGATTCAACCCATATCTGTGACAGGGGTGAGTATCTGAAAAGTTTCAGCGCTCTGTCCATCATCTCCTTGTGTTTGCTTTGTTCGCCCTAAGTTGGCAGGGTATGCCCAGACGTGGGTCCCTTGCTCACTTTGCCACTGGATTCAAGCAAGCCTGGCTGATGAAGGGTGTTACCCAAAAACCGGTCCCAGGATGCTTGTTTCCGGTTCAGGGAAGACCTGGCTTGGCAGTTCAGCTGAACTGTTTCCATGAGGCACAGGGTCAAGACTGATTTGCATATAGCTGGGTCTGAACTGAGGTAGCGAAGTGAGCTAAAGAATTATGATGGATTCAACCCAGATCTGTGCCTGGGGTGAGTATCTGAAAAGTTTCAGCGCTCTGTCCATCATCTCCTTGTGTTTGCTTTGTTCGCCCTAAGTTGGCAGGCTATGCCCAGACGTGGGTCCCTTGCTCACTTTGCCACTGGATTCAAGCTAGCCTGGCTGATGAAGGGTGTTACCCAGAAACTGGTCCCAGGATGCTTGTTTCCGGTTCAGGGAAGACCTGGCTTGGCAGTTCGGGCTGGACTGTTCCCATGAGGCACAGGGCCAAGACTGATTTGCATATAGCTGGGTCTGAACTGAGGTGGCGAAGTGAGCTACAGAATGATGATGGATTCAACCCAAATCTGTGACTGGGGTGAGTGTCTGAAAAGTTTCAGCGCTCTGTCCATCATCTCCTTGTGTTTGCTATTGCGTTCGATATAGCACAGACGGAAACCAAACACCAAACATGCAATGGTCCAGCTTGCTGTTTTATTTTGCATTTGTAAGGATGATGGCTGATTTGTTCTTATTATTTTACATTTCTTCATACCCCCACCCAAGCCATAGCATTGTTGCCAGTGCACTTTATAAACAACCATAGAGATTGAAGTATCAGTTTACACAAAAATGGGAACATAAGGGAGACCCAAGTTAACAGTTTAGGTACGCTGGTCTAAAAAACTTAAAAGGCATTGTAGAGCAAGTATCTGAATTCCAATTTCCTTCAATCTTTGGAGTAACTTTTGGTGAAACACTGTATCAAATGATGTGGACAAGTTTAGCAGCACTAACAACACCGCCGTATTGTTGTCAAGGGAAAGTTTAATGTAGTCCGTGACACCCATAAGAGTAGTTTCAGTGGAATTCTTTAATCAGAAACCAGACTGTGAGGAATCAAGGCAGCCTTCGATTCTATGTACTCCATAACATTTGTATTAATATATCCTTTCAGGAGTTTACTCATAAGTGGAAGAAGTGAGATAGGGCGATAATTCACCAACTTCCCTGCTTGTACATTAGTCTTTTTACAGATTGGCAGTACTGATGCCGCCTTCCATTCATGTGGTAGTTTCCCTTCACTCAAAGATAAATTTAGTATAGTGCAAATGGATGGGCCTTTTTGCGTGGCTAATAAGGCAAACAAACTAGCTGGCATAATATCGATGGGTGAACCAGATTTGACTGTTCTTAGCATGTCTTCCACTTCAGATACCTGCAGAGCACGGAAGCTCTCTAAGCAGGCATCTTTCTCCCTGAGAGCAGAAGAAAGTAAGGCAGTAATATCCTGTGTCTCAGAGTCTGTGGGGGGGGGGGGGATTTATCATATATTTTATTAATGTTTTTGTAATAATTAAAGTGAAGCCGAAGGGTGAAGAATAACTGCCACTTTATTCAGGCCATCCGCTCTCACTAAGGCGAGCGGTATGTCAACATTCTAAGGTAAGCTCCAGGAGATACCAAGGTGAGTTGGAAGGAGGGGGTGGGCGGAAGGTACCAAGGTGGGAGTAAAAGGGGAAGATACAACACATCTCCTTACCCAACATAACAGATAATAGAAGCAGAGTGGAACATTACATAGCTACTCTGTCCCCACTCCATACATGACCGTCCTCCAACTCCACCACATTTTTCCCCTTGTTCTTAATCTTTTGTGGAAGGAAAAATTTACTCTGTCCCACTTGTACCCTTGTGGGTTTCTTTATCGCTACAGGATCATTGGCATTTGATTTTAAATTCTTCACACCATGTTTCTTGTCATACCATCCTTTGTAGCGGGATTGATGTTGCTGAACTTTGCTCTGACTTTCTGATCTGTCATAGACAACAGTCTTACCCCCATCTAGCCAGAGGGGGAACAGCTTTGTGCCAGGTTCTCTCCCTCTCAAAACCACAAAAGGAGATATACCAGTCACTAAGTTGGGTGCCGTGTGGTAAGCCCACAAACAGTCTCTCAGGGAATTGTCTACGTTGAACCCATTTGACATTGCCAGTTGGATATGTTCTTTAATCATACGGTTCATCCTCTCCACTAACCCATTAGCTTTGGGACAGTAAAGCGCCGTTTTCTCATGCTTGATGTTAAGGTTCTTTAAGGGAGTTATCATTTCCTCCGATGTAAATTGCACCCCATTGTCGGTCACTAACATAGATGGTACCCGTTCAAAGGAAAACACTGACTTTAAGAAAGCAATGAGGTTCTTGGTCGTTGTGGAAGGAGTGAATTTGACATTGACCCAGTGGGAAGTGTAGTCCACCAAAACAAACATGAATCTTCTTTGTGGACCTAAAGCATCCATGGGGCCAATTATGTCCATTGCCAATTTTGTCCAAGGAATTGTTGGTACCTCCACAGGGGAAAGAGGAACCCTATGTGTGGTCTTTACCTTGTCAATTTTGGCACAGTTATAGCAGTCCTTTACCTTCAATTCTACCCTTAAATCCATCTTTGGGAACCAGAAACTGTTCCTCACTTTACTTTTTGTGAAACTCCTCCCTAAGTGGCCTTCGTGGGCAAGGTCTATTATCCTGTCTCTGAGAGCTTCAGGTGGCACAATTTTGGAATTGCGGTAAATTTTGTTTTCATGAATGGTAAGCTCGTTTCTAACTTCCCAGAATCCCTTTAAACCCTCCATGACATCGCAACATTTGTCAGGCCAACCATTTATGATGAGACCTTTAAGTGCCTTCATATTGGAATCCTTCTCCATTTCCATATCCCATTCCTCCTTGGAGAAAGAAGGTAGGAGGATCGAAAGAATGGGAGTATCCAAAGGGTCTGCCTCAATGTTGCCTGTTATAGGAGATCTGAATAAATTGTCTGCAAGAACGTTGTCCTGACCGGGAAGATACTCAATGCGAAAGCTAAATTTCTCTAGCCCTAGAACCCATTTAGCTATTTTGGGGGACTCACAAAGTACTTTCTTGGATGAAAATATGTGCGTTAGTGGTTTGTGATCCTTGCGGACTGTAAATGTACTGCCCCAAAGGAAAAACTTAAAATGGTTAATGGCCCAGTAGCAGGCCAAAGCTTCCCTTTCAATTACGGAATAATTCCGTTCAGGTTGGCTTAAAGTGCGGGAGGCAAAGGCTATGATAGTTTCTCAACCTTCCCCCTTCTGAGTCAGAGTGGCCCCAAGACCTTTGTTGGATGCATCAGTACATAAGATGGTTCTCTTCCTATGGTCAAAAGGGCCCAGTGCACGTGAGCCAATGATTTCTTTTTTTAAGTTGGTTACGGAATAAGAGTGTGTCTTTTCCCATTTGAATTCACTATTCTTTTTTAGCAGTTCTCGTAAGGACTCACATTTTTCTGAAAATCTGGGAATGAACTTGGCCATATACTCAACTAAGCCTAAAAATGATTTAAGCTCCTCCTTGTTTGTTGGGAAAGGAGCGTTTTCCACTGCCTGAACTAGACTAAGTTTAGGTTTTATCCCTTCAAAGGAAAGATTGTGACCCAAATAATCCACTTCAGTGACTTTGATCTTGCATTTTTCTTTTTTTACAGTTAGCCCAGCATTCGTCAGCCTGGTACATACTTTCCTAAATATGGAGTCATGTTCTTCTTCATCAGCTCTGTAGACTAAAACATCACCTTGGAAACACATGCTGTTCGGAATTCCTTCCAGTACCCTTTGCATCATTTTTTGGAAGACAGCCGCCGCCGAGGCAAGGCCGAAAGGCATCCTTCCGAACATGTATGTGCCAAAAGTGGTGGAAAATGCCGTTAGTGGCCTAGATTCCGGGTGAAGATCTACTTGATAATAGGCCATGGAAAGGTCTATGACCGAAAAAAACTTAGCCTTACCCATGGTACTCAACATCTCATTGATGTTAGGAAGCGGGAAACGTTCAACCCAAATGTTTTCATTAAGGCTGCGTAAATCAATGCAAAGGCGAATGCCCTGTCCATTGGCCTTGGAAGCTATAACGATGGGAGATAACCACTCCGATGCTTCAATGGGATGAATGACGCCTAAGTGGCATAGTTTGTCAAGTTCATCTTTCAATGGCTGTCTTAAGAGTAAGGGAACTTGGCGAGTTTTATGTACCACAGGTTTAGCCCCTTGTCTAATTCTTATTTTATGCTGGTAGTGTTTCAACAACCCCAGAACATTAGAGAAAAGGTGGGGAAATTCGTTACAGATGGGTGACTCCCCCGTAGCTTCTTTGACTAATTTGACCTGTTCCTTGCTATTGGGGTCAAGAATAATACCAAGTTCTCTCTGGTGACGCCACCCTAGGAGATTAGATCCTGAGCTGACAAGTTAAACCTTACCCACCGTGGACCTCCCTTTAAAATATATTTGTGTCTCCACCATTCCCACTAACGGAATAGGGTCTTTGGTATAGCCATGGGGTGTAATATCAGGTGTAGATATAACCATACTAGGATCCCCTTTGATATTCCACATTTAACAGGGTAAATGGAGAGCAGGAATCTGCGAACATTTCAATAGATTCGTTATTGATTAAAATATTGCATTTAGGATATTCAGTGAAATTTCTTCCAACAGAACTCTTTACTTGGAACACAAATCTAAGCTGGTCTTCACTGGGTTCATTGATAGCTTTGACTTGGCTGGAGTCGCTGTCCCTGCACACTCTAGCTAAATGTCCTCTTCTGTTGCACTTCTTACAATGAGCATTACGAGCTGTGCATGTAGGATTATTAGCTAGGTGATTACTACTCCCACATCTGTAACATTTGAGGTCAGAGTGTTCTCTTGGAAACTTAATGGATGACTCTCCTTTATGTCTGACTTTTGAAAAATTCTTATTTGACGCATCAACCTGAACCGCTGCTACCACTTCCTCAGATATTTTGATTTCCTTCATACACTTAGCAGTGTGCTCGATAGACTGAGCTATGGAAACAGCTTCTTCCAGCGATGGATTTTTTTTACAGCAATTTCTCTTGGATCTTACTATTGCTTGTGCACCTGACCAATTGGTCACGTATTAACGAGTCATTAAGATCCCCAAAATCACACCTTTGAGTTAGACCTCTCAAATCTGCAATGTAGTTTTTTACAGACTCATTTTTTCCTTGTGACTTACTGAAAAACTTGTGACGTTCTAGGACCACATTTATTTTGTCCCCAAAATGATTTCCTAACTTTAGCATAGTTATATCATACACATCTAGGTCATCTTCTTCATCCAACTCAGGTTCTGGGAGAGTTTCGTACACTTTGCGACCATGAACACCAATGTTGTGTAAGAGAATGCGCTGTTTCCGTAAGGCAGAAAATCTTTCCCCACCCATGGCAATCAAATAGGACTCAAAAAGCTTGGTCCATTCCTTCCAATGAATATCAGGATCTCCACAATCATTAAGAAATGAAGGAGGGTGACATATTCCTGGAGTACCCATTCTATTTGAAAAGTAGAATAAGGTTTGCAAGTAACGTAGATCTAAAATGAGTGAAGAACAAGGAAATCCAAGCACACAGGAAGTAGGAAGAATTTGCTCACAACAGTTAGTTTAATGCAAATATGGCACAGCGCAAAGTTAACGTATTCTTTCACCGCCAATTCCTGGATAAAATTGCAATAATAGTGTATATTAGGCCAGAAATCACAGAATGTGAGAGTTCCTATAAACTAGGCCCAAAAATAGTTCAATACTGGCAGAAAAATGTGAATATAGATTATATTCACCACAAGTTCCAAGAATAAAAGTAGTTTGCGCTATAAGAATGCCGCATCTCAGAGTGTAAGTCAAGTAACACCATACCACAAAAGAAATGGCAGAGTGTATATATAAAAGAACCACAAAAACTGCGTGGCAACTCTAGCCCCAGCTGGACAAGGTGAGGTAGTTTACTCTTACCCCAACCACTTTGTAGACATCAGACGGAGAGAAAATGCCCAGATATAAAGGATACTTGGAAACAGGTGAGTTGAATGCGCCTCAACAAAGCAGAAGTCTTGGTCACGACGTGCTGCTAATAACGTTGCTGCAGCGACCACCACCACTGGTGGCGAGCGCCGGCATCCGCAACTCACAACACCCGTAACGGAATACCTTCACAAAAGCAGGTCCCGACGGAGCAACGATCACTTCTTGCCCGCTTGTGGGCGTGAAGAGGCATCCCCAGCCGCGACTGCAGACTGTCCCAGGGCCCAGCCACCATCAACTCCGCCCGCTTGTGGGCGTGAAGAGGCGTCGACAGCTGCACTTCAGTCCGTCCCCCAAAGCAACCACGATCAACTCCGCCCGCTTGTGGGCGTGAGAAGGCGTCGACAACAGCTCTTCGGTCCGTCCCAGGAAGCTGTCAGCAACGCGGAAGCTTCGCCACGAACCGGCTGCCAAAAGGAAGCTGCAATGGAATGAAGGGATCTAACTCTCGGAGATTCCTCACTGCCGACAATTGATGAAGGCTCAGCACCCAAAACGGCATAACAGGAACTTGTCCAAAAGATGAGGGAAGCGACCTGGAGTACTTTAGATCGCATAAGACACCACCCTACGCCAGGCACACTCCTCTCCAGAACAACTTGAAAGTAGATAAAAAGCACAGCTGATCACTGTCCATATCCGAGAGCAACACAAAGGGGAAATGACCTGTCCTGCCCCCCTCACAGGATCGTCACCAGTGTAATAATTAAAGTGAAGCCAAAGGGTGAAGAATAACTGCCACTTTATTCAGGCCATCCGCTCTCACTAAGGCGAGCGGTATGTCAACATTCTAAGGTAAGCTCCAGGAGATACCAAGGTGAGTGGGAAGGAGGGGGTGGGCGGAAGGTACCAAGGTGGGAGTAAAAGGGGAAGATACAACAGTTTTCTTTAAAATTGTTGGAAATATTGTCACATAATACTCGAGAGGAAGGGATCTGATTAATACAGATAGTTGGGTTAGTGAAAGATTTCAGAACTTTGTAGAGTTTCTTAGTAGAGGTACCTGCTTGGATTAATCTGGAGGTAGTATGGGCTTTCCGTGCTTTTTTTATATTCTTGTCATCAACTGCTAAGGCATTTTAATAAATTTATTTCTCCTTTAAAAATGTGATTCCCGCCATGTCTTTTCCAATTTTTTACAGGTAGACTTTTCCCAACAAAGTTCTGGCGTGTACCAAGCTGCATGCTTTTGCTTTGAATGAGAATGCTGTTTTAACGACACAAGGGTATCTGTGACTGATTTTAAGGCTTCATAGAATTCATTTAACCTTATGTTAATATCTCCAGGTTCTTCAAATAGGGAGGGGGGTATAAACTCTTTCACAAAAGAATCTTGTGTAATCTTGTGCCATTGTCTCTTAAGGTTACAGATCGTTATCAGCCCTTAATATGTCTTTAACTTATAGTGATTATATCCAATTTAGTACAAAATGTGAACAATGCCATAATACGTTTTTTTGGGGGTAGGGCGGGATTTTTTTTATAGATATCACTCAGCCTAATCTAGCTTTTTGCAATGGAAGCCAAATCATTGGCAGTTACAATTTTACAATGTCTCGCCCGTCACTTGATACATTGACATAAATGTTTTTGCAAAATTAGAGCTGCGGATCATGTTTTGCAGTTACTATTCATGTCCAATAAACAATCAGTAGAAAATAATCGTCAAAAATGGATTAGAAAATGCTATCAAACTGAATCACGATTAATTGTTTTGGAATGCGCCCTGTAAGGTAATGGTGCAGAAGCGTACTTTTCTGCTGGTGCCTCCCCTTTATTTCATGAGTAAGGTGTTTTTGATAAACCTGTGTTTTCATTTCTCCTTATCCATGGGGGACGTGCCTTGTGCATTTCTAAACCCCACTGTTGACTAACGCTATTGACCGGTGTAGCTCTAAAGAACACATTGTCAATATTGTGACTTGTTTCCAGTTTATTTGTGGGTTAATCATTATTCTGTAGTGAAACAATGACTTTCTATAACACAGTGACAGGCGATCGCACAGTGCAGAATGTGCTGGCGGCAAGTTTACACTTTCTACAGCATCTGTACCAAGTAACAATAGAAACAACGCTCATAACGTTTTGTTTTTTTAAAATTGCAAGGAAAACCCAAAATTTATACAAATAATAGGACCATTGGACCAACTATAGAACCAATGGAGGCAGGTAATTGAGCAAATGAGCTACTTCCAGTACTAGGAATATGTAAATACACCAAATATATTGAATTCCAAAAGCAATTCTGTCCTGGTAACACACCCACCCCACAGCCCCATGAACAGCACCTTTATAGAGTTGACTGTGTATGGGTACGAACACACACAAGTGTGACACCTACCTACAACCCAAAACATAATAAAGGCAAAGTTACAAGACGCATTTGCTGAAACCAAATACGACTCCATTCCATTTTTAGGTCATGCCTACTAGACATCGCATTTGGTGTTTGAGATGTACTGTTGACTTACAGAAGAATTAGAGTCCGCCCGTTGCTTGCCATTGGTTAGCGTCATTGTCCCTCTCATTTGCCTGCTTATTATTTGTCAGCCTTTCCTCCCTCTTCTTCAGTCTGTCCCTCTCCTGGATCATGAACACATTACTTGTATCTTTCCACCGCTCATATCCTTGTCCACATGCTTGTATCTCTCCACATTTCAGCACTACTTTTTTTCTGACTATGTAAGCACTCTAGGAGAGTGCATGTGTTTTCCACCTGTCTCCTCAGTTTGTTTCTCCACCCCCTCAGTACTCCATGTTGCACTCTCTCTCTTGCCTATGTGCTTCTCCCCTGCCCCTGTTGCTCTCTCACCTGTTTACTTTTCGCCCCCCTGGTTCTCCCCGTCTTTTAGCAGTTTGATATAAATGAGTAACATCAGTGATTTTGTTATAAATAATAAGAATTGGTAATTACAAATGGTACACATGTGAACTTCACTCTGTGCTCACTGCAGAGAGGCCAAGGATTGAATGAGCACGTATTCTTAACACTGTTATGGCCCACTGACTTACACTACGTTCGGCCTCTGTTCTAGAGCTCTCAGTCATGCCCCCTTATGAGCATCCTCCCACAATCAGAACTCACCCGCACGCCTGAATGTGACTCAGCTCACATGTACCAGACAAGCATTGGAAAACACAGCCTTACAGAGCAGAAACCTCCAGGCTTTACCAATATTTAATAAAGCCAATTACAATTACAATACAAAATTGCAATAAAGCAAAGACAGTTTACAAATGTTAACAAATTCAAAATCTTAGCCGATGTAAAATATGCAATGTATATACAGTAGCATATTACTAAAACCTTTGACAAAGCCAATAGGTCCCAAAGGTGAGACCTATTTGCTCTGCCAATTCTTGTGATCTAAAATCGTGCTAAGAACAATACTTAGTACAAACGTGCTGTTCCCGAAAATACTGCCTCATTACATATCTAAGTGAACAGAGTCAATTTTAGCGTTTAACTTAATAGGTAGATTTTAACTGCACACGCAATATATTCCATAGACCCATAGTGAAGTTACTCCAAAGCTTTACTTGTGCTTATGCAAAGGATTCGACCTCTCTAGAAGCTCTCTTGTAATTTGCATCCACAGCAGACCAGTAGAACAAGAAACGCTCTACCACGATTAATGGCGCAATTGGCTTTTTCTAGTGATTGTGGGTCCTGCACTTTTACAATACCATTCCTACTTTAACTGTTCAACAAGTTTGAAAAGGCCATAAGGAGCTAGGGCATAGGAAAGAACATTTCATTGGGCTTGCAGTTTCACACCGAGGCTACAGGCTTTGCCAAGCCTCGTGGAAAGTTGAGGGACCAACCATTAGGTGTTGATAAAAAAAAGTAGTCTATGGACTATGGAAGAGACTAAGGGGCAGATTTACTAGATTGTCACAGACTGCAGTGCAGCAGCCGCAAATTCTACACTGTGTGAGAAAGAGACAGCAGGAGAATGCCATATTTACAGAAATATGGCCCACTCCTCCCCTCTGCCTAGCGCTGGCATAGAAATATGCTGCCATGTGCCACAGACACACCTTTGCACCATAGTGCAAGGGTGTCTCCATGAGTCTAGCATAGGTTTTATACTGGAAGGGAACCCTTCCAGTGCAAAATACCATGCTTAGACTAACTTGAAACCTTTTACCGCTTTTTATGGGAGCTTTACAGTGCAGCACACATACAAAGACAGAAAAGAAAGGAGAAATGAAAGCATTTCTCCTTTATAGAATCTATTTGAAATGGGCGCTATTTTCTGAAGCTAAATCCTGTCTACTTTTTTAAGTAAATAGGGTGTAGTGTCAGAAACCATGGGTGATTGCATGGGAACGCTGATGCACCACACATGGAACGTTCCTTTGGCGCTAAGTAATGCAAAGCATATAATATAGGAAAGTAAATAGGTGAAAAATGATTTAGTGTCATTATGCATCACTATTGTGATGCAAACACGGCATTAAATCTTACTTAATAGACCCCTTTGTCACATATCAATGCTGTAAAACTAAGGGAGATTCAGAGAAGCTAGCAAATGCTCGTCCCATAGATCTAGAATTTGATGATGAACAGCAACACTATTGACATTTTCAAGTCAATAAACAAGGAGGAACAAGATAACCTCTCCTGTCCGAAGAGGTTCAATTGCTGTGGACCAGTGACATTCAGCATTCTCTTGAAAACAGAACATCTACCAGACATCAGCAGTGACTAAGCTGAGAAGATCACTAGGTCAACGGGAGAGCACCACCAATGTGAGCTATGTCATTGTCAGTTAAACATATTTTGCAGGCAGCTGAACCCCTCTTCTGTGTCAAGATCAGCCAGGAAGTGCCAGTTCTATCCCAATAGGCACTGGAAATCAGAGAGAAGGTGGGGATGTTCTTTTGATAAAGTGTTTGTTAGATCTTGCACCATTGGCGTGGGTCTCCCCTGCATTTGTTGCCTTTACCTCCTGTGTTTTGCTGTGTGTTGGACTCCATTTTTGCTGGTCTAGATGCTTTGGGCACTTTGCCACTGCTGTTCAGTGCCAAAGTGCAAGTGCTCCCTTTGTGAATTATTATTATGGATTAGTGATTCCATGATTGGCTTATTTTATTTACTTGTCAGGCCCTAGTACATGGCACTAAGTGTGCCCAGGGCCTGTAAATCAAATGCTGCTGGTGAGTTTGCAGCACTGATCGTGCCACCCACAGAAGGTGCCTGTAAAATGTGACTCAGGCCTGCCATTGCAGAGCCTGTGTGCAGGCTGGAACTGCCATGTCGACTTGGCAAGTGTACACACTTGCCAGTCCCTAAATCTTCCCTTTTCTACATATTGGTCACCTCTAAGATAGGCCCAAGGTACCCCTGCGGGCAGGGTGCATTGTATGTTAAAGGTGTGACATGTCCTGATGTGTGCGGCATGTCCTGATAGTGAAATACTGCCAATTTTGCAAGGCTATCTGTTCCCATAGGACAGAAAGTAGAGTTTGTTTATAGCATCTTATAAACATAACTGACTCTAGGAACAAGCTAGAAATGTAAAGTTTAATATGCCTGAACTCAGAATGTTAAAGTGCATCTTTTAGTGGGGGTGAATTTTACATTCTGTGTATTGCATGTTTGGCTTTTGGATGACAGGGGCTGGAGAGGGGCAGTTGCTCCAGAAGTCTGATGAGTCAGGGCTAGGCTGAATAGACCTGGTCTGCATTTGAAGTGGTGGGAGGAGTAGCACCTTCACCTGAATAGGGCTCTGCCTGCCTTCCACAATGACGGCTCCGCCCCCTGTGGTGTGTCTGGAACCAGGGCTCACACTGACAATGGAGGTTGTTGTGCACTTGCAAGGTGCCCCACAGAACTGGTTTTGGCTGGGTACAGACACTCTCTGCCTGTAGAGAACAAAGGATTTTTGGGAAATCAAGAGGAACCTTTGCCAAGGAAAGGAGCCGGATAAGCTGAGGAGGAATACTGCCGCTGTGCTGTTTGCTGTCTGGGGTTGGGCTGCAGTGGCTGCTTGCTGCCAAGGAGAGGAGGAAAAGGACTTTGCTATTTGCTTTGTCACCTGCTTGAGGAAAAGATCTCCAAGGACTTGAATCTTGCCTCCTGTTCTGAAGTCTCAGGGACACAAAGACTTTACCACCAGCTCCCCTGAATTGCCTTGCTGGAAATTCCAACCTCCATAGAGGTACCTGCTGCTGTTTAGGATCTCTAGAGACTGTTTGTCGCTGGGAGCTGGAAAACCGACGCAACATCGATGAAGCATCCGCACTTGTTTTCCGACGCATCGCCGAAGAAACCGTTGCAGCGCCTGCCGCGGCTCGAGAAATCGCCGCACAACGCATCGGGTGCAATGATATCCGAAGTCCGAGATCACCGTACCAATCCCGACGCAAGCCTGCTGTGCGGCTGCATGAAACTACGCATTGTACCGGATCTGCGCATCACATCGAGGCGTCCAGACTGTCGCATCATTGGGGGCTGCAGTAAGAAACCGACGCATCAACTCCCCACGCAGTAAAAAAACACGGCATCACCTTCTATCCGGTAAGGAACCGACGCATCAACTCCCCTGCGCTGCAGTAAGGAAACGAAGCATCACCTCCCCCGGAGCAAGGAATCGACGTATAACCTTCCCTTAGTGTAAGGAACCGACGCATCACCTTCCCTGCGGCCAATTTGTTTGTTTTGCGTGACGCATCTAAAGTACATTTGAGAAAAGTGTTGCATTAACAGCTTGCATTGAACTGAACTATTTCTACCATTTGAAAGCCTTTTTTTAACACTGTATTGTGGATTTTTGTAGTATGGTCTTGTTTTGGTTTAGATAAAGATTACTTATTTTTCTAAACTGGAGTGGTGACCATTTGTAGTGTTTTCACTGTATTACTGTATGTGTTCACAAATGCTTCACACACTGCCTCTGAGATAAGCCTGTCTGCTCGTGCCAGGCTACCAAGGGGGTGAGCAGTGGTTATTTTAGAAGTGTATCCCCCTTACCCTGACTAGAAGCAAGGGTCCCTATTTGGACAAAGGTACCTACCTCTGCCAACCAGAGCCCCCATTTCTAACATTGGTGGTTAGCGGTGGGGATCCTGGACTTGCATTTGTGATTTACATACAGTGATTGGTGTACACTACTAGTGAGTGCAGACCATTAGGCAACCACATACATTTTTGTAACATTGTTCCTTAGAATTTTTTGCATCATGAGAACTGCCAATTTTTACCATGAGTAAAGCAGCATCACTTGCATCTGTGGATATTGAATTTGCAGAGGAGAGGGTTGATACCTACGCTGTGCCACAACTTAACGCCATCTCCAAAAATATTTAAATCTCTGTGAGAGGCCTCACCAGAAAGGAGGAATTCCAAAAGACGCTGAGGGCCTGGTTGGAAGCAAGGAATGCCAGTGGGCAGACTGAGGAGCCTATAGTGGAGGGAGAGATGTTAGAAGGGCAGCAGGATGGGCTAGTGGGCCTAACTGGAGGGGGGTGCCTCCCAGGGAAGGCAGCAGTGTGTCTTCAAGGGGTATGTCTCCAGAGGAGTTGGAGGACAGGGAGAGAAGCCGAGTGCATGAAATGGAGGTTGCTCAGCTCAAGCTGGGGAACCAGTGTGACTTCGAGAATAAGACATTGGAGTTTGAGAGCAAGAAATTGGCCATGCAGGAGAAGAAGATGCTTTTAGAGCATGAGAGAGTGTTGAGGGAGCTGGAGCTGAAGGCGAATAGCCTAGAGATCACTCCCTCTGGTGGCAGCAGATCATCACTGCCTGGGGAAGAAAAGTATACATTCCCAAGATGTTATCAAAGATTTCGTAAGCATAAGGACATTGGGCAGTGGTTTGAGGCCTATGAAATAGCAATGAAGTTCCTCCGGGTCCCTGAGAGAGATTGGGGAGCGGGGTTGTGGGCTGCTTCATAGGTGAAGGGAGAGAGACCTTACTAGCTTTGCCCAATGCGGATCAGATGTCCTATGCCCCTATGAAGGAGGCCTCGATAGCCAGGTATGGGTTGACCCCAGAGCTTTATAGGCTGAAATTTAGGAACTGCAAGAAGCTGGAGTCAAGTACTTGGGTGGAATATGTATCTTATTTTTGCAGAGCACTGGATGGGTGGGTGAAGTGTAGCAATGTAACTGATTTGTTGGGGATCTATAATTTGGTTGCAATGGGAGCATTTGTACAGTAGTTGTTTTCCAGAGCTATGCCAGCACCTGATTGATAGTAAGCTGACTGACCCCAGGAAGCTTGCTGTGGAGGCGGACCACTGGGTCAGTACCAGGGTCCACAAAGGTCCTGTGGGAGACTCCGCCAAAGGTGGGCAGGGCCCCTAGCAGAAGATTGGGGGGACATGGGAAAACAAAAGGAGTTCCAAAAAGGGCCCCAAAGTAATCCCCAAGGAAGCCAAGGTAAGGGTTCCCAGCCTCCCACTGAGAAGAAACCATGGGTCTCGACAAGTAAGCCTGTTAGAGGGGTCCCAAGACCTGTTTTAGTTGTGGTCAGGTGGGCCACTTCCAAGGGATCCTCAGTGTCCCAAACCGGTTACCAACGCACCCACTGGTGCACCACCCCGGGAACTGGCTAGTGTAGCCTTGGGGGAGGAGTTGAGTGGCCAAGGTGGGTGGGGTCCCGCAGAGATGTCCCTGGTCTCTTTAGGAGACAGTGATATGGTCCCAAGGGCTCATCTGCCTGATAACACTAAAATGTACAGGCAGTGGGTGACGATCAATGGCCCTAATGTGGAGGCTCTGAGAGACAGCGGAGCCAGTGTGACAGCTGTCAGTTGTCGGGCGGTGTCTGAAGAGCAGGTGGTCCCCAATACATTCTACCCAGTAGTTTCCGCTGACAATTCAGAGTGCCTCTGTAAAGTGGCACAGGTTCCCTTTGATAGGGAGGGGGGTCTCAGGTACCTTCAGAGTAGCTGTGAGGCCAGTCATGCCTGTTGACTGTCTGCTAGGCAATGATTTGGAGAGCTCCCCTTGGGCGAAGGTGGAGCAGAGGTCTCATTTGGAGATGTCGGGTCTGCCTGAGTGGGCATGTGTGACCACTCGGTCAATGGCAGCCGATAAGAGCATTCAAGAGGACCTGGAGCCTGAAAGAGTGGCCCAGGTGCTTGCTGGGAAGAGAAGAGGAAGGGGGTGCGGGAAACTAGCGCTGTAATTCCCACAGTCCAGGAGGAGGTAGAACCTGAGGGGGATACCCTGGAGCCTACAGGGGAACAAGTGGCTGAACTGGGGGACCTGCTTGAGCAGACCCATTGGCAGCAAGAAGGAAGGCCCACCAGGGAGGAGTTCTGCTAGGAGCAGCAGACGTGCCCTTCTGTCATTGGTTTGCGGCATCAGGCTGCAAGCCAGGCAGCAGGGAATCAGTCCGGATCACATTGGATGTACTGGGAGAATAGTCTCCTGTTTAGCGAGCGTAAGGTTGCTGAGCCTGGGTCAGCCCATGTGCTGGTGGTACCCCAGCGCTTCAGAGTCTTCCTACTGGGGCAGGCTCATGATGTGCCTTTGGCAGGGTATTTGGGGCAGGACAAGACCTTTGAAATGCTTGTCACACACTTTTAATAGCCCAAAATGAGCAAGCATTCTGATGCTCACTGTAGGTCTTGCCAGACTTGCCAGGCAAGTGGTAAGAGTGGGAGGAAGTGTAAGGCTCCTCCCCAACCTCCCCCTGTAGTCAGTACCTCCTTTGAGAGGGTGGGTATTGACATTGTGGGGCCTCTGGGTCCAAGACAGCCATGGGCAACAGGTTCATCCTGGTCTTGGTGGACCATGCCACCCGGTACCCGGAAGCCATCTCCCTCCGGACTGTGACGGCCCCCATGGTGGATCGAGCGTTAATGGGGATTTTCTCCTGTGTGGGGTTCCCCAGAGAGGTGGTGTCCGACCATGATACCAAATTCATATTGAAGTATATGAAGTCCCTCTGGCAGGAGTGCGGTGGAACTTTTAAAGTTCACCACTCCTTACCACCCCCAAGGTAACGGGTTGGTTGAGAGATTCAACAGGACCCTAAAAGTCATGATTCTGGGTCTTGGTGAACCTATGAGGTGTAAGTGGGATGTCCTCTTACCATGCCTGCTGTTTGCTTACAGAGAGGTGTCTCAGAAGTCCTTAGTGTTCAGTACCTTTGAGCTGCTGTACGGCCATCCTGTAAGAGGACCTCTGAGTCTGGTGAAAGAAGGCTGGGCGTAAGCTCCCAGTTAACCTCCCCAGGATGCATATAGCTACATGCTGGCCTCCAGAAACCAGACTAAGCGCTTCAGGCAACTCATTCAGGTGAACCTGGAAGCCGGCCAGGAGGAAATGAGATGCTGGTATGATCAGAATGCCACTCTGATTGAGTTTCAACCTGGACAGGAGGCTTGGGTCATGGCCCCAGTGGAGTCTTGTGTGCTCCAGGATAAGTGGACCGGACCATTTGAGGTGGTGGAGCGCAAGAGTGACGTCACCTACTTGGTGGACTTGCAGTCTCCCTGGAACCCTTTGTGGGTCCTGCATGTGAACTGCCTGAAGCCCCACTTGGAAAAGTCCGAAGTGAGCATGCTCCAAGCAACAGATGCTGGGATGGAAGAGGAGACTGAGCCTCTTCCTGACCTCCTGTCTGCAAAGGAGCAAGATGGGTCAGTGGACGGTGTGAACCTCTCTCCTGCCCTGACCCCAGAAAAGCAGAGTGACTTCTGCCAACGGTTGGAGAAGTTTTCTCACCTGTTCTCCCTGAAGCCTGGTGTCACTCAGTGGTGCGTCCATGATGTGGACACTGGGGGCAGGTTTCCAGTAAAACATAAGATTTACTGAGTGACTGATCGAGTCAGAGCTTGCATCAAGGAGGAGGTCTCCAAGATGTTAGTGCTAGGGGTGATTGTGCCCTCAAACAGCCCTTGGGCCAGCGCTGTGGTCTTGGTCCCGAAGGCTGCCGCACCTAGTGCCATGCCAGAACTCTGGTTCTTTGTGGACTACCGAGGTCTCAATTCAGTCAACAGGATTGATGCGCACCTCATCCCCAGAGCTGATGAGCTCATCGATCGGTTGGGGGCTGCCCGGTACCGCTGTACATTTGAGTTAATGTCTGGGTACTGGCAAATCACCTTAACTGATGGGGCAAGAGAGAGGTTAGCATTCTCCACACCAGATGGGCACTACCAATTCCGGGTGATGCCCTTTGGGATGAAGAATGCCCCTGCCAGCTTTCAGAGGTTGGTCAACCAGGTGTTGGTTGGGCAGGAGTATTTCAGTACCACCTACCTGGACGACATTGCAGTGGTCAGTGCCACTTGGTAGGAACATCTGCACCACCTCTGGGAAGTGTTGAAGGAGCTGTGGAGGACAGGCCTCGCGATCAAGGCAAGCAAGTGCCAGATCAGACAGGGTTCAGTGGTGTATTTGGGACACCAGGTGGGGAGTGGCCAGCTGGCGCCCCTACAGCCCAAGATTGATACCATTCTGGCTTGGAAACCCCCCTAGACTCATACAGAGGTGCAAGACATTTTTGGACTCACAGGGTATTACAGTAGATTTGTCAAGGGGTATTGCACCATTGTTGCCCCCTTGACAGAGCTGACTTCCAGGAAGCAGCCCAAGAAAGTGATTTGGACTGACACCTGCCAAAAGGCTTTTGATGCCCTGAAATCTGCCACGTGCACAGCTACCGTGCTTAAAGCACCCAACTTCTCAGAGGAGTTCATTGTGCAGACAGATGCTTCAGAGCATGGTGTGGGGGCTGTGCTCTCTTAGCTAAATGAGGAGGGCCTAGACCAACCTGTAGCCTTCATTAGTAGGAGGTTACTTCCACGGGAACAGAGGTTGAGTGCGATTGAGCGTGAGGTATTTGCTGTGTTCTGGGCGCTGAAGAAGCTGAGGCACTACTTGTTTGGGACTCACTGCCGGGTTCAGACAGACCACAGGCCCCTCAGATGGTTGATGCAAATGAGGGGTGGGAATCCAAAGCTCTTGAGGTGGTCCCTTTCCCTACAGGGGATGGACTTTACGGTGGAACACCACCCTGGTACAGAACATGCCAATGCTGATGGTCTGCCCAGATTTTTCCGCCTCAGTGAAGAGAACTCCCAAGAGGGTGGGTAGTTCTCCCAACATTTCAGCTGGAGGGGACACGTGTTAGACCTGGCACCATTGGCGTGGATCTCCCCTGCATTTTCTGCCTTTACCTCCTGTGTTTTGCTGTGTGTTGGACTCCATTTTTGCTGGTCTAGATGCTTTGGGCACTTTGCCACTGCTGTTCAGTGCCAAAGTGCAAGTACTCCCTTTGTGAATTATTGTTATGGATTAGTGATTCTATGATTGCCTTATTTGATTTACTTGTCAGACCCTAGTACAGTGCACTATACGTGCCCCTGGCCTGTAAATCAAATGCTGCTGGTGGGCTTGCAGCACTGATTGTGCCACCCACAGATGCAGCCTGTAAAATGGGATTCAGGCCTGCCATTGCAGAGCCTGTGTGCAGTCTGGAACTGCCATGTCGACTTGGCAAGTGCACACACTTGCCAGTCCTTAAACCTTCCCTTTTCTTCATATTAGTCACTCCTAAGGTAGGCCCAATGTACCCCTGTGGGCAGGGTGCATTGTATGTGAAAGGTAGGACATACCCTGATGTGTGTGGCATGTCCTGATATCTTCACCGATCCTGATGCAAGCCTGCTGTGCGCCTGCACAAAAGCACACATCGTACCTGATCGGCACTTCGCATCGAGGTGCCAAGACTGTTGCATCGTTGGGGGCGGCAGTAAGAAACCGACACATCAACTCCCCACACAGTAAGAAAACCACGCATCACCTCCTCTCCGGTAAGGACCGACACATCACTTCCCCTGCGCTGCAGTACGGAACCAACCCATCACCTCCCCCGGAGTAAGGAATCAACGCATCACCTTCCCTGAGTGTATGGAACCGACGCATCACCTTCCCTGCGGCCACTTTGTTTGTTTTGAGTGACGCACCTAAGGTACTTTTGAGAAAACTGTTGCATTTACAACTTGCATTGAACTGAACTATTTCTACCATTTAAAAGCCTTATTTTTAATCTCGTATTGTGGATTTTTGTCATTTGGTCTTGTTTTGGTTTAGATAAAGATTATATATTTTTCTAAACTGGTGTGGTGTTCATTTGTAGTGTTTTTACTGTATTACTGTATGTGTTGACAAATGCTTCATACACTGCCTCTGATGTAAGCTACCAAGGGGGTGAGCATGGGTTATTTTAGAAGTGTATCCCCCTTACCCTGACCAGAAGCAAGGGTCCCTATTTGGACAAAGGTACCGACCCCTGCCAACTATAGCCCCCATTTCAAACAGTGTTCAAGACATTTGTGTGTGGTTTAACCCCATTTCCCCTCACTCCAAATACCAATACCAAAATCAAGACATTGGGTCAGTTGATCACCCTAGTTCAGCAGAAAAATTGTTGATTTATAGTCATTCTTCATATTGGTGCACTTCAGATCTCATGCCCAGACACTGGAGTTACATTCTCCATCCTGAGCCTGCACCTCAGGTGTTGGTAACCTGGCTCCTAAACACCTTGAGCTTTCCCATCGAGCTATCCTGTTGAAATGTCATCTGATCCTTGCACAAACAAGGATGAAGGCCAGCTTTTACTGAAACAATGCATAATGTGAAACAGGAATGATTTTGTGTATGGTGTCTGAAACACAGACTGCATCTGATATATTTCCAACAGGTTCTTCCATTTTTGTTGTATCTATCCAAGTCTGGACTAAAGTACAGCTGAGTGATCGTTCATCTCTCAGCAACATCCAGATTTCTGACGACATTGGAGACTCTATCTGAATTCTCCCATAGGGTCATCAACAGTTTATGAGAGGCCTCATTAGAGTCTTTTCATCAATGTACCCACATTCCATAAGGTGAGAACATATGAGAAATGTTTCTCAAGTGATCGAATGCCAAGTCGAACCAATTTATTGAGCAGATCTGAAGTGTGATCGTAGATTGCTGCTGGTGCTCACATAGGGGCATATTTATAGGAGGTTTGTGTCATGCTTCCGCCACGCAAAGTGGTACATGTATAATGCAATCCTCTACAACAGATTTATGAAGCCACGCAAAGCCACTTGGCATGGCTCTGAGTGCCTTCATAAATCTGAAGAAACGCAATGCAGCGCAAATAGCTGCGTTGCCTTACTCTGCCCTGGGTAGGCGTTCCTTGGGCTATGTAGTGGGTGTTCCCATGCAACTACCATGGATTTTGACGCATTCCCAGATTTACATGGACTTGTAAACCCAGTAATATCTTAAGGATTATGGGGCCCTGGACCAAACGTATTATGTGGGGCCACAGTTTGAAACAGCTTCGAATTTATAATTCAATATCAGGTCATTCATGCCCTCTTTGGCAAGGTGACTGGCAGTGCACAGGCGCACTCGTCCAAATTCTAAATGTGTTTGCATCTAATGTTCGGGGATAGTGATGTGTGTTTTTAATACTGTAACGCAGCAGTATTACTACAAATAATCTCAGTGACACCCTCCCATTCCTCATTTGTGAGGTCCTAGTGTGATCTAAAAAAACAATTTTTTATGGCTTTCGCATGTAACTTAAACACATTTCTCTACAAAATGTCTTTAATAGACTCTCACACATTACCCACTTTAAATATTAAAGGAAAACAGCATTTAAAATGATCTGTTTATGAATTATTCAACTTCATCAGAGCAAGACTCTGCAGAACAGAGCTGGCTGTATCGGGGGCCCCTGAAAGACCTGGGACCTGGGCCAGAGCCCACTGTGCCCATGCCTTAAAACGTCTCTCTGTAAACCTGGGAATGTGCCGAAATCTTACACCTTCTGAGGGGAGGCATAACCGGGAGCAATATCTTTATTTCTCCTCGGTTTTTTTTCTTTCAATGTGTGCTGCATTCTGCAAAAGCCGCTCAGGATTGTTTTTGTGCAGGAAGGTGTTCATTCCTGCATAAAATCAATCCTGCCTACAACTCAGGCACCCTTGCACCAAGGTGCAGGCCAGGTGACTTGCTGTGCTGTCCTGGGCCACAATTTCATAAATATGCCTCATTGTCCAGAGAGTCTGAAAGTTCCAGACTTGTACCATCAAAGAGCCTTTCATTAAGACAAAGTAGTTCTGCACCAATTACAAGTACATTCAAAAGATCCTGTCACAAGCTCATCTATATAAACTGACTGTGTTGACACCGTTCCAATGCAGCAGAGAGATTGCTGAACTCACTGGATGCTTGCAGATGACTGAGGCTCTGCTTAACAAGACTTAAAATTTACAGACCAGTTGTTCATGGTGCTTGGGTGGCCAGAAACAGGCCTCACACTTTCCAGGATGGGGATCATGAAACGGATCGCATTAGCCATCCCCTCTGTCATGCCACAACCAACTGATTCATTCAAGGAGTAATTACTGCCCAGTAAACAAGTGGTGGGGTGATGATAGCAGGCCTGTATGCAGTAAGGGTCCCACATCTGTACATTTGCAGAGAGACCACAAGTTGAAAGAAACAAACCTTTACAAGACACCACTTAATGGAGTCAGAAGTTGCAAAAGCAGCAGGAGTAGGACAGTCTTTTCCAATTTGTTCTCTACTCTCACAGGTGCAGGGGATATATATATATATATATAGCCCGAACTGGCTTGGACCGGATGTTCCCATGAGGCACAGGGTCAGACTGATTTTGCATATGGCCATGTCTGAACTGGGGTGGGGGAGTGAGCTAAGGAATGATGATGGATTAAACCCAGATCAGTTGACTGGGGGTGAGTGCTTGCAATGTTCAACACTCCGTCCATCATCCCCTTTGGTTTTTCTTTGTTCACCCTAAGTTGGCAGGGTATGCCCAGACGTGGGTCCCTTGCTCACTTTGCCTCTGGATTCAAGCTAGCTTGGCTGATGACGGCTGATTAGCCAGAAACCGGTCCCAGGATGCTTATTTCTGGTCCAGGGAAGACATGGCTTGGCAGTTCGAGCTGGACTGTTCCCGTGAGGCACAGGGTCAGACCAATTTGCATATGGCCATGTCTGAACTGGGGTGGGGGAGTGAGCTAAGGAATGATGATGGATTAAACCCAGATCAGTTGACAGGGGGTGAGTGGTTGCAATGTTCAACACTCCGTCCATCATCCCCTTTGGTTTTGCTTTATTACGTACTTCACCCATCAATTATAGTATTTACACTTTCCTCATTTTTTGATTGATTTTGGAAATAGACTTGTGGAGGAAGAGTTTATACGCCATCCTTTCAAATTTTTCTCACTGCCCAACTACCTTGTAAGTCAGCAAACTGTTTCATAGAAACCCCCTTAATGTACAACCCATACATATATTGTACCTATATTGATTAGTCCAGGGGGAAAGGTAAATTATACAAGCGTAATTCGCATAATTTTGGAAATTTCGTGTTACACTTGTTACATTAGTATTTTAGCATTAATTGCGCCCATGCATCAAAAATGGAGATGTGGACACATTTCCCCCTAAAATATATTGCTAAATGACAGATTTGCCATAATTTCACAGAATTCTGCGAAAGCAAATTATGAGATAATCAGATTTTCATAACTTACCCTTTGCTGAGCTCCTCCACCAGACACTTGTGTGACTTGCTTGGACGTGACACTTATCCGTGCTCGTGCCCACCCACTTGTCTAAGCTGCACCACTGCCGATAGCCAGCATCTCATGGTGTCCAGAAATGTGGTCATCCCGCGATTTGGCTAGCTCCTTAGCTGGTGCCACTTTCAAAATCCACACTGCCTTGGCTACACCACCAGAAATTGGTCTCCCTGTGGCCACTGAAAACTGCAGGCAGGAGCCTACAGGACCCCTCGTCATACTGGCCGCCTGCTACAACGCGCCACTTAGCGCTGGAAGGGTCGGTACTGTAAAGGTCCTGGAATTCCGGGGAGGTGCCCTGGGAGAGTACACTACAGTGGGGGCAGCAGCACCACAGCTCCCGGTAAAGAAGAAGAGGGAGCATACAAAGGGTGTATAATTGAAGTTTTTCAGTGGATGGGAGTACAGCAGTAAAGGGTAGTTGCGGGGGTGACGTAGCACGATCATAGTCATTGCAAGGAGGAGGAAGAGGTAAGTAAACTCATTGAATATATTTTAAAGTGTTTTTTAAATATCAGAACCTTACTGCGTCCCCTTATAAGGCTGCTCAGGAAGGCCTCCTCAAAAGAAATGAGGCATCAAGCCCTGGTGACTATAAAAAGCAACAAAACGGTTGAGTGAGTGTTAATACACCTGAAAAAAGACTCTCTTTGCCATGAGATCGTCTCGCCTTGTCATAGGGATGAGGCTAGTCTTGTTGGAATAGAACCCTCTCCCGCACCCGGAAATGTGCAATTCTAAGCAAAAACCCTGCCAGTTTCAATTAAGGAATCTGTGGGAAATTACTTCAGGTCCATAATGGCACAGGGTTACGCACCAGTGGAACAAGTGGCCTTCCCCCTAGAAGGTCCCCTGGAGATACTAGATACCCAGGAAAAGGAGGCTCTGAACTTGATTGAAAATACTGAAATGATTCACTCCCGACTTTCCTCCTCCCCCTGTCTGTTTCATCCATCTGAACTGAGCTCTGAAGAGAAGTCTGGGCCAGCGGGGGTTCAGGAAGGAATAAAATCAATAGGAAAGTACTTATTAACGGACTGCCCAGGAGAGTGTTGACTGTTGTGTCCGATCTGGCAGGAGTGTCATCCCAAGGGGACCACGTGACTACGGCCATTTCTGCAGAAAAGACTCACTCTTTATTGACTGGTCCTTCTCCGATGCTGGATGTTCTTCTTTTAATGCAGAAAACATTGCATGAACTGTTTGAATCATCAATTGCTACAAATGAGTCCCTGAGAGCAGAGGCTAGTGTACTCAAGGAGATTCTCTGCGAGTTAAAGTCAATTCACTCTTGCATGCCTACACTAGTAAGGCCAGTAGCCTCCCAAGATCCGAAGCGTGGTGTGGAGGTATCGGCTCAAGAAGAGGACCAGGGAAGCTTCACAGTATATGTATCTAGAAGACCAATGTTAGTAAGAAAGTGGTATCATGGGTGGGCTGGGAATTGGTGCTTGCACCGTTTTAATGTTAGGAAATCATGATTATGGGTTAAACCCTAGGAATCATACCCCAGAAGTCTAGGTCAGCGGAAATCTTAGATAAACCAACCCACCCTAAAAAGCACCAAGTGAAAAATAGCAGAGCATGTCAAGGGGAGAAGGGTAGGATGAAAAGAGCCAAGAGTATGGAAAAGGTGGCACCAGCCCTATCGTAGGCAGGTCCCAGGTCCTTTAGTAGAGACACTAGTAATTCACTTAAGAAAAAGGGAAATAAAGGACCCATAGGATAAGGAAATTTGGCTCAGGGATCTGGGAAATTGCCTCCCCGCACTCAGAAAGGAGCCGTAAAATAATGAAGTGCCAAGACACTCTAACAACTGGACAAGTGAACCAAAAATCTGAAAAAGAGTAGGCAAAGGTTTTTCGCAGGGATCCCAGAGTAAAATATTTGTATTTGGAGGGGAAAAAATATCAAGTAAATGGAAATCGCCGAATAGGTTGTCCTTTCGCGCTTTGACCCATCGCAGGTTTTCTGGAGTTGTGGTTTGTGTTTTTATCTCCGTCGAGGTGGTTGTATCACGGTCATTTTCCGTGGTTTCGGCAAACTATCGCATGGTACCGCATTGTTGTGAATTCCACGTTGACACAGGGTTATTTTCCCGCGATGGGCTGCGATGTTGAGAGTTGCGTTTTTTCACTACAGAAAGGCTATCTGTCCCACAGGATAGAGTGGGAGTTTATTTATAACATCTTATAAGTATAATTTCCCATGGGACAAGGTAGAAAGGTGGAGTTTCGTATGCCTGAACTCAGAATATAAAAATGCATCTTTTAGTAAAGATAATTTCTATATTGTGTTTGAAAATACCACTTTTAGAAAGTGGGTATTTTCTTGCTTAGCCACCGTATTTGCCTTTTGCTTTTTGGATTGACAGCCTAGCTTAGAAGTGACAGGGGCTGGGGATGTGCATTCTTTTCAGACAGCCATGGGGGTGGGTTGAGGTGTGTACTGCATTTCCTGGATAAGTCAAGGCTGAGCTGAATATACCTAAGCTGCATTTAGAGTTGTGGGAGTAGATTTCCTTGCACCTGAATAGGCCTGGTCTACCTTGAACAATGCTGTCTCCACCGCCTGCCAGGAAGCTGGGCCAGAGAGGACAGAACCAGTTTGGACTGAGTACAGACACTCTCTTCCACAAGAGAACAAAGGGAAATGTGGTATAAATATTGGGGCCCAGATCCCAGGACTTTAGAACTCGCTTGGCTCAAGGAACCTGCCAAGAAAAATAGCTGGGGAAGCTGTGAGGAGAGACTACCACTTTGCTGTGTGCTTTGCTGTGTTGGCCCTCAGAAGCTGCTTCTGTCTTGGGCAGAAAAAGGACTGGACTGAACTTTCTGTAACTTTTTCTGCTGACTGTCTCCAAGGGCTTGAAGTAGAACTTGCCCCCTGTTCAAGAAGTCTCAGGAACAGCAAAGACTTGACCTTCCTTTCCGTGTGTTTCAATTGCCACAGAGGGAAACCACAGTCTGACGCCGTCACCGACACCTCTGCCGGCGCTGTGATCTAAAGACACGGCAGAGGGCACCACTGCACTTCACACCACAACCCCGGACTCACTGACGATGATGACTGCTGCCACCGCACCGCTGCTTGCACCGTGACCTGTGGGCACTGCACTCCGCACTGCCTCGGCTCACTCCGCTGCCCTGGTCTCACCATGGCTGCAGGCTGACATTGCCGCCACTGCCTGTACCGTGGTTTGGGGGCACCGCTCGTAAGTCACACGATGCACCGCCCCGTCCCACACCGCAGTCTGGTCCCACCGACGCCAGCTCCCATCGACTGGCCCCGCTGCCTGCACTGTGACCGGTCTGCACCACAATGAGCACCGCCCCACTTAGCACCACTACCGCGGTCTCACAGACGCCTCTGGACATCCATCACCGAGCTGCTGCCTGCACCGCGACCTGAGGGCACAGCAGGTCGCATGCTCCACTTCACACTGCAATCACGATGGTTGCCGCGACCGCCCGCACCTATGCGGTCAGTCACAACCAATGTACTGTTTACATGGCTTCTGACACAACACAGTCGGCCGAAACTGTTGGATTTGGTTGTTTTCAGCACCGCGGTGGCACAAGACGGAGCCACCGACTTGAAGGAACTGTATTTTTAAGGTTATTCTTGCAAAGTGCATATTTTGATTATTGTATGTTGGATTTTTGTCATTTTGGTCTTATTTGGCTTAGATAAAGATTACTTATTTTTCTAAACTGATGTGGTGTCCATTTTTTGTGTTTTCATTGTATTACTGTATGTGTGCACAAATGCTTTACACACTGTCTCTGAGATAAGCCTGTCTGATTGTGAAAAGCTACCAAGGGGGTGAGCAGGGGTTGTCTAAGGGCATAACTCCCTTATCCTGACTAGAAGCAAGGATCTCTACTTGGAAAAAGGCACAAACCATTGCCAACTAGAGACCCCTATTTCTAACACCAATGTTTATGTAAATCAGTGTAGGACCCGAAAGAAAATGTGGAAAGTATTCCAGAGGGAGATGATCGCTTTGACAGAGTTTCCGGCCGCCCCCCCTCCCCCGATTGTCTTACAAGGGGATTTTAATAATCGGTTAGCCCCAGCTTAGGCAGGGGTCAGTGGCAGCAACAATGGTAGAAAGCTATGGAAGTCACAACCCAATATTCCCAGAATGCAGTCAGTCAAAGTATGGAAGTATGATTTTGCAACTAATAAAACCTCTCTGTGAGCTAGGATTTGTCTGTTTAAACAGCTGGTTTAGGGAGTATATGCCGGCAGCAAAAATGTTTGTGTATGGCAATCAGAGCTGCCCAGTTGATTATATGTTTATTTAGGAGTGGTATTTAGGCATGTATACAAGCTTTGAGGTGTTAAGAATAAGGGGCAGCAATCATTGGGGCTTAAAAGCTGATTTAGTTGATATTTCACACCAAAGGAAGCAGGTGATTCAGATGATGGTATCTTTCCTAAAACAATTGAATTGAAGAGTAGATGAAAGATACATGTCCCTACTAATCCAAGTGTCCAACAATTTGGGGCTTGGTGGGGATCCGGACCCCAAGACTTTGGACTGGTATTCCGAGACCATTGCAGAGGTAGTCAAACTACTGACTCCCATAGTTAGCTTGTGCAAATATAAGGCCAAGAAGGATAGGCACGGTTGGACCTCAAAACAGCGCCGGTTTGATAAGGAGTGTTTAATTGCTAGGATGAAGCTGAGGAAAGTAGGTAGGGCAAGTAGCTCCTTGGAGGCTTTTAATGGAAGAGATGGTTACAACTGTATAAAACAAGCATTTGCAATGCAATAGGTCTTGCATTATTAAAGTTTGAGCTATTGGCATTGCTAAATAATGCAACACCAATAGCTCAGACTTTAATAATGCGAGACCTATTGCATTGCAAATGCTTGTTATAAATGTGCCCCTGTGTATATGCATCAATCACTGCTGTTTTTAATGTTTTTGATATTATCACCCAACCCTGCTTACCAACATCAGAAAAAAGAAAATCGGAGTCTGCCTTGCTAGGATTGAGGCCTGGTATGCCATGGCCTTCTGTAAACAGGATATAGGACCCCTGACACTGCTGCGTCTTACAGATATGGATCGCCTGAATGTCCCCCCCTTCAACTCTTGAAGGGTATGCAATATTATTATTATTTTGAGTTTCATATAGCGCTAGCTAGACCCGAAGGTATCAGAACACTTTACATGTTATGTGAATGCACAGACCACTGCAGTAGGGCCATTGACACACTGCACAATACTGAGTTTCTTTGGAATTAGCATCCAAGAAAGCTTAGGACTGCCACGCGCAGCACATCCCCGTCTTCAGCGCTCCTGGAAGGCTGCGAGGAGCTGCATTGACATGTTCTGATTGACTGACACTGATCCATCGTCTTACAGGCTTTTTGGATCACAGTGAACGTACTTTATCTGATATTGCAGCACCAGAAAGGCAATGATATACATGTCATTGATGAATGTACACATGAATGATTTAACATACGCGTATAGAAGAGTGCCCACTTTGTTCCTTTCTATCTGAGAGCAGAGTGCATTGTTATAGAATAAAAAGAGTTGCTGTAAAAAAAAAAAAAAGACCGGTACAGGATCTGAAACCTGTTGCCATAGCAACTGTGCAATGGTACAGTGCGATACGCTCAGGACCGTATGGATCTGGGGGGCTGCGGTGCTGTGTCAGGTGGGCAATCAGGGCAGCCTGGCCCGGTGACCCCATCCGCTTCCCTCAGAAGGGGGTTGGGGTAGTGTGGTGGGAGACACAGGAGGAGGGGAGACATGGGGCAAGGAGAGGCTTGTAACAAGGGGAGTCCAGTCCAGGAGGAGGCGTAGTGCAAATGGGAGCACAGAGGAGGGAAGGCATGGTGCTAAGGGGCAAGCACGGAAATGGCATCTTTGGAGCTTTACAAACCTGCAGGCGGAGGGCGGAAATGGCGGTGCTTGAGGGTCACGCTGAGGTCTGTGGCATCGCCAGATATCTGAGAGGTACCCAGGGTGAGGCAGGCAAAAAAAAAAAGCGATCTGGGCACGATAATTGAAAGCATATGGGCTTTGGTGTGCGTAACAGACACCAATAGGCCATGGGCGGAGCAATGCGCCCGCCTTTGGCCTATTGTGCGCTTTGTTTTAAAAAAACACGCACACAAAGCCCAATAGCGGAACCTAAAAGGAAAAGCACACGCATGACCGTGTGAGATTCCAGGGTCCGTTTTCATACCCCGGACAAAAGGGCTCTCGCCTGCGTGAGCACTGCTGCGCTGTGCAATGCAGGGCGCGAGCCCTAAAAAAGGAGTATAATGTATTGATTAGTGCTAAGAAGCAGGTCTATTATCAGTCAAATTGACCCTTCTAATTAGCACCATCCAGGATAAGGATATGAAAAACCTTTAGAAGCTAGTTTATTCAGAGAGGGTGCAGTAAATCGAACTCACCTTTAAGGTGTACGGTAGAAAATGTTTGTGTTACCTATTTAAGGAATATTTGTAGGGTCAGAAATGTAGCTGTGAGAGGAATCTGGCCTAAATTGAGAGCGGAATCTTTCTATTCATTCTCTGTACAATCTTTAGCAAACCTGATATCCTCCCTAAATCTAACCCATACAGCAGGGCCAGATAATCTTCCAGCAAGTGCAATAAAGTCCAATCCTAAGTGGTGGGCAACTTTCTTCTCAAAGGTTTTTGTATCCATAACAAGGTCAGTAATATTTCCGCCAAGCTGGAAGGGTGCAGTAATCAAACCCATACAAAAAAGGAGATGGATGTCCCGGATAATATTGCGCTTGATTGGCCTGCTTGATGTTGGGGAAAAATTGTAATTCTTATCTCTCTTAAGAACAGGATTGAGTGCAATGATATTCCCCCAATGAAACAAGGAGGCTTCAAGCAAGGGCATTTAACTGCTGATCACTGTTTCTACTTGTGGGCTTTGGGGCAGAAGGGGATGGAAATGACAGGGAATCTGTTCTGTGGCTTCATCGACTTTAGCTCAGGCTTTGATCTTGTGGATCGCAGTATTCTGTGGGAGAAGCGACGACAATTGGCAATACACACTAGCCTATTAGCAATACTCCATTCAGAGAATTGGGCCCAAGTCGAGCCAGACTTAAATGGGGCCTTATCGAAAAGAATACCCTTAGAAAATTGGCTGAGGCAGGGCTGTGTCCTGGCACCTATATTGTTCTCTTTATTCCTCAAGGACCTCCAAGTGCCCTTGCTACCAGAAAAGCCTTTTTTTATGAAAATTGAGGGTAGGCACATATCGTACCTCCTCTATGCAGATTCGCATGCCATTTTCGATCTGATGCAAGGAGGCCTACAGAGGAAATTGCATAGATTTAGGGGCTTATTTATGAGCCCTGGTGTCACTTTTGCGCCGCTGGTGCGTCACTTTTTGTGACGCACCAGCAGCGTAAAAAATGCAGCATGTTGCGTCATATTTAGAAAGTGACGCATCTAGGTAGATGCGTCACTTTGTAAACCCCTGCGGAACATTGTACCTGCGCCAGGTATAATGTATGCAGGGTGGGCGTTCTGACGCAAGTAAGCCTTCTAGAAGTGACGCAGTGAAATCTATGAGATTTTATTGCGTCACTTCTTGGACGCAAATGCATCAATATGTTACGCCTGCCTCACAGCAGGCATAAGACTGATGCTGGCACATTTGAAATGGGACTTGCCCATGTGAAATGATGCATTGTTGGAGTTGCGTCACTTTTGTGACACACTCCAGCAATGTGTCATTTTTGCACCTACAGGTACGTCAGAAATACTGACGTATCTGTAACTCCTTGCGACATGATGTGTCATACTGTAAATATGATGCATCCAGCATGTCGCAAGGAGGGCGGAAAGAAAAGTGACGTATCGCTGTTTTCACGCAGCGATGCGTCACTTTTCATAAATGAGGCCCTTAATATCTACTGAGAGGCCAACAAACTCAGGGTTACTCTAGAAAAAACAAAAATAATCGCTTTTAGGAAAAATTCGAAACCATATAAGTGGCTATTGGGCAATAGGATGGTGGATGTGGAAACATCCTACAAGTACCTAGGAATGATGTTTATTAACTAAATTGACTGGGCACTACATAAAAAAAACTATGGAGATACGTGCAACTTCAACTATAGGAGGACTAGTACGTTATAAGAACTCCTTTGGTTGACTGTCTTGGACACCGTTTCTAACAGCTTATAATGCGATGGTCCCCTTACAATGCCTATATGGGACAAAGTTATTGGCCCTAAGCATTGAGGCAAGCTGGGAGAAGTGTGAGGGTAAATGTCTGAAAAAAGTGTTAGATCTTTATAAATGTGCGATGGGCCTGGCAATAAGATTGGAAGGGGATCTGCCGGCTTGGAATTTCCTGGCCTACAAAGCAAACCTGTGATTCTGGTATAAGTTCTGGTCCTTGGAAGTTCAAAAGGTATCACTTCTCTGTGCAAATGAATTTGCAAGGAGTGAGCTAAGATCGGCAGTGCCGGTCAGGAATAGATGAGGCAAAATTGCTGTAGCTCTAACAATGGAGAAATTCAAGATGAGTTCTCCCACCTTTCGAAAGGTGAATTGAAAGTGGCCTGTCGAATAGCATCAGGGTTGTCTGATATAGGGTATGTAAAGAATAAAACATCAGCAAATGATATGATGGAATCCTGGGATCATCAGAGGGTGTTCACGTATATATCTGCATTGCCAAATGTCCAGCTACACCTATTATTATTAAAAGTTCCGGCTACCTTGAATGTGCGGTACCTTAGGCTTGAGAAATGTAATTCACTTCTGGATGCTGAGAACAATTGCACATGTGGATAAGGTATCAACATTTGAATGTTTATTTTTTATTTGATTATCCACATTTCTATAGGATTCGATGCCTGGTTTTAAAACCACTTTTTATAAAATATATTTCATCGTAATGAAGCACAGGCACTTTTGGTGAATTGGTATTTTTAGACATTGCATGTGCTTAACCAACATTTAGAAAAAATAAGTCTGGGATAGCAATATGGTATTGTAGATTTGTGACTTTTTTGATTAATTGATGTCGCATCCTATGGACTGAGTAACAGAAGGGATATATAGTGATACATGTGTTCTTTATTCTTGCTGGACTTGTGGGGTCTTGTGAGTATTCTGAGTTTTTGACCTTGGAATGGTCTGGGGGGGGGGGGGGGGTATACGGTTGGAATTAAATTTGAATGTGTATTATATGTTTTTATTGTTTTAAAGACAGTTGTCTAAACATTAATAAACTTGAACTGAACTGGAATTATGAAAATTTCCCACACCCCTAATAATGGACTGCATTCATATGATATCATTACTCTTCTTTACTACTGTACTCCTGCACTGATGTAAACCAAAGTCATGTTGTATATATGGCCGGTTCAGTAAAAGGAAAAAGGCTGACACAGCAGACAAATGGCCTTAAATAGTGCCACTGCAGGGCCTTGCTATGCTAAAGACAAAAGGAAGAATACTTCAGTTTGACTTGTAAAGGTTCTATCTTGAAGACTCCACTCCAGGCCACAAATCTGTCCTAGTGTCTGGCATAAATGGATTTTGTGGAAGGGTGCCTAGCGGCAAGGATGACAGCCACAATTTGAGGTAGTAGATCCTGTGACGTCAACTTCAACCACGTAATCTCCATGCATGAAGATGGAGACTGCAGGTTTGGGTGACCCAGTCCCGCTGTGATAGAAGAGCCTCCTGATGTGATAAACGGATTGGAAGGGAGATTCTAATACCCAGATTTTGGGGTATTAGAATCTCAATGCAGAGAGACTAGGTTGACTTGGTGTTGGAAAACGAGGCAGTATCTGTGAGGCCTGCAGAAATAACATGTCTACATTTGTCCTTCACTGGGATCCAAACACCCCATTGTAGTGCTTGACTCTCAGAAAGCAAAAGACACGCAATTGATGGACGGAATGCAGAACAAATCAAAACATTCACCCCCAGTCAAGACATCTGGGTTAAATCCATCATTCTTTTGTTCAACATGCAACCCCAGTTTAGACCTGGCCATATGCAAATCAGTCTTGACCCTGTGTCTCATGGGAACAGTCCAGCCCGAACTGCCAAGCCAGGTCCTCCCTGGACCGGAAACAAGCATCCTAGGACCAGTTTCGGGGTTTCACTACTCTTCAGCCAGGATAGCTTGATTCCAGTGGCACAGTGATCCCAGGATCCACATCTGGCATACCTGGCGCACTTAGGTCGAAAAAGCAAAAGACACACAATTGATGGAAGGAATGCAGAAAAAATCAAAACATTCACCCCCAGTCAAGAGATCTGGGTTAAATTCATCATTATTTTGCTCACCATGCCACCCTAGTTTAGACCTGGCCATATGCAAATCAGTCTTGACCCTGTGCATCATGGGAACAGTCCAGCCCAAACTGCCAAGCCAGGTTCTCCCTAGACCAGAAATAAGCATCCTAGGACCGGTTTCGGGGTTTCACCCCTCTTCATCCAGGTTAGCTTGATTCCAGTGGCACAGTGAGCCCAGGGCCCACGTCTGGGCATACCTGCCGCACTTAGGGCGAGAAAGCAAAAGACACACAATTGCATTTGTCACCCCGAGTGGGACGTGTATGCCCAGACGTGGGTCCCGTGCCCACCATGCCACTGGAGTCAAGCTATCCTGGCTGATGATGATGCTGTAGGTTGACCATAACCTGGAGTGAGGGCCCAGCCCACTGGCATCATCCCAGTGGCGATCCATCCCATTATCTCAACAAGCATTTATAACAGGAACACCTGCCATAATGACACATAACCCTGACTGAACATTTTATACTGACCATAGAGTATACATCCCCTGAATCACAGTGGCTAACAGTCTGGGTGGTTCATCACACAACGCAGTAGCAAGAATACCAGTGTTTAGGCATCACTTAGAATGACAGTACCTACCATATCTGGTCACATTGGTAATGCATTGCAATTAAAGCCCCTAAAAGGCATCACCATTATAATCATAGGATTAAGTATGTACAGCCAGACACCCTAGCAGGATTTTCCAGCAACATAACCCCACTTTGCTTATGCTCTCATAATTCATATGTGACTTCCAGTTCCTCCAAAGAAAACACCATTAGTAAAGGCACCACCTGTGCAATTACACCTTCCCCCCTCTAGGAGGGTATCACCTCAGTGACAGTTCATGTTTAACCTTGCACCCTCTAGTGCAGTCCTGAGCTTCAGTTCCCTGCTGCAGAACAAAAGTTCCAGCATTGGACAGGCTTTAATAAAAACATGAATATCCCTTATGGGGATCCTTCCTTTAAGTCAATCAATCAATCAATCAATCAATCAATCAGGGGAATTGTAAGCGTGCTACTCAACCATGAGGGTCCCAAGGCGAGGCAGCTCTGTTCAGTCGCAGAGCCAGGTCTTGAGTGTCTTACTGAAGATGTTCAGGGGGGGGGGGGGCATCTGATGTTGATAGGGAGCTCGTTCCAGGACTTAGCGGCGATGTAGGAAAAAACTCTTTCCCCTGTTCTGACTCTGCGGATGCATGGGGTCTCGGCGAGGGCAAGGTCAGCGGATCAGAGGTTTCTCTTGGATGCGTGGAAGGAGATTCTCTCGTTGAGGTATTTAGGGTCCGGTGTTGTGAAGGCATTTGTAGGCATGGGTGAGTATCTTGAACGTGACTCTCTTCTTGACGGGGAGCCAGTGGAGGTTGCGCAGGTGCTGGCTGATGTGTTCCTGTCGTGGGATTCCAAGGACGAGTCTGGCTGCGGTGTCCTGGATTGGCTGGAGTTTGTGGAGCAGGGATTTGTTGATTCCGGCATAGAGGGCGTTTCCGTAGTCCAGTCTGCTGGTTATAAGTGCATGGGTGACGGTCTTCCGTGATTCGGGCAGGATCCACTTGAAGGTTTTTTAGAGAATGCGGAGGGTGTTAAAACAGCTGGAGGCAACGGCGTTGACCTGTCGGGTCATGGAGAGGGAGGAGTCGAGTAGGATGCTGAGGTTCCGAGCGTGGTCCGTGGGGGTGGGAGGGCTGCCGAGGGTGGAGGGCCACCAGGAGTTGTCCCATGCAGAGGGGGTGGGTCAGAGGACGAGGACTTCTGTCTTCTCTGAGTTGAGCTTCAGGCAGCTGCTACTCATCCAGGCTGCGACGTTCTTCATTCCTTCCTGGAAGTTGAGTCTATTGGTGATGGGGTCCTTGGTGAGGGAGAGGATGAGCTGGGTGTCGTCGGGGTAGGATACTATGCTGAGTTTGTGCTGTCTGACGAAGGCGGCGAGGGGGCCATGTAGATGTTGAAGAGCGTTGGGCTGAGCCATGATCCTTGGGGTACTCCGCACTTGATTTCCGTGGGTTCGGAGAGGAATGGTGACAGTCTGATCCTTTGAGTTCTGCCGGAGAGGAATGACACGATCCAGTCGAGGGTGGTTCCCTGTATGCCGGCGTCGTCGAATCTGGTGGTGCATGTGTGGTGGGAGACGGTGACGAACGCTGCGCAGTGGTCGAGTAGGATCAGGGCTGTGGTGTGTCGTTGGTCGAGGAGGGTGCTGATGTTGTCTGTGGCAGTTAGAAGAGCGGTCTCAGTGCTGTGGTTGCTGCGGAATCCGGATTGAGAGGGGTCAAGGATGGCGTTTTCTTTGATTAATTTTGTTAGCTGGGCATTGACCATCTTTTCGGAGACTTTGGCTGCGAAGGGAAGGAGGGAGATGGGTCGGTAGTTCTTGAGGTCCGCGGGGTCTGCTGAGGGCTTCTTGAGCAGAGGTCTGACTTCTGCAGGTTTCCACTCATCGGGAAAGGTGCCGGTCATGAGGGTGGTGGTGATGGTGCATTGTAGTTCTGGCGCGATGACGGCGGCGGCTCTGTGGTAGATGTGTGGCAGGCAAGGGTCCGTGGGGGACCTTGAGTGGATGCCTTTCATGGTCAAGGTGGGGTCTTCGGTGGAGACTGTGGTCCATGCGGAGGTGGTGGGCTGGCTGGCATTGCTGGGGAGGACGGTGGTTTTGGAGTCTGGTGTCTGGTCGTTGAAGTGGTCGTAGAGGCCCTTGATTTTCAGGTGAAAGTAAGATCTAAGCTTGTCACAGAGATCCTGGGAGGGGGTGATGTCCGTGGTTTCGCTGGTGGGTTTGGTGAATTCCTGGATGACGCTGAAGAGTTCCTTGGAGTTGTTGGCATTGGCGAGGATCTTGTTTTGGATGAAAGTCCTCTTTGTGGATCTGATGTGCTGGTGGTATTTCATCATGGCATTTTTGTAGGTGGCATTTTGCTGTTTCTCCAGTTCTTCTCGAGGCATCTGCAGGAGCATCTGGATTCTTGGAGGTCGCTGGCGAACCAGGTGGTCTTCCTGGGGCGCAGTCTGTCGGAGTTGTATTGGGGTGGGAGTTCATCTGCGCAGTTGGAGATCCATCTGTGGAGTTCTTTGGCTGCGAGGTAGGCGCCGGGCAGTGTGGTGGGGGCGTCGTGGCTGAGGGTGGAGTTGAGCTGCTCCTCAGTGATTTTGCTCCAGTTCCTTCTTGGAGGGCGCGGTGCGGGTTTGGGGGCGGTGGGTTTGTTGACATTGAAGTGTACGCAGTGGTTGTCCATCCAAGGGGGTTGGGAGGTGTGGCTGAAGTGGATGCTATTGCCTCCTGCGAAGATGGGGTCAAGGGTTTGTCCTGCCTTGTGGGTGGGCATGGTGACGAGCTGCTTAAGGCTGATAATGGCGAGGTTGTCCAAGAGGGTGGTGGAGTTGCGGTCGCTGGGTTTATCGAGGTGGAAGTTCAGGTCTCCGATGAGTATGTAGTCCATGGAGGCGATGGCGTGTGGTGTGATGGTTGTTGCGAAGGGGGCACGAGGTCTGGGGGGTCTGTAGGCGAGGGTGCCACGGAGGGTGGTTCTAGGGCTGGTCTGGATCTGGAAGTGAAGGTGTTCGGCGGTGGAGAGGGAGTCGTTCGTGGTGGAGGTGGAGAGTCGGAGGGAGATCTTGTGTGCGATGGTGAGTCCTCCTCCTGGGCGGGTGGGGCGGTCTTTCCTCTAGATCTTGTATCCATCAGGGATGGCAGTGGGGATGTTGGGGGCAGAGGAGGAGTTGGTCCAGGTTTCTGTGAAGAAGGTGACATCTGGTGAGAGGGTGTTGTGGAGGTCCCAGATCTCAACAGCGTGTCTGTGCAGTGAGTGCACGTTGAGGAGGATGCATTTTAGAGCTTCGGTGGTGTTGGTGTTTGGTGCAGCGGTGATGGCCATATGTGTGCTGATGGTGTTGAAGGTCTGGCGGCAGTGGCGGCAGGAGAACTGCCCGTGGGTAGTGCTTGGCGTGGATAGCTGGCAGTTGTTGTTCCTCCCAGGGTTGAGTACGAGGAGGGTGGCTGGATTGTAGCGGTGGATGGTTGGAGGTCCATGGTTTCTGGGGCTGATCGCGTGCAGGCGCAGATGGGCTTGCCTTTGGCGTGCCAGCGGTGCGGCCGCTATTAAGTAGGGAAGGGGGAGGGACTCGCAGCTGGGAGGTGGGAGCTGGGATTCGGCAGGGGGGAGGGGCCGCGGGGGCAGCAGTAGCGGGAAGGGAAAAATGCACAGAAAATGGGGGAGAGAAAACTGAAAAAGACAACAGCACAGTATAAACAATAAACGGTTTAAAACAATACAGCAATACAGCACAGTGGGGATACAGCAGGTAAGGCGAAGACAGACTGAGCAAAATGGCACAATGCGGGGCCTCAAACCCCTGACAGAGCAGAGTGTGACACAGAGGTAATGTGGCACTTCCTAGTGGAGCTGCAGGGGGAGAGAGCGGGTCACTGACCAGGAGACTGAGGGTAGTGACTTTCCGTTTTTATGCTGGGGAAGTCAGCATTGCTCCTGTAGCTCCCCCTGGCACCTCTTTCAACAAAGGAGGGTGACCCCCTCCTCCCAGGGCCACCTCGTGCCCAAAACACACAGCAATACCCATGCCTTGCAAGGCATTATGGGGCACTTTGTGTGCAGAGCGCGCATATTAGACGCGCATATTAGAGCAGCGGCTCTTCCACTGCTCTGGGGAGAACCCCTCTGCCTTTTCCGGTGGCCTTGTGCCGCATCCGCCCTTAGTTGGGGGCCCGTTCCCAACCAGACCACTTTGGTGCACAGGTACGTCGACTGCAGCTCGGGGAGCCCGCCCCGGCTGCTCCTCCCTCTTCTCGGGGGGGCCCGGTCCCACCCAGGCACCCCCCATTCCAGGCTCATTGGAGAACTACTTGGAGCAACTTTACTTTGCCCGCAAGCCATGAGGGGAGCGGCTAGGGCTCCGAGTCCCAGCAACCAGGGCTTCTTGAGCAGAGGTCTGACTTCTGCAGGTTTCCACTCATCGGGAAAGGTGCCGGTCATGAGGGTGGTGGTGATGGTGCATTGTAGTTCTGGCGCGATGACGGCGGCGGCTCTGTGGTAGATGTGTGGCAGGCAAGGGTCCGTGGGGGACCTTGAGTGGATGCCTTTCATGGTCAAGGTGGGGTCTTCGCTGGAGACTGTGGTCCATGCGGAGTTGGTGGGCTGGCTGGCATCGCTGGGGAGGACGGTGGTTTTGGAGTCTGGTGTCTGGTCGTTGAAGTGGTCGTAGAGGCCCTTGATTTTCAGGTGAAAGTAAGATCTAAGCTTGTCACAGAGATCCTGGGAGGGGGTGATGTCCGTGGTTTCGCTGGTGGGTTTGGTGAATTCCTGGATGACGCTGAAGAGTTCCTTGGAGTTGTTGGCATTGGCGAGGATCTTGTTTTGGATGAAAGTCCTCTTTGTGGATCTGATGTGCTGGTGGTATTTCATCATGGCATTTTTGTAGGTGGCATTTTGCTGTTTCTCCAGTTCTTCTCGAGGCATCTGCAGGAGCATCTGGATTCTTGGAGGTCGCTGGCGAACCAGGTGGTCTTCCTGGGGCGCAGTCTGTCGGAGTTGTATTGGGGTGGGAGTTCATCTGCGCAGTTGGAGATCCATCTGTGGAGTTCTTTGGCTGCGAGGTAGGCGCCGGTCAGTGTGGTGGGGGCGTCGTGGCTGAGGGTGGAGTTGAGCTGCTCCTCAGTGATTTTGCTCCAGTTCCTTCTTGGAGGGCGCGGTGCGGGTTTGGGGGCGGTGGGTTTGTTGACATTGAAGTGTACGCAGTGGTGGTCCATCCAAGGGGGTTGGGAGGTGTGGCTGAAGTGGATGCTATTGCCTCCTGCGAAGATGGGGTCAAGGGTTTGTCCTGCCTTGTGGGTGGGCATGGTGACGAGCTGCTTAAGGCTGATAATGGCGAGGTTGTCCAAGAGGGTGGTGGAGTTGCGGTCGCTGGGTTTATCGAGGTGGAAGTTCAGGTCTCCGATGAGTATGTAGTCCATGGAGGCGATGGCGTGTGGTGTGATGGTTGTTGCGAAGGGGGCACGAGGTCTGGGGGGTCTGTAGGCGAGGGTGCCACGGAGGGTGGTTCTAGGGCTGGTCTGGATCTGGAAGTGAAGGTGTTCGGCGGTGGAGAGGGAGTCGTTCGTGGTGGAGGTGGAGAGTCGGAGGGAGATCTTGTGTGCGATGGTGAGTCCTCCTCCTGGGCGGGTGGGGCGGTCTTTCCTCTAGATCTTGTATCCATCAGGGATGGCAGTGGGGATGTTGGGGGCAGAGGAGGAGTTGGTCCAGGTTTCTGTGAAGAAGGTGACATCTGGTGAGAGGGTGTTGTGGAGATCCCAGATCTCAACAGCGTGTCTGTGCAGTGAGTGCACATTGAGGAGGATGCATTTTAGAGCTTCGGTGGTGTTGGTGTTTGGTGCAGCGGTGATGGCCATATGTGTGCTGATGGTGTTGAAGGTCTGGCGGCAGTGGCGGCAGGAGAACTGCCCGTGGGTAGTGCTTGGCGTGGATAGCTGGCAGTTGTTGTTCCTCCCAGGGTTGAGTACGAGGAGGGTGGCTGGATTGTAGCGGTGGATGGTTGGAGGTCCATGGTTTCTGGGGCTGATCGCGTGCAGGCGCAGATGGGCTTGCCTTTGGCGTGCCAGCGGTGCGGCCGCTATTAAGTAGGGAAGGGGGAGGGACTCGCAGCTGGGAGGTGGGAGCTGGGATTCGGCAGGGGGGAGGGGCCGCGGGGGCAGCAGTAGCGGGAAGGGAAAAATGCACAGAAAATGGGGGAGAGAAAACTGAAAAAGACAACAGCACAGTATAAACAATAAACGGTTTAAAACAATACAGCAATACAGCACAGTGGGGATACAGCAGGTAAGGCGAAGACAGACTGAGCAAAATGGCACAATGCGGGGCCTCAAACCCCTGACAGAGCAGAGTGTGACACAGAGGTAATGTGGCACTTCCTAGTGGAGCTGCAGGGGGAGAGAGCGGGTCACTGACCAGGAGACTGAGGGTAGTGACTTTCCGTTTTTATGCTGGGGAAGTCAGCATTGCTCCTGTAGCTCCCCCTGGCACCTCTTTCAACAAAGGAGGGTGACCCCCTCCTCCCAGGGCCACCTCGTGCCCAAAACACACAGCAATACCCATGCCTTGCAAGGCATTATGGGGCACTTTGTGTGCAGAGCGCGCATATTAGACGTGCATATTAGAGCAGCGGCTCTTCCACTGCTCTGGGGAGAACCCCTCTGCCTTTTCCGGTGGCCTTGTGCCGCATCCGCCCTTAGTTGGGGGCCCGTTCCCAACCAGACCACTTTGGTGCACAGGTACGTCGACTGCAGCTCGGGGAGCCCGCCCCGGCTGCTCCTCCCTCTTCTCGGGGGGGCCCGGTCCCACCCAGGCACCCCCCATTCCAGGCTCATTGGAGAACTACTTGGAGCAACTTTACTTTGCACGCAAGCCATGAGGGGAGCGGCTAGGGCTCCGAGTCCCAGCAACCTGTGCCACCAGTGATGCTGACATTCCCGCGCCCGGAGGCGCACTCATAATCAACGTGGTGCTCTTGCAGTGTGGGACGCATGCGGGCATGCCCGTTCCCGTCCACGCCCGTCGGAGCCCGGAAGGGGCTGCCCCCCCCTCTGACACCTGGTTACCTGCTCAAGAACATTCATCTTAACATCCATGTACTGTTGTGCATATCCTTGTCCTTGATATCAGATTGTTTTTGTGTCGAATATTGGTCCGGCCCATACACAATCCCTATCATGAGCAAGCGCAAAGGAGTTGCAGGGACCCTAGGTGCATTTATCGTCAGGGCTAAATCACTGTTGACTCATGAAATAGAAATGACTGAACGACGACTCTCTCTAGACCCTAGCACATTACAGAGCCATCCATCACTAGGCATCTCCAATTCGGGTGGTAGCCCACAATTGCGCTTGCCCACTACGCCTCTAACTTCGTCTCGGAATACCCCTCCATCAAATCCGGATGCATCAACCACGGCTACCTCTAATTGACCCAGCATAATCACCAGAGGACGGGTTGCTAAAACCCGTGACGAGACTAAGGTGAGAGTACCACCAGCCAAACGGAAGCGGGGCGTCGTCACCCAGAAATCCAAAAGCATAAAAGGTCCTAGATCTGTTAATCATGCCACCCATGTAGTAAACCATGTAACAACATTAACTAACTCTGTTAGCACACAGACCGATGCTGTTTCCTCACCAGTAACGGAAGATACCACTAGGGACGTCATTCTAGCCACCGCTGTGGAGACTACTTTGGAAACAGCATTAGCCCATTTCAAAAAATTGCTTGATAGGAATCTTACCCCCCCCCCCTTTTGGGAAAAGGTGGAACGTCTGGTTACTGCCATGGACACTTTAAATAGCTGTGGCATTATTGAGACCCTAAAACTGGGTGATAATGCGGGGGTGGGCTTCTCAACATTGGTAGATGAAAACTCAAGATCTAATTCACCAACCCCAAGTTCCATCATGCACAAAGCATCCTCATCTGCCAACCCTCGCACCACTTGCCGCAAACCCAAAGTACTTCCTGTGCAGAAATCTAGCTCCGAGCAGGGAAACTCACAGGACCAATATCGGGAGCCCACCAAGAGAACTATATGCTTATGTTGCGAACAGCCCAAACTTTTAGTTTCCGGCACTACACTATCTGATTTAAGCCGGAACACAACAGACAGTATGAGGAGTAAATGCCTGAGACCCAATACTGATTTTCTGAGCTTACCTCCAGCCACCTGCCCTTATGTATTGGTTCTGGCTGGTGTACCCACTCTATTAGAGGATCAGAGGGAGTCCTGGACTGATCTCCATAACAAGACTGTGGTCTGGTTAATTAAACACAAAAGGTTTCACCCATCCTGTATGAAGGAGATCCTCATGGTCCGCTGAGTTGGGTGGGTTGGTCTATCCCCCAAAAACATTGATGGGGACTGTGTTGTGATCAACTTCTGCAGGCCTCACTTGGTTCGCTGCATATTAAGCTTCTGTGAGCAAACATTTATTCAGAGTCCTGGAATTTGTGCGCTCCCCCTGGGTTATTTTTACAAACTACAATTCAGGCCCACTGATCACACGTTCACTTCGATCAAATATCCAACAGATTCCAGGCCCTGTCAGATTTGGATACACAGGATTGACAAATATCTGTATAGGAACATTGACCTGGTCCCCTGGAATATTCGGAGGATTTTGTATCCTCCCCTCTCATTGATACGTTAGACAATCAGCTAACAATATCTAAAGCAAAGGTAGACACATATATAAGAATTTTGAGCTGGAACGTGGCTGGCCTTCAACAGAGGCTTGGTGACCCGGAATGGCTATGTCTAATAAAGGATCAGGATATAGTTATGTTTCAGGAGACCTGGGCCACCCAAGAATTGCACATTAATGGGTTTCATTGCTATAACATCGTAGCCCCCTGCCCCAAATTTGGTCGCGCCTCAGGGGGCTTATTTATTGGGATTAATATCGCTGCCGGGGGCAGCATCAAGGTTATACCCACTAATAGTCATAATTTTCAAGCTTTGTTGTACAAAAGGAGAGTCTTTTTTTATTTGATCAATTTTTATAACAATGATTTTAATTCTACCCCCAATGGGGATTTCATTAAGCTTTTTGATTTTATCTCCCACCTTGATTCCCAGCAAGAATCAGCAAAAATTACTGGTATCCTTCTGGGGAGTGATTTTAATGTGAAATTATTAGACAGACCACGTAGCTCAGGGTCTCATAATTCCAGCTCTATCTGTCGTAGGGGTACTGAGTTAGCAATGTTTTTGAGCACGCATAATTTTACCAACCCCATGGACTTTGTAGGCGCAACACACAATCACTTTGTGCCAATATTTAGAGGAAGGGGGTGTTTTTCAACCATTGACTTCTTTTTTATATCCCCCCATCTTGCTGACCATCTAATGGAAGCTGAAGCTATTGCCATGAGTCAAGGGAGCCACAATCCCATCAGAATAGGGCTGAGTCTAGCACCACGGCCCATGTTCCCTTCTGAATGTGGGGCCAGAAATCTAACACCCTCCACTGACAACCTGAGATTAATATGGAGGGGTGTAGATAATAATAATCTGTTTCAGTCTGTGGTAAAGGACAACATACATCTTACTAATTAATGTTTATCAGCCCAAGATCCACTCCCCGAAGCCGTCCACGATTTTAATAAACTTTGCTTAGCTTTAAAAACTCTTTTGTCCAAACCGATTTCCTGTGTTAAACGTGAACCCAGATGGTTCGATCACAAGTGCTCCGAGGCAAATAAACAACTGTGCAGAGCCTTATCATCCGATCCACGATGTATTTTCGAAGTGAACTCGACCAGGCTGAGGTACAAAACGGCGATCTCCAATCGGAAAGGGGAAATTTAAAAAAAACGTTGGGAGGCACTAGTGATAGCGGCAAACACTAAAAAGGGTAATGACGTCTGCTGAAATCCTGTGGGCTGCCTTGTAAATATCACGATGTGAACATCAGTGATATTTTACAAGGTAGTCCATTGGGGTACGCCCAGTGACGCCCACTTTGCATCTCATTAGAGATGCAAAGGGAGGCGTCGGAAAAAGGGTGCTAACATGCGATTATGCATGTTAGCACCCTCTTGTAAATAGGGCGATAGTTTTATCTCCGCTGTTTTGGCTTTTTGAGCCAACAAAGCGGAGATAAAGCCCTTGTTAATATGCCCCAAATCTACTGTAAAACTTGGGGTCAACCAAAGTTTCATGTACCTTATAGGTCTCTCACATATAAGCAAAACCTTAATAATCCTAAACTCAATGCAAGTCGTATTTTGAGGTCAGACGAATGGAAACACTGCCTCTGTCCCAGTTGTGTGATACAGTGCAGTTAAGCATCAAGGGTGAAGAAAGAAATTAGTAAGAAAAGGAAAGGACCTCATGAGAAGTAATATTCCCGGAAGCTCATAATGTTACAGGTATTTCTAAATCATCAAATAACGGCCAAGGTTACCACTGAACATGTAAACAATATTGTAAGTCTTGGAGCGCTTTTGTGAACATATAGAGGCGAATGATTGCAGACCCAGGGCCGAAATTGATCGCAGAACTCCAGGGTGACTTGCAACTTTTAGAATAACGCAGTGTAGAAGTATTTTATTTCGTATAATTATGTTTTTTTGTTGCGCGAAATATCTTTTATAAGCAGAGACTATGGGGCATATCAACAACAACCGGCGATAATTATCGCAAAGCGCACTTAGCGCTAGGATAATTATCGCCGGCTAGCGTGGATTTTTATCGCTGAGATAGCGTGCTATTAGCAACGCTTATCTCAATAGCGATAAGAATCCTCACGCTAACTGGCTAACGCGAGATTATCGCTGGCAACCCAGCGATAATCTCACGTTAGCTTGTTGATAGGGACTCACAAACTTAGCCATGATATCCTCCTTCCATAGGATATCATGGCTAAGTCAGTCTTGAAGCAGGTGTTAGGAAAGTAGCGATAACAGGTGTTATCGCTACTTTTCCTGACGCTATGCTTCATAGCGTGGGGCTTGATGATAGGAGAAATGTCGCTTAGCGACATTTCTCCTATCATGTCAGGTCAGGCACGCCCACTTTGCATCTCATTAGAGATGCAAAGCTGGGCATTAGAAATCCCCATGCTAAAGCAAGGTTTCACGCATTAGCGTGACCTTGCTAATATAGCGATTAAATTATCGCCGCTTTTCGGCCGAAAGAATTTTTTATCGCCTCGTTGTAAATATGCCCCTATGTTCCCACTCACTTGATGTATGCTCTCATCGGTGTGCCTGCGTCCCTCTGCTGCCTCAGAGAGCCGGCATTCTTCAATGACCAAGAAAGATGGAGCGCGAGGCTCCGTGCACTGTCTCTATATACTGGAAGTAACAGATTGCGTTACAGATTGATGCCAGCACACAAGCTCACTGTTTTATCTGTGGCACAACAGCTTCTTTCACGCTGAGTAAAGGATGTCATGTCACTGCACCATGGAATGTCACAAATCGCCTGTAATAATTTATTACAACCGCCTAGGTATGCCATTGTCTTATCACAAGAAAAAACAACAGGAATACACCTGTAAACCCAGTTGAGATCTGGGTGTTAATAGTGTGAAAAGAAAACAATAGCTTAACAGGTGTTATTTCATAGGCTAGTACATAAACATGCACATTTAGTTGATTTTCCAGTGCAACCTTTGGCGCCATAACTCTGGTTCACCAAAACGTCCAACTCCTGTGTAATCCTTTGTAAATACCTACCTGTGAACCTCAAGTACCTTGTAAATACTGTCACCATTTTTCACCTTGCACCGCTTATCGCTGTTTCACTTGTCACTTGCTCCGTCCACCCTGTGTGTCACGAGCACTTATGTGCACAGTTACGTTGGGTTACTTAACAGTGCTGCTACTACTGTTTCCATTTTGCTTGTTCCAAATGGAAAATGCTACTTACCCAGTATGCATCTGTTCTTGGCATATAGAGCTGTAGAGTCATAAGTTGTGCATAGATCGCCATCTAGTGTTGGGTCTGGATATTTGCACTTTGTTTTTCTTCTAAGAAGTCTTTTGCAGTCACGAGGTAGGTGACTTCTCCTTTCGGTGATAGTGTGCATGGGCATCGACTCCATTGTTAGATTGTTTTCCCGCAGAGGGTGATAATAGAGTTAGTAAGAGTAGTAAAAGGAGATGTCCATGAATGCATGTATCTAAGTAAGATGCTATTGCAACAGGTATAGGTACCCGGGGAGGCGGTGGGCGCATTTGATTCTCCAGCTCAATATGCCAAGAACTGATGCATACTGGGTAAGTAGCATTTTCCATTTGAGGCATATGAGCTGTGCATAGACTACATATTAGTGATCTCCCAAAGCGGTAGCTAACCTGTATCTGTTGCAGTGGTCTGAAATCGTGTACATAAAACTGCCTGGCCCACTCTAGCTTGTTGTCTTGTTAACACATCTACACAATAGTGTTTTGTGAATGTGTGAGGTGTAGACCATGTTCCAGCTTTGCATATGTCATCTATGGGTATATTTCCTAAGAATGCCATAGAAACCCCCAGTTTTCGTTTAGAGTGTGCTCTAGGGGGAACTGTTAACATTCGTTTTGCTTTTGCATAGCATACTTGAATGCACTTGACTATCCACCTTGCAATACCTGATTTTGATATGGGATTTCCTTTGTGTGGAGGAGCAAAAGCGACAAATAGTTGATTTGTGTTACGGAAAGGTTTTGTCCTTTCTATGTAATAAAGCAATGCTCTCTTCACATCTAATGTGTGTAGGGCACGTTCTGCTACTGAATCTGGATGAGGGAAGAACACAGGTAACTCAACAGATTGATTGATATGAAAAGCAGAAATGACTTTAGGAAGGAATTAGGATTAGTCCGAAGAACCACTTTATTTTGGTGCATTTGTGAAAAAAGGTTCTTCTTTAGTTAATGCCTGAAGCTCACCCACTCTTCTGAGTGATGTGATAGCAACGAGGAAAGCAACTTTCCATGTGAGAAATTGCAGTTCACATTTGTGCAATGATTCAAAGGGTGGACCCATTAGTCAGGTGAGAACAATGTTGAGATTACACACTGGAGCAGGTGGACGTCTCAGGGAAATTACTCTTTTGAGTCCCTCCATAAAGGCTTTGATAACGGGCACCATAAAAAGAGATAGATGTCTATTCTGGAGGTATGCAGCCATTGCAGTTAGATGTAAGCGTATGGACGTTTACGCTAAATTTGAAAGATGTAGATGTAACAAATAACATATAATGTTTTGTACAGAAGCATCATGTGGTTGTTATTACAGTATATCACAAACCACTTCCACTTTGCTGCATTGCAGGCTCTTGTGGTAGGATGTCTAGCCTCTTTGGTAATATTCATGCAGTCTGGCGGTAGATTAAGATATCCAAATTCTAAAACTTCAGGGGCCAGATTGCCAGATTGAGTTGACCGGGGTCTGGATGTTTTATGTCTCCATGGCTCTGTGCGAGTAGATTGGGTGCAAGACGTAGTTTCTGGGGGGGAACTACTGAAAGCTCCAATATGGTTGTGAACCAAGGTTGACGTGCCCATGTGGTACCAACTAGGTTTAGTGTCAGGGACGCGTGTTTGAGTTTCCGAACCACTGATGGAATGACTGGGAGAGGCGGAAAAGCATAAGCAAATATCCCTGACCAGTTCATCCATAGTGCATTGCCTTTGGACAATGGGTGTGGATACCTGGATGCAAAGTTTGGCATTTTGTGTTTAGATGTGTGGCAAACAGGTCTATGTGAGGGACTCCCCAATGTTGAATGTATAGAAAGAGGACCTGAAGGTGGAGTTCCCATTCATGTATTTGCTGTCTCTGCCTGCTGAGGAGATCTGCAATCTGATTGTTGACTCCTGGGAGGTGTTCAGCTAGGAGATAAAGTTTCTGTTGAATGGCCCACCTCCAGATGTCTTGGGCTAAGTGGGACAGTTGGAGAGAGTGTGTCCCCCCCTGTTTTTGTTTGTAATACATGGCTGTCATATTGTCTGTACGAATTAGGACAGCTTTGCCCTCTAGGTGAGTTTGAAATGCCTTGAGTGCAAGGAATATTGCAAGCAGCTCTAGGTGATTGATGTGGAGCAACTTCTGTTATTGGCTCCACAAGCTTTGCACTGTGTGCTGTTGTAGATGAGCTCCCAAGCCAGTGAGGGACGCGTCCGCTGTCAGTACTATCTGTAGAACCGGGTCAATGAACGGCCATCCTTTCGATACATTTTGTGTGTTCCACCACTGCACAAAGTGCTGAGTACGGCGGCTTACCAACACTAGGTTGGTCAATAGACCTTGTGACTTGTTCCACTGACTGGCTAAGCATTCTTGAAGTGGACGCATGTGTAGTCTGGCATAGGGAACGATCATGATGCAGGATGACATCATTCCCAGTAGCTGCATACGAGTTTGATCTGGAATCCAATGGTTGGATTGAAAGCGAAGAACTAACGCCTGAAGATTTTGAATTCTGGCTGAGCTGGGAAAAGCAAAAGTTTTTCGAGTATCTAGTGTGGCTCCTAGGTAGTCCTTTATATTTGTTGGTTGGAGATGTGACTTTGGCACATTGATTGTGAACTCTAGTTGATGCAGTAACCGAATTGTCCTGAAAGTGTGCTGCAGACATTGTTGGTAAGTGTTGGCTTTGATAAGCCAGTTGTCTAAGTACGGAAAGACGTGAATGCTTTGTCTCCTTAGGTGAGCAGCTACTACGCCAGACACTTTGTGTAGACTCTGGGGGCGGTGGTGACGCTGAATGGGAGTACTCGGAACTGACAGTGTTGACCCCGTATTACAAACCTGAGGAATTTGCGATGAGCAGGGTGAACTTGTATATGAAAGTAGGCGTCTTAGATCTAGAGTATATAGAAAATCGCCTTTCTGTAGCAGAGGAAGCACCTGTTGAAGTATCACCATGTGGAAATGGTCTGACTGAATGTACCGGTTGAGTTCTCTGAGATCTAAAGTTGGCCTGAGAGTACCATCTTTTTTGGGGACTAGGAAATAAAAAGAGTATACTCCTGACCCGTGATGTTGGGGTGGCCCATGCTCTATAGCCCCTTTTAGAAGTAGAGACAACCTCTTGTTTGAGGGGGTGTAGCTGGTCTGGTAATAGTTTGTGTGGCTTTGGTGGAATATTTGGAGGCTTGTTTACAAATTCCAGGCAGGAACCAGAACAGATAATTTGGAGCACCCAATTGTCTATTGTTATTCATTGCCATACTGGTAGGAAAAGCTGACAGCCTTCCCCCGACAGGTGTTGAGTGGTCGGGGGGAAGTGGAGGCAAGTCACTGCTTTGTGTTGGTGGGGAAGGTGCGTGTGTTTGAACCCCGGCCCCTGCCCTTACCGTTCTTACCCCTGTAACCTCCCCTAAAATAACCCCTAGATAAAGAGGGTTGGTTATTGCCCTAAAGGTGGAGGTAGCCTCTGATTAAGTGTTTTTCTAACCTCCTCGGTAAACGGAGCATCGAAAGGAAGCACGACCCTGTGGGGACTGAAGGGCTCCCATAGATTTGGCTACCTCACTGTCTTTCTTCATTTTGAAGAATCTACCACTGGGCCAAATAGCTGTTCCTTATCGAATGGGGTATTTAAAATGAAGGTTTGAACCTCAGGTTTAAAACCAGCTATACGGAGCCAGGCATGACTTCTTAGAAGGACACTAGTGTTTATAGCTCTAGCAGCAGTGTCTTCAGCATCTAGAGAGGATCTTATTTGATAGTTAGCAATTAGTTGCCCTTCATGAACCAGATCTTGTGCTTTTGATTTGTGTTCCGTGGGTAAATATTGTGTTAGTTTTTCCATGCGCACGGTCATATCGTGCTAACAGTGCCTGAGTGTTGGAGACGCGCCAGAAATTGGCTGCTTCAGAAGCTACCCTTTTCCCAGAAGCGTCAATGAGTTTTAATTCTTTATCAGGAGGTGGAGTCTGGGAGTTGGCTCTTTTTCTTGCATTGGACACAACCAGGGAGTCTAGTGACAATTTTCCCCTTATTTATTCAGGGTCCGATGGTGCTGGCTTGTACGTTTCTCCACTCTAGGGGTAAGAATACGAGGTCTGACTGGGTCATTAAAAATGTCATCTACATGCTTGACCACCCCTTAAAGCATGAGTAGTGTATGTGATGACTTCTGTGTGGTACTGAGGGTTTAAAAGAAGAAATTCTCTTCTAATGACTCCTTATGCACCCCATTGGCAGCTCTACCCAGTAACTCAATGTTTCCTCACTAGCATCTGGTGGAGAGGGTTCTGGCGCCAATTCTTCAGGACCTAATAAAAAGTAATGTGTCTACAGGGTAGGTCCTCTGATAAGTAGGCGCGACACAAATGACACTCGTTACTTTAACGTGTCCGTTCCATGTCATGCATCGATGGGGCCAGTCATGATAAATTTTTAGATTGGCTACTGCACCTACGGATACTACACCCTTCTGGTGCAACAAGATGGTAAAACTAGGTTAATACACCATATTACCACAGATTCTAGTGTAGATACATCACTTTTTATTAGGTCTTGAAGAATTGCCACCAGATCCAACAGACTAATAGGCAAGAAACATGTCGACCAAAGTAATTTGAGCGCAACAATCTGCAACATCATTGCAGAGAGTCGCCACACTATCTTTTAACCAGGGTGGGAGGCATGACCATTAAAATTAGTCTTCCTGACTCTTCCAATTCCCTGTTTTAAACTTACAAGATTTACTTGAACCTACACTTCTGCACTTCTACACTTCTAGGGCCCCTTACACCCACTGCACCATATGGCAAGGAATAAAAGATCTCCGCCAAAGAGCCCCTACATAGGGTGCCCGTCGGGTATTGCAGCACCGACCCAACGAGGAGCATGCCCGATGATGAAGCATAACACCCAGCGGGCTGGGTGTGCGAGGGCCTTCATTCCGAAAGGAAGGATTCCCCGTCCTTTCTCTCGTTAGCCACCATAGGATCCCGCCTACTCCTTTTTACCTTTACTCCCCCCCTTAGGAACTGCATACTCATTTGTTTGGTACTTAGACTAGGGCCAGTATGCTGGACCTTTATAAGCCCTTTGTCCCTCTTTCTTGATAGCAGCGGGTATTTCACGTGACACCCAGGGCAGAATTTGAAGGGAGTTTGTTCCATCGACTGCAGGTTGACTCGAGGCTGGTAGGCCAAACAGCCTTCCACAAACTTTCCGTTCGAAAGAATATTTTAAGTAATTACAATGCGCGATAGAAAGGGAGATACAACCAAAAACAATACCGTTGAGGGTGAGTATCTTGCGTGCCAAGTGGAACCGAAGGAATGGTGTCAAACCGGAGCGCAACGATATACATCCGAACCCAATGGCGGAAAAAAACAATCTTACAATGGAGTCGATGCCCATGCGCACTATCACCTACCTCGTGACTGGAAAATACTTCTTCGTGGAAAAACAAAATGCAAACATCCGGACCCAACACTAGATGGCGATCTATGCACAGCATATGATTTACAGCTCATATGCCTTGAACATAATGTTTCCACCTTGCGTATTCCTAATACAATATGCCTCTGGCATTCCTTTAAAAACTTTGGGTCTACCCATTTGTTTATTTTGCAACTAAATGTGCATGTTTATTTACTAGCCTATGAAATAACACCTGTTGAGATATTATTGTCTTATTACAGGCACATTCATACATTAGACTACTTGTAATATGAAACTAAAACATGACTGTTTATAAGCTTATCATGCTCTCCCACATATTAAATGTCTAAAATGTATTGTGCAAAATAAATTTGTAACTGTGTCCGGCTATAAGTAAGGTCTGAAAGCACCGTCGGAATTCAGTTTTCTTCATGCCCTAGTCTTATAGTTTCAGTCAAAACCCAGAGTCCGATTTCTGTTTGAGTTGGATACGGAATATTGTGGGCGTGGTAAAATGCTGCATTTGTATGTTTGGTCGTACACATGCTATAAGGTAAATTGTGCATGTGATAAGGTTAAAACATCCTCTTTAGTTCCATCATCCTCCCTCGGATTGTAAAGGAGGACGCATTCTAACATAGAACCACCTGGCCAGAATGCTCCCAAATTGTTTTATGTATGGACAGTACTGGTTTACTTTTTTTTTTTTTACATTACTTATTTCCCTGAAAACTTAACCTCAACGCGCAGCCAGGTGCTTTCTGACACAGATACCATTTTGATTGTTTCGGTGTTGTGAGAATGTAGTCACTTGCCTTGCACACTAAAGAACACTGATCTTCCACAGTTGTCTGAACACTGCAGAAAGTTATTTTGAGCTCACAAAAGACAAACACAGTGGCAGAATAAAGAATCCATGACACTCGAAGCAACAGATTAAAGTGTCTTGTTCATTGACAAGGAAATACACCAGAGATGCCTTTTTATCAAACACGCTTCTAAAAATCAATACAGAACTTCTAATGTGAATCATCTGCGATGCTTTTTATGACATGTTGCTAATGTTTTGCACAACAAAAACGCACAATCTTGACATTTGTATAAAATGACAGCTTTTTACAGAGCATTGTGGCACATGGAATACAAATATCATCTATTTTATGTACATTATGTACAGCTCGTGAAAAACACAGAACATACTTTCAATGAAAATATACAAAAATGCACCCAAGTAGCAGATCACGTGAATAGTTTCTGTACAATCATGGCCTAGAGCATGAAAGGCACACACACCAGTAAACAGAATTCATGCAAAACATAGGTACAATCTGTGCAATGAAGCAAAACGACCCCACAACAATGTATAGTAGTTCTCTAAATACATTTTCAGTACTTAAACATACTGTAAGTGCAAACATGTACTGTTCCTATAGCTTGACATATAGAGGGGTCACACCGAGAGAGGTGAAGACAGTACGTGAAAGCAAACTGTTCCGATGATGCAATCAATGACACTTATAAATATCGATTAACGACAAAAACTGTGCCCCCTCCCACGACCCCACACAATTTCAATTTAGCAACTGATTTTAAGAAATCCAGTTTATCAACACTTATTTATATTATATTTCAAGTTTTCAAGGAAGGACCTTTTCAAGTTGACTTGTTGATGTGAATGTTTTAAGCTTTAGCATTTTTGGAGTCATGAACACTTCTGAAGGTCTTTTGTTTTTGCAACCAACTAAAAGCCCATCTCCTCCAGCAAGGATGTGACAGTGCTGCTTTAGCAGCTCTGGCGGTTACTCATTCAAGGGTTTTCTCATGGAGGATGTCGCAATAGGTCTGAAAACTCAGCCAGGCATCATGACACGAGACGTGCAGTTTGGGATGGAGGATTGGGGAAAGGAACCCGAATTGCTGTCGATTCAGAGGAAGGTCCTTTAAGTTGTGGGTCACGATGCTCTTAACAGGCTAATCAGGGGGGCAACACAGGCCCCTGCAGAACAGGGGGACCCACCCCTTCAGGGGGCCCCAAGCACTTCAAAGAGGCCCCATTTCACCCAAGGTCAATGAATATTTGTTAGGTATGGGAGACTTAGGGGGCCCCTCTCCACATGCTGCAAGGGGGGCCCCATCCTCTGATGTTATGCCACGGAGGGGAACCCCGCCTGCCTGGAGAGGCCAGGACAGGTCTTTTGCTGCTTTTGTGCTTGCCATTTTTTTACTACCTCAGTCAGAAAAGTAGATTTAAATTTGCACCCGTTTCCTTTTAATTGCTGGCTTGGACTTGGATGCCACAAGCAGCTCAAGTGTATTGACCAAGATCAGCTCCCTTTTGTAACTCAACTTCCGCTGCAGTGCCATGCTCGGGGGTCACACCAGTTACCCGAACCCAGCCATTCACAACAGAGAGAGTATTACAGCACGGTGTTATAAGACAGCACAAGAAAGTTGGGATTGGGATCAAAAATAGGCCCAAGCACCAGGAACGGCCAGTTCAGGTAAGAGCAGTGGGGCGGGGCAGGGGTGGAGTCTACCGATGAAGGAATAGGTCAAATAAAATAATAAAACCACTTGCCTTGCACTGGACGCATCGCCGAGTCAGCAGTGCCGCGAGTGCAAGGTAAGTGGTTTTATTTATTTATTTATTTATTTATTTAACCTATTCCGTCTTCTGTCTACTCCCCCCGCCCACCCACTGCTCTTACCTGAACTGGCCGCCCCTGCTGGGTACCCTAAAAAAAAGTGGCCTACATTTGTGGTTTGCGCCTTTTTGCAAAACACTGCTTCAGTGTTTTAAGTATTATGAAAAGAAGGAGGTGGACAGAGGGTTCTCTAAAAGAGGCATGTTTTCTTAACTTCATTGAGATAAAAAAAAACGCAAATGCTGCCAGGACTCTGTGTCCACGGATTAATTCACAATGGTGAACCTCACCTGAAGATGAGGCCACTTTCTGTAGGCCCCCTACTCAGTCAGCATACATTAAAGGGCCAGCTCAGAGAGTGACTGGGAATGACACCTCCGGTCTGTTGGTAACAGAGAGGTAATTGAGGCCCATCTGCCTCCAAAAAGGCTGCTCAGCCCCCCACTGGGCCGCTGGCGGCACCTGTACAGCACAGACACAGCCCAATTCGGCCACCATGCTGTCCAAAAAACACGTCCTACAACTGCAACTCAGATACTAACCCATTGCCTGAGTGCTCTCCTTACCAATACAACCCTGAGCACCAGTGCTCTTCGAGAAATATCAAAAGGTAAAGTGTGACGCATAGTTCACGGTGATGGATAAATATATACAATGTGACAGAAGGCAAACATCATCTGCTTTCCAAATCTATTTTATGTCCTGGTTTGCTTATTGTGTGTGATGTGCACTTGCTGAACACTGTTGCACAAGCATGAATGCCAGACCGAGACCTCCAGACATCACAACCTGCGCTTTATAGCCTGTTCGTCTACTATGGTCCTTCAATATTTGTGTGACTATTATGTTGTGTAATTAAACCCAATACTTTGAAATGTTTATTTAGCATCATAAAGTGAGGGCAACATAATTCTTTTTCAAAGCAACATTAGCTGGGCGGATGCGTGCTACAAAATGATACAGGCAAAAAGAGCCGTCAACGACCAATACACCATCAACCATCGAGATCTTCAATTCTCAAAAGCATCTGTCACGATGGGATCCATCACAAAGTCTTCATGTTGAAATTATTATGTGCCTTCATCATATCCATAATACACAGTTCCAAAGTAGTTTTTGCACGTCGCCCTGTCCTGGCATTCACTTTTCAGTGTGGAAGATCTCAAGACTATGAACTACGTCATTTGCAATAGTTCTTTTGTGCGGCTAGGTTTCTTTATTTTACATCAGGTATTTCTGTTTTGCGCCATAAAGATAAACCTACTAGAGTGAGCTACTAGCAGCTCAAGCCGGGCGGAGTATACATTTTATATGTATTGAAATTCAGATTTTCTGAAGGAAAATATATGAAGGGAGCATGTTGCAAAATTTATGTTGGGCCTTTTTCCCACCAAAGACTGCTGCTAAACATGCATGCAAGAAAAGCACGTCCTCTTCTGCATGGGTCTCCACTCTTGTGGAGTGGCTCAGCAATACTTTTGCTACCAGGGCAAGTGCCATCCGTCAGCCATGCCTGAGTTTGATTTACTTGTCTTCATTTATGTCACCTCAGTGCTGTCACGAAACAGTTGAATGCATCCATCTTCTCTGACTAGAACATTTCTGCTGATGTACAAATAAGATTATAGGCACAATCCCAATCTGCAAAACTGGCAGCAGGATATAGCTAATGGTTTCACAACACTGAATGTCAAAATAAAGGCAGCACAGTAAGACAACCCATACAAAACATAGACTTTCTCTTCTCTCTGCAGACGGAGGAGACAAACAAAACTGCAAATCGCAGGTTTCGATGCCAGAAAGACAATATTCTGTGACATCCTTCTACCTTTAGTCATACATTTATGTGCTAATATTCAGGCACCTTAGATCAATGTTCACATGGCAACGGAGATCAAACTGAATGTATAGGTTGAACTGTTAACCAGATGGTTTAACTAAATATTGTATCTTGGGTACGTCTACATTATGAAGATTTTACACTGTTGGAAAATTACACAATGATGGTGAGCGTAACGTCCTAACTCAGCTCCTGGAGTGCATCATTAAAATATATAATCTGCACTAGTGCACGCGTTTGTATTGAAGGCAATGTTTAAGGCAACTTTTTAAAAATAGCTCATTGTAACACATCCTGGAATAAGGCCATTTAGGCCCTAAGTTTAAAGTTTAGAGTACAGCTCGTGTTTTTAAAGCAATGTATTTGCTAAACTGCAAATATCTATAGTCTATTCCCTCAGCTTAAGTGAAATGTGCTTTTGGTATTCACCAACTATCGTAGTGCAGCTTTTCCCCCTAAATGCAAACGGAGAGCTCCTAAAAGAGATTGGAGTAAGTGTAGAGTTAGGCTGGATAAGTTCCCCAAAAACTCACATATTTTATGATATAGAGACAAGAAAAGATTACACCACTTTGGAAAATGTTTTCTACGTGGAAAGAACAGTGCAAATGCACATTTCGCCTAGTCATAACTGTGGCTTGTCATACTGGGGGCAGACCTCTGGAGTATGGCTGGGCAAATAAAAAGCATGCCGGAAATCTCTATAGTTGATAGAATTCTGAGCCAACAGCATGGGATATTTGGGGATGCCAAAAGTGAATAAATCTCTGAAAATCTCACGTGGGATTCTACACTATGTGGAGTGTTTTTTTGAAAATCAGACCCACTGAGTCTAATTATTGAAACAAAGGGAAATCATAGCTTTAGATTAAAAATATATATTTCACTAATAACTGAATTTGTGAGATGTCCCAGAACATGCTATATTAAGACCAGCAGCTACTCAATGCTTCAGTTAACTTTTATGGGGGGATGTCAGACATACCCTGTGACTATAAAGATGGACATCATTGAACTCACCGAACATAAAAAAAAGTCAATAACCAGATGAGGCGCTAGATGAAATATTGCTAATTTACATTTTTTAGTTCTTCCATCACAGCGGAAGTCAAAGCAAACAATGGGAATCATGGGAGTCTTGACCTGGGGAGATCCTGAATGAGAAGAAAAGTATGACTGCCAGTTTACGTAACTTCTGATACTTCAAATCTGGAAATCATGAATTCTTGGTTAAAATTTCTAGAGGGTTTTTCTGGATTTACAAATATTCATAAAAGGCTTAAAAGGAGGATGGTGGCACTCAGCTGTGAGCTTCTCTCATATGAAACATTTACCAAAAACACTTCTGATCTGCATGAGGCTATAATGACAAACGAGGAGTATGTTCACATTAACACTGCGGATGTTAATCCCTTTTTCCTCCGAGTTGCCTGGTCTTTTCATTAAAACACACACTTGACAAGGCTATTTTACAACCTTTGATTCCACACTTTTTTTTTGGCTGTAAATTGAATGGATTTAAGAAAATCAATACCCACAGTCCGGGATACAACTTTAATTTTAAGGACAGCGTGTGTGTGTTCTAAGCACCATTTTCTAGGAACTTAGAAGACAGGAATGTTTTTTTATTGGAGTATTTTCCAATATTGTTTTTTTACTTTTACAACCAGAGGTAGTGATTTTTTTCCAGTATTTAAAACATTATGCTCCAGTTATCCCCTCCTTATATATCTATATATATATTCTGTATACAGTAACGCATAGTTTTCACAGTCAATGAAAGTGCATGAGGACAGCTACTTGAAAGCAAAGTGTATGGTCCACAGAAGGTTTCCTACCTATCTGCGTATAAATAACCTTACACATGGGCAGACCCTCCGATACACCGAGGTGCCCAGTCACATATACTATAGTATACAAATAATATTATTTTACAGTATTCGAGTGATTCCTAGATCCAGCTGGATGTGCAGTTATCAGTCTGCTGTGACTAGCTTCGATGCCCTACAATGTTCATACGGTGAGTGATTAAGTTTTAATCTCTAGGATAGATGGGTTGTGGTCCAGAATTGCCAGGATAATCTTGTCCATGTACTGTCTCAATCTGAGATTGATCTCCTCCTGCTCTTTTAGGGCTTCCATGAGCTGAGAATAGAGAAGGAAGATGAAAAGTGGTGTAAGTATGGTGATCATATACAGAGTTCTTCCTTGTTTTGTCCACTGTTACCAATACCACCACGTAGAAAAAGCACACATACTCTACGTAAATGCAAACAACATTAAATGCTGAATAAAAGTCATACACTTCAGTTTTGGCATTAGCTAGAAAAATGGATTTCAGACAAATGCAGGCTTGCTGTGTCAATATGTTCACCCTTCCAAGCATATGTTGACTGTAAGCATCTAGGGTACAAGTCCAGGAAGACATTTCTGCTTAAATTAACAAATCATGCAAAAAATAGAAAATAGCACGTTTTCAGTGGTGGTTACAGGAAATGTCTTCTTTTACAGGTGGAGAAGGGAAAAGGATGGTTGAAATCATTGTGTTTACAGTATGCTTCTACATACAAAGAAATGCATGGCTACAGGGGTGGAAAATTAAAAGGGATGCCTACCTCCAGCGGTAAAACGTTAAAGACATACCTCCAGAAATGGGAAAAGACGTAGTATATGTGGTGAGGGAGGAAGGCAAAGGTTTGCCATCAACGGTGGACAAAGAAAGGCATGTCTTTATATGTGGACAAAGGCAGGCATGCGTCCAGAGTCGGGAAAATATACAGCATGAATTCAGGTGGCTACAAGAAAACCCTAACCTATGGTAATGCCACCAATGCTTATCAAAGAACAAACATGCCATAACTGGGTAAAAGACATGGCTCCAGAGGCGATTAGCACACAGAAATGCCTGCAAAGGAGAACCAAGAAAAAACACCATGCCTCCTATGGAGAGCAAAGGTAGACTACACGTCATTCAGCATAGGTTTACAATAGATCTTTACCCTGTCCAAGGCAATTCGTCACAGCCTAGACCCTCTTATTCTCAAGAGCCTATACAAATAGGTTTATTTAGACATTTTTTTGCAGCTACCACTCTTGAATGGCCAATTTAAAAATAGGTTAACCTGTGAGTATTCAAAAATGGCAACATGTTATGCAAATATGAAAAAATGTATGAGTTTTGTTTTAGACCACGTCTTTGAAGCCTGTGGAATTGCAGATGACCTAATAAGTGAAGCACCTTCAAAATAACTGCAGGAATGGAACGTAAGCATTGACATCAATGCAAAAGTATAATGACAGAGAAGAAACTGAGGGGTATGATGGAAAGGGAAGGAATATGTTTGCCAATCTTATTATAAAAAATACAGGTTTACTTTTGCAAAGAGCAAAAGGCGTATCAAAGGTGAGGTCTGATCAACAAGGAAACAGCAAAGTTCACAACAGGGCTGCGCCTCAAAAAAGGCTTGTTGAGATGATTTGCTTTCCAAGCATTTGCTTGAGACACATCTAAGCCTCAATGACATGCAACTGCCTCTAACCGAGTCCTATACGCCTTTCAAATGAACCAGCATATCTGGAAACCTTGTCTTTCTGGCTACTTCCTTAGTACTTTCAGTACTAAATAGTTAATGCAGATTTAGCCAGAACCTTTGAAAGGTATACCTCCCATGCGTATAAGAGATGCAGTAATCCAACCGTCTCTTCAAATCATAGTTCAGCTCTTCTTTGGGCTTCCAAGTCCTGCATTGAATATTCCATACACTGGTCAACCCCCTTTAAGTGCGACTACAATTACTGTGAGCATCATTCCATATCCTAATATTCTGCTGATTGGCTCGCATACACTTTTTAATATATGCGTACAGCCCATACCTCATCCCTTGATGCAGAGTCAATTTCCGCAGCCAAAGACTGGGCTTTAGTTTGTGTGGAAAAGAGATTCTTCGCCTCATAGAGGCTCAGGCTCAATATTTGTCCATTCAAGTCATCGTTCTGATCCCGGAGCTTCTGGTTGTCCTGTTGAAAAAACAGAATGTTATCAAATTTGAGAAGTGATAATGTGTTATTACAGTTGATTTATAATGGCACAATGCCTGTAGCCAGAGTGATGCGTTTTCAATAAGAAAAAAGAAAACTGCTTTTTCCTTCTTCTAATATGTTTTCTAAAGTGAAGCTATCAGCATGAACCAGATACTGATGGCAACTTGTATGTGCTGTTTCCACGCTGTAGGTCATTACAGAAAAGAAAAATCTCTGGCTAGCTTAACAAAATCTGAGCCTGGCATTTTTTAATCCGCCTTACATGACACTGCTCCCAATATCTTTTGGCAAATATTATGAACTTATTGTAGCTGTGTTTCAAATTCGAAGTACAATTCTTTTTTGATTCTTTTAGTCTGCAATAAACATAAAAGAGCAAGACACTTAGAAATGAAGTTGTTTACATGAAATAAAATAATGTCTGCCGTACATTAAAAAGATATTGCAAGTCACCTTGGAGTTCCATGATTTTATAAAGGAACTAGGTCTTCGGCCTCGTTCCCCAACATCTCACGGAACTCTTTGGTGCGCTCTCTCCCAGAACTAGGACAACAGCTCGTCAGAGTTCTAAGACAGGATTTGGGCTTTAAGATGAAATTAAGTCCTGCCCTTGCTTCACAGTATTTCTAAAGAAGAAGTGTCTTAAAAATATTGATACCTGCAGTAGATGGGCTAGTCCCACACTCAGAGAATGGGAGGAACCAGACATTACACGCTTGACAAGTAAACTCAACTGACCTGATGAAATAAAACGACTCTAGGCATAACGTGAAATATGAAGTCCTGGTCCATATAAGGTCACTTCTGACCAATTACATAACCCAGGATCCCTTGTCATTGGTTTAGTTTGGAGTGCACCATGCCACTGCAATGATAATTGTTACCCTGGACAAAATTACATTAATCCCCTGGCTGCAAGGACACATTTTCTGCTAGTAGGGACAATCTCGATCTCGCCTCATGGTGGTGCTCGGTCAGCATGCCAATAAAAGCTTTCCCTACAACTGAACCAGTAACTTCTCTATTGTAAAGTAAATTCACGCCCCATTATTTTCCATGGGCAGAAGTCACGGAGAGCTGATTTTCCTGGTAAAGGATTTTTATCAGATTTGTTTTGCATCTTCAACATTAAAATGCAGTCTCTGTTGGTAGTGCTGTAGCTGTCACTGTTGCTGTGTTTGTGCATGACCTGTTTGTTTTCAGAGAATAACACCAGTATACACTTGATGATAGGCTGAATATCAAATGGTGGCACAGATGCTGTCCCTCTTTGAAGACTTGAACACATGACTGCACTGGAGCACTTTTGTTAAATGCACGTATTTAACACGGAAGGCCACTCAAGCCACTACAATCCCGCATGTACTAGTGAGTTTGGAAAACAATTGTTAGTGTGAAAAGTTTAGCAGACAGGAGTATGCGTCTGCCGCTGTGAGCTGGTCACTGATTGCTTTATTTACTCATGTATAGTTCGCTTCCATAACACAAGCAGACAGCAGATGGAAGCAAGAGACCTAACGGTGGCAAGACAAAGATATCAATAATTAATGTTTTACAAGAGGCATGGAATGCCATAAGCTAATGTTTTAATTAATGTTTTAATTACAGATTTACATAATGTTAGCTTCTTCCTACACAGTCTCAGAACAGATGGAACCCAAATATGCTGCAGGAAAATGGAGAGTTCTTCCTTGTGTTCAGTTAGCCAGGTGCTGCCTCTGAGTGCTTTATGACAGAGCATAACATGTCTGTACTAATCAGCATCAAGCATGTTATGTTATGTGGATTTGAGCAGGGCAGCTAATCACCATGAGGGTATCCAGACCCTGAGTAGGGCAGGCCTGGGGGTAAGGAGGGGGGAGATAATGCCCGTTTCGCCTGGAAAAGACATGCATTGAGATTCCTTCGGAAGTCCAGTAAGGAGGGGGAGGGGAGGGGGAGGTTCTTAGGTCTTTCGGGAGGTCGTTGCAGGTCCTGGCTACAAAGTATGAGAAGGAGAGTCTTCCGGGTGTGAGGGAGGTGTGCTCTATCCTAAGACGCAGATTTAAGATGTCTGGTGGGTTGGTAGAAGTAGAGGTGGTGGTTGAGGTAAGCTGGATTGGGGTTGTGAAGAACATTGTAGTTGCATCAGATGCAAAGTTTCATACACACATGCAAAAGAAACAGTCCTAAAGAGACACACTGTGTAAGGCACAAACATGTCCTAGAGTGTCTTCAAATTCTCTCAGGCGAAGGTCTACTTGTAAGCTTTTTAACATTCCAAACAAATCTCAGAACTATGTAAAAATGTTAATGCTGGGTCACTCAATAAGTAACTCTGTCAGCTAAAGATAGATATCTCTCAAACATGTTGATCCTCCCTCTGTATGTTGGAATATAGGGGACATCTTTGAGGCTGATGACACTAGAGCAAAATCATATTCAAAATAATTGTAAAGTTACTGAGAGTAAAACATGGATAATCAATCACTCTTATCCCTCTACTAGTGTAAGGTATTGTGTAGATTGTCATGGGGAACCTTTCTCTTATAATGAAGTTTTAGCCAACTTTCTTTATTTGCCCATCACTGAGGCTGAAGTAAACACATCATGCAGTGCTAAAAGAGGTAAAACATTAAGCAATCTCCGAGAAATATTCAAACAAGTTCATAATTGTTTACAAATCAAAATATTTCAGAAAATCTTAACAGTGTAGGTGTGCTGTAAAGTAATCACTGAGACACGACGAGAATGGGAAGAAGATTTTTTTTTATGGAAACAGAGCGAGCCGCAATTTTCTATCAAATTCTCTGAGAGCCTTGCTTGTTATTTTCCAAAGAATCTTCAGCTTACTTCACAGGTCTCAAGGGCTTTTTAATGGCTAGCACAGTTTTGCTGTAGCAATAATGAATATAAATTTTTTCATCAATTCTCATGCGCACATAAATTACTTGTTGCTTTCTTCGCTTTGTAGGTTTCAACTATCTCTATTTAATGCAACAATGAAGCAAAGAGCCACAGTGTTTCCCGTTATGATGCGCTTTTACAAATAAAATAAATAAAAAACAATGGGAGTAAACTCACTGTACATTCTGCACATCTCTCTAAAAAAGACTGTACTGAAAGTGAATTTGAGTTCAGTAGCTGCTTGTTGGTGAACACAAATGGGTGCAAATGTTTACTGCGCTTGTTTTAGTGCTACTGCCATCCCAGAGAGTACACTCGGCTCTCTCTAGATCTGTTATCGCACTTAAAGGATGAAACAGGAAAATGCATATACGAGACACACAAAATGGGCATGCCCTCTGTGCGCTTTATTCTGCCTGGTTGCTGTGCAAGGACAGCTCATTATGGCCATTGCTTTCTATTCTCCTTCTTTCACTATGAGTTATGGAGTGCTGCATTCTGCTTCAGTGATCAGCAGGTCGAAAGAGAGTGGCAGCCATGTTAAACAAGGTATACATACACAGAGAACACAACATTAAAGTCTTATTGTTTTACAAAATCACCTGTTGCACATATAACATGATGAGAGGCTATATGTAAAACTCGGCCAATGAAGAGCCTACAAAATTCACATTGATTAAGACAGTAATCAGATTTTAACTAGAAGCATTACTGTGAATAAACAGGAGTACAAGCTCTGCAGATTATGGGGACTGCAAAAATACACACTGCTTCACATGAGGGACCCTGGTTGAATTATGAGCATTACTGTGCACCATTCACTGAATGCGCCTTATAGCGTATCTGAGAGTCTGGGCCGGTGAGCTCATATGATGCCGAAGACTGTCATTTAATTTTCAATGAATGTATTTTAAATTAAAATTTATATCAGAGCTACTGAAGAAAAGTTAATTCTAAAGGTTAGACCATTAAAAGAAATTGTCAATCACACTGTACTTTCGAACTTTTCACTAATATTAGAAAAATGTTCATGTGTAGAAAGGCCATAAATCTCATTTATAAACCGTACCAGAAAAATAGACCTGTAATGAACACTTATTAAATTGCGTACTCTAATGTCCTGTATCTCAATCTGGACCAAGCAGGAAATCAGTTATAATTGGTTGGTTATGTCAGATTTCTTGAAATTATGACATTGTCTGTAAGATTCTACAGTTAATTTATCTTAAAATGTTTTTACCAGCCTATGACTACCATAACCGTATTATAACCCAGGAATTCTTTTGATCTCGAGTAAGGTTACTGTCAGTGCTTGTTTTCTTTCTTGGCGTTATAGAATAGAGATTGCAAAGAACTTTGCAAATCAATTGCATTGGATTACTTGCCGACTATGACGACGACAGGTATGGAACATTTTCGTACTTGGATGACTTATACACAGCATAGATACTTTCTCATGCGTCTCAGGTTAAAGACTCTACATTTCTTTGTTGCTTTCCCTCAAGCCGGCTTTTTTACTAATAAACTCCCGCCATGTACTTGCGACTCCTGTTTGGTTCAGACCAATATGCTTTTTCGTACATGTTATGATTTGTTTCGAAAATATTTTGATACCCATTTTGAGATCGGTTAATCTAAGATAGTGGAGACTGGCCACACTTTAGCTCCAATGTTTAGCTTGTATCTGTGTTTGCGTGGCAGTGGCCAAATAACCAGCATTCTATCAAGTGTAGAAGTCTTCTGCTGTTGTGATAAAATGTTTTAGACCATACATTTTGTTAATTCTTTATGGGCCCTGTATAATGTACTGGATTGACTTTTGTAAATTGTTGATGTTTTTATGCATCCAGTGGCGGCTCCTCCATAGAGGCGTCGCCCCACAGCTTTCTCGCACTGCGACAAGTAGATACATAAAATGGTAAAACTACCATTTTAGGTTTCTGCTTCTCACACTGCGAGAAAGCAGAAGTGCCTGGTTGTGGGTGGGCGAGTGGGTGGTCCTTCTCGAGGGCAGGGGGGAGTGGCTTGCCCACTGTTGTGGGCCCAGACTGCTTTGGTCAGCCTGCGGCCGACCAAAGCAGTCATGCGCGTTTGTGCACTCCCATTAGGTGCCCAGCTGAGGCACTGTGCGCCTGCACCGCACCAATCACAAGGCTGCCATTGCAGCATTGTGACTGGCGGAGGGGAGGGAGGCTGCCTGTGTGTGCTTTTCCTGAGGAGAGCCAAGAGCAGCAGGAAAATGCGACACTGTAGGACCCTCCAGGAGCTGAGGCGGCACGGTGAGTTTTATTTTATCTTAATTACTGTCCTGCTTCCACACACCCATACCCGTCCGTCTTGCTGGCCATGACTGTGTCCCATGTAGGTACATGGTATGATTTGGAGTTTATAAATTGTCCCCGCCAAAGCTCTCTGTAGGGTCGCTGGGTTGTATGACCTTCCATCCTAACCACGCTGGGTGTGATAATAAGTTAGGGGTTGCCTCTGCGTTGTGATTCACAGCCCATCTGATGCCTGGCCTAGACTGCCCTTCTATTTCCCCGGGGGGCTGGTGCATTTGGGGTGGTTTTTAAGACAAGGGCCCTCTGTCTGTTCGTAACTCTGTCACCTTCTCCAGCTTTCCCAGTAAATACAGCAGCACGGGAGGTGGGTTCAGGTGAGAGACAGAAGAGGGATGAGAGAGCAAAGAGGAAGGGGGCAGGGCTGCTTTCAACATATTTGCAGGGCTGCTGTTGCTTCCCTGCCCGGCCCGTTTAAGGAGGTGAAGCTGCAGTTCATGCGTGAGATCTGCCGCAAAATGACCAGAGAGCATCAAGTCATTATTTCTGTCCAATTGCTTTATGGATTTGCCTGCGCACATTGCATCCACTTTGGTCCCTGTAGGCACCGGTAGGAAGCCTATGCAAGCTTCCTATCCACAAAGCAGCTCAGAGAGTCTGTTACGTAGATTTGGAACAGTTACTGTTGCTTGTAAATACATCTTAGAGCCTTTTCATGCCTACTGCTGCCAGGTGCATTGTGCTAGCACAGGATGAGAGAAGCCACTGCCACCAACCCCGCATTCTTGTCTGGCTCACCTCATTTATTGTGTTGTTTTTGGCCTGAAAACAAGAAACATACCTTGGTTTCATGGGGTCACGCAGAGCAATCCATGTGTTAGCTCATGCTTTCTTTAGTTTATTCACATAGAGGTATATTACTAAAACTAACAGAATACATGTTATGGACCTCGGAAGGATGAAATCAAAATTACAGGATGCAAACTTTGGCCAAATGCAAGCTGGGCCACCTAACGAGTTCACTACGTTAACCGTGTAACCTTTACGGATTTGTAATGTAAAGTAATCTGTGGTCATGCATTACCCAGTAGGAAATCATCTGGCAGCTATAGAGCAGGTTTTAAAGTGCTTTCTTCTTTTGATATTTGAAGCATGTACTGGGGAAAATACCAGCTTTCAGAGATTTTTCTAATGTTTCTACCGGTCCAGACTTCCAAGGGGGTCATCATCAGTGCGGGCTCCTGAAATGACTGAAGCCTTGTTGTTCCTCTCCTGGGCCTCCTCCCCTCCCCTCCTCTCCCCCCCACACACTGCAGGACTCTGCTTGAAAGTGTGGGTGCAGGGAGCATTTAGTTCTGCTGCAGCCTGGGGTCTGTGTGTGTATAGGGTGGATGGTGATGGCGAATGTTGTGACTGTGTGCGATTGCAGAGAGTGTTGCGTGCGTTTATGAGTGAAGGGTGAGCAGTGCGCAGGGTGAGTTATGATAGCCCACTGGGTGAGTAGTAATATTGTATGAGTGAATGGTGTGCTTATGTGAGCACAGAGTGAGTTGTGTGACTGTGTGAATGCACTGGATAAATGGTATGTCCTTGTGAGTGCAGGATGAGCAGGATTCTTATGTGAGTGTAGGATGAGCGAAGCAGTGTGCGCCTGTGATTGAAGGTGAGTGAAGCAATGTGTCTGCGTGAAAGCAGGGTGAGTGATGTGTCTGCATGAGTTAGGTTTTGCGAGTCTATTTGTAACTTTTTTTTCAACCACCCCCAGTGTTTGATTGAAGGTCGCATGCACTTTATACTCAACTCAAACCTTTCTGCCTCACCACTTTTAAAAAGCACCAGCCACCACTGTATTTTCTGGTTATATTTTGACTAAATAAAGAACAATTGATTGAACACTGTCCTAGCAAGACACTCTCTGACCTAGGCCAGACTACTCCACGACCAAATAAAGAGGAAGCCAATGTTCACTTCATTCATCTCATGTCCTACACACCGTTGCCTCCATTGTGTAACATAATTTTCACATTCCAAGCAGACTACAAAAAAAGAACGAAGTTTATTCGAAAACTGAATATCTGTATCTTACTATGGATGCATAAAAGTATTACAAGAAACAATAATAATAAAAAAATAAAATGTGTTTAAAAAAGAGTTGTAGAAAGGAATAGATGATTGCCTTCTACTCAAAAACCAACTTACTCCCCTGACCTAGAACGGTTATCACAGGCTCTTGAATATTTCGGCCCTGCTGCCTTTGCTTCCTTCAATCAACTCTGGATATAGTTAGCATGAGTACCACGTTGGACACGCCTGTTTTGAATAAAACATCACTAGTACAGGTAGTACATAGGCCTCTCTTACCATTTTTAGACGCTTAATTTCATGCTCCATTTCCACTTCCCTCGTTTTTGCGTTGAACTCACTGATACTGGAAGAAGAGGAGTTCCTCCCCTTCCCTGGTCGCTCACAGTCTAATTTATACAACTGCAAATGCTCCAACTCCTTCCTCAAGTCTTCAATGAGCTATAGAGAAAAAGAGAGACCATGTTATGCCAATGGTGCTTCCATCTGCCAGTATAATATGATCACTGTTACAAAAATGGCATACAGATATCATCGGCCAAGACCTGTTCAAATTGTAGACTGGAAATTCATATTTAATTAACGAAGTTATTTGACTACAGGATGAACAACAGAATCTACTTTTTTTGAATGCAACATTCTTAGAATATCAAGCCATGAAAGCAGTTACTTTACTTTTGAGAATCATATAATTTACACACATACACAGTACTGATTTGGGAGTAAAATATTGTTGATCTTATGACTACTACTTTCGTTCAGAGTACGTATGGTTGCCATCATCAGGGACAAACAGTAACACAAGAAACCAGAAAGCCACTGGTGGGAATCCATTGTGAATTGTTATTCTGATAAATTGTTGAGTTATGATAGTGTATGCTCATATTTGATAAAAACACAGAAATGCACTATCATTACTGATGACCATTAGAGCGGGATGGTGCCAACACCTAATTACTGAAAATCTCAAGTCATTTAAGCACTCATATGCGATCTGAAAGAGCAAGACAGCTTCCCCGCTCAACAGAAAAGATTTGCGAGGCAGCTAGGAAGCAGAACTCCAGTTACCCGCAGAAGATCACAGGCTACTACTAACTGTTAGATATTAACTGAACCCCATTTTCATTGCTTTTTTCCTGAGCTGTAGAATATTAGGGAGAAACCATATAGTATGATTTTCCTATGATTTTAAGAAGTAAGAATTCACAATTGAAGGATAAAAGGGAGAAATACGTTGCATGTTTGATGAATCAGCCTGCTCTAGTTAAGATTAGAATCTCAAATCATTTACTGAAAGAAATATTAGTGCATTAAGAAGCAATCTAAAAAGTTGGAACAAAGTTATTGGGGAATCACAGGTGCCAGAGTTTAGGGCAGGGGCGGTGCGTCCATTAGGACGCTTGGGCGTTGCGCCACTGAGCGTTGCTGTCTCTCTCTCCCTCTCTCTCTCTCTCTTGACTCTCTCACTCACACAATGCAATTTGCATTGTGTGAGTGAGAGAGTCAACAATCTATCTATCCCAGGCCGTCGGAGCCGGAGGAAGTTGACTCAGAAGGGGGCGGGGCAGCACTACAGAAGTTCAGCTGCAAGTGTCTGATTGACATCCACCACATAACATGCATCACAGGTGGTCGGCGGAGCGCACACCAAGAGTGCGCATGCTCTGTTTAGGGCTTAAAAAATGTGCAACAAGCCCGAACATTCGCACTAGGCGCTACTCATTAGAAGAGCGAGGGTTGTTCCGTGCTGCTCTTCTAATGAGCAGTCTAGTGCGCATGTTCGGGCTGGTCGCAAAAAATGTTAAGCCCTAAACAGAACATGCGCACTACTGCTCAAGCCAATCCTGGCGCTGCTGCTGGAGCATTGTCTAGATTGGCTGAGTGAGACACAGGCGGTACTTGCCAAGGCGCCAACACGGGAGTCAGACCCCGGCCCAGGAGGACTCGCAGAGGCGGCGCGGACCCGGTAAGTTTAGTTTGCTTAATAATGCTGCTTTATTTTAATCCTCCCATCCCTCCCCCCCCCGAGTATTGGAGCGCAAGCCACGACTGACGTTGAACAGTATAGGCTCAAAAATATAAAGGGCTCCTGCGTGTCATAAATAGTAACCTCTCTAATGCTAGGATCCTGTCACTTTAATGGTGGCAACCCTTGCTGTGTAGTATCTTTTTACAGGACTCGTGCTGTTTCGGTTGTGGCTTCTTGCAGCACCATTAAATGAATGCCGCAGTTTACGAGGCTACCACAAACGTATTCCGTGCTGCTAGTGCGTGTTTTGGTGAAGACCCTAAAATGTGGAAGGCTCTTGAAGTCGGATGGGCTGGGGAGGCTAACATTTAGAGAAGGGTCTTTGAAGGGCGGGCCAATAAAGGAGCAGCCAGTGCGCGCTGAAAGGCACAGAGGACCCTAGCGGGCTCACACTTTAGTGCTCTCTTTCAAGCGGCAAGAGAGACGGCAGAATGAATAGGCAGACAGCGGCAAGCGAGACGGCAGAATGAAGAGGCAGTGCTTAATTAAACATTTTAATTGCTAAGAGCCCAAACTGGCTGGGATGGTTTAATTAACAATCTGTGCAGCCGTAGGCGCTTTAAGTCAAGTGAGAAGAGTTCTCGTTTCACAGAAGCGTCGTTAATACATCAGTGAATGTCTCCATAAAGCGCTGTATCACATGCAGTCCCAGGAGCTGAACGCTTTAAACGTGTTTGGGCTTAAGATAAATGTGCCTATCCTTGCCTTTATGTATTGTCTTCCCTGTAGCCTCATGGTTTAGTGGCAGGCTTCTGTGCACTGTTACATAACTCCTGGGAGGGTCCTGCTGCTGGGTGAGTGGTCTGTGAGGAGTGGAAAGTAAGAACTCTTTCGATTTGCAGGGGAGCATTTTCAAACTTCTGTTTTCAGCTGTGCCGGTCCCTGTTTTTTATGCTGTTCCATGCATTGTCTCTGCTGTTTCCTAGTAAGTGAGGACTCTATGTGCGTTGCTCACGTGCAGACATATTATGGATTTCATGCCATTTATTACACAAATATTGCTTCTTTATTCCGTCCCGTACACACAGCCTGCAGGTGTTATAAATATACACTTGAATCCGCTCGATTCTCTGGAGACTTTGCAGCGCAGCTTGCTGAATATACACTCACAATAAAGTTAAAAAGCGCTGTGCACTTGTTGATAACATGGTACACATTTGACACATACTGAATAGAAAGTGAGGTGAGATGAAGACCCTTCTATGTTTTTGCATCCCTCCAGTTAGAATGTACATATGGCTCCATGTCACGTTTTCGAATCTTCTGCTGTCCTTTAATCCGTAATTCATTTAATCGGGTGTTAGGTTTGACTCCATTAAGCCAATAGCACTATCTTCTCCTTTCCAGAATGCAACTATTTCTTAAATTAAATCCCAGGACTGGAAACTGGGAGTCCCGTTGACAGCGATTCATCTGGTCACCCTTACAGGAGAGAGATGGAAGGGGGGTACTGAGGGCAGACAGCCCTGTGCACAGGAGGGATGGAAGAGGGGTACTGAGGGCAGCGAGCAATGTGCACGGGAGAGATGGAAGAGGGGTACTGAGGGCAGCGAGCAATGTGCACAGGAGGGATGGAAGAGGGGTACTGAGGGCAGAGAGCCCTGTGCACAGGAGAGATGGAAGAGGGGTACTGAGGGAAGAAAGCCCTGTGCACAGGAGGGATGGAAGATGGGTACTGAGGGCAGAAAGCCCTGTGCATGGGAGAGATGGAAGAGGGGTACTGAAGGCAGAGAGCCCTGTGCACATGAGATGGAAGAGGGGTACTGATGGCAGATGATCAGAGTGGTGTTCTTATCCTTACATCAGTCGCTGTGCTTAAGCAGGATCTCTCTCACTTAATTTATTTATGTATTTAATTGAATTGTTGTGCGCTGACTTTTGGCTGGTGGCCACTTTGTAATGCTGTTTTGGATATTGAGTCTAGGTGTATTTCATGTGTAACCAAAACCCCTACATACGCACAGGATGAGCAAAATTTGATAGGCTCAGGTCACTTGTTCTTTACTCAGTTCACAGAGCTTCACTTTAACATTTTTCAGGGACTTTTTCCTTGCATGGGATGGGAAGCATCCTGTGAGTTTTGTAGAGGGCTAGAAAAGCCTCCTTTAAGAGGTAGGTTTTCATTTTTTCCTTTGGCACTGCCAGGTGGGAAGGATCCTGAGTTTTGGGTAGAAAGCCTTACAGGGCTGTTCTTCACACCTTCTGGTTTGCTTGAAAATGCACCATTTGCCCACTCTTTTTTCAAAATTTTCTCGGGGGGGAGAATCCTCCCGAACTCCCTGTAGGTGATTCAGGCTCGCTTGCCGCGCTCGCTCGCCGCAGTGAAGTACGACAATTGTTTTACGCCTCACCACTTTCAAATGTCATCAGCCGCCACTGGTTTAGGGACCTCTATTCTAGGTACTTCTTCAATAACACTCCTTTGGTATGCAGTGTATTATTGTAACCTTAACCAATTAACTAGAGAAGGATATGACCTAGAATAGATTAGTCCAAGGGTAGGGATCAGAACAAATGGACGGAGCTGCACCTTTCCCAGGTTGATCTCTCACACTGGAATGGTGACTAAGCACTATGCAAAGAACCCCAGCCTTGGAACTTCCAAGTGCAAAGTGTAGGCATGTTGAAAATGTTGAGAAGTAAAAAGATATGTTCTAAGTGGGCAGTGAAATTCCAAAGTATAGTGCACCTTTTTTGCCCACTTGATTTAAGGATGGATTGTGATTTGTAAGTCGACCATCAGTGTGATATTTACTTTAGTCATTGGCAATATATATTATTTTAATATTATACAGGATTTACACTGTCAAGTTTTAATCAGATTTTGAAATTCCAAGAACTTGTTTAATATCAGTAGGAAGACATGCAATGAAACATCCCTCATAAGTTCTCACCTCATGAGTCGCATCCCTCTCTTTTTGGAAATGTAGCCGGTTCTGCCTCAATTTGTCCATCATCTTTTTGTACAAATCCATCTCATCCTTTAGCCGTAAGTTAGTATCTTCAAGTTTATCTGACATTCTTTGTCGCTCCTAATACAAGAGGGAACATGAAAATGATCAGCATAGTCACAAAGAGAAGTTGCCATGATTATAGTACTGTTTTTTGGGCCACTTTTATTTGTCTTTATCATCTGTTTTCTTCTCAAGTTTGCTGCTTAGTTGTGCCCAACAAGACCGACAGCTTCCTTTTGCTGTTCTCCCTGTTACAATGCAATTTGATATTTGACTGGGCAAAGCCAGCAATAATGCTAGAGACCACTTTTTATGGTGGCATTCTGTTGTTTATTTTTATTACTCATCATGACAACCGCCCCCCTGTTGTACTTCCTTTGACCAACATGACAGTGTCAGCCCGTCATAGGGCGTCCGCCACTTTTTATACTACAGCAAAAAAGCAAAGAGAACGCATGACATAGGTTCACAACAGTGACATGAAACCAGTAATTATATTCCAAAAGTGCAGCATAGCTCTACACACTAACTCTCCAATGGTGCTGGAACTAGGGAGAGCAAGAGGTTCTGCAGCACCACCAATCTGACAGCAGATTCAGTTGATATTGATGGTTTGCATTTTAAAATCATCATTACAACAGCTCTACGACGATAACAGTTACAGCGCCACTGGATTTAGCTGCTAGGAGTAGACCTCCACAGACAGGCTTTTGATTGGATCCCAAGGGCTCGCCTCATTGTTTATGTCCCGTGATTAGGTGGATAACAAGTGGAGAGCCTGTGACGGATATACTTTTCACCTGCCTTTGCTACAGCACTCCATGAACCATTTTATGTGCAAAGGCTTGTGCATGAATGAAGACTTATGCGAGATGAGGAGCCAGTGAGGAACTGGTGTGAAATATTTTCAAAATAGAAGACAGGTCTTCACATTCTAACAAGTAATTAGTACCAGATCGGTATTTTCACACTTTTTACCAAATCCTAGATAAGCTGTATTTTTTCTGGTCATGTACTAGACAGAGAGTAGTGACACATTGCAAAAAAAATACAGACTGTTATATTTAATTTGTGATACTAAACAACTGTGTAGCATACTGGAGATTGTGACCACACCGTGTACTCAGAAGTGCAAGATTCTCTATGCCTATGTCCCGCTTTCTGTTAAAAGGCACGTTAAAAGGGTACTTTCTTGGCAAGTCCTGCCCAGGGAAGGACTGGGAACTCAAAGCAGCCTAGACAATTTTGTCTGACCAGGTGGGCGAGGGTGGGCTGTGCAAGTGTGAAGCAATTCTGCTTTTGTTACTGGGGGTCGATAATGTATTACTGCTGCGAAAGCAGCCCCTAGTAACAAAACCGGCCCCCACCAAGGCAAAACTAGCCCCCACCCTTGCAGCCTACTGGGAAAATGCCCAATGCCTGCGATGGCCAGTCCAGCCCTGGTCCTGCCCCTAAAAATATTTATTGCTGCCACAGAGTATAAATGTGTATTTGTGTCATGCTCTCTCTAAAGTATTGAAATAGACCATGAAACTTTCTATTATCACTGACTGCAAGGGCATTTTAGTAAACTGGAATCTGACTGTTGTCCAGAAGCCCTTAAGCTGGCAGTGCGATAATGTTTTTAAGCAAGTATTGTATTGTAAAACAACCTGCACCTTGAACAACGATTGACTATCAACCGGATGCTATTGTGTTATAAAAATGTTTGGAAGGTGATCTGTGGGGTTATAAGAAACATAGTGGTGATGTAAAAATGTTTTTGAAGGAAAAGGGAGCCCCACGTTTTACTTGCAACGTTTTAGAGCTATACAGCAAATGTGCGCCTTACCTCGTCCAGCTTCTCAGATTGTGTCTTCAGCCTGGCTACAGTAGTCAGCAGTTCACTGTTCTCTTCCTCCAGTTGCTGGACTCTGTGGATGGATTTCATAATCATTTAATTTAAAGCCTTGCTCAGAGTATAGTTGTTTATCATTCCGGAATAAATTAATAAACGAGAGTAAAAGGATGAAAATGTTCAGACCTCTGCCAGCTCAATTGACAAGGTAAAGCAATCAAACACACATCCAGATGTGTTTTATGCTCGGAAGAGGTACAAAAGGTTTGTGGTAAGAACAGAAATCAAAATTTCCCCCTTCATTTGTCCCAAAGGTGGATGCCAGTTTAATTTATTACGCCTGTGTACCGTACAGCGAGATCCGATAGCTGGATTGTCAAAAGCGGTAAAGCACACTCGTCAACTTTGCAACGCCTCTTTTAAGTACTCCATTCGGGGCGCTCATTTACATGCAACAAAATAGCCACACACCCTGTTCCTATGACCACCCACCCTTCAAAATATAAGGGGATAACACCCTGGAAGTGTGTTTTTGCATTTTCACAGAGGATCAACCACTGAACTTATTCAGCCTCCTCTTTGGTAGTGCCACTTTTTTCTAAGCCCAGTACATTGCCTCAACATTGATGCTTGAAACCTCTGTGGACTCATTTTCAATCCCTGTGATGTTTCATATTTGATACTGAAGTACTGGTAAGAACTGGTTGAGCTTTTACTAGTTTTTAGTAGGTGCGTGTTTGCACCCGTTATAAATGGTAGTTTATGAACATGATACATCCTGGAGTGATCAGTACAGATAGTTATAGAGGCAGCCACTGTCTTTCTAAAATGTACACTGTTTGAATTGCTTCCTTTTAAAGTGTAATTTCCTATTTAGGACTTACTTATTATTTTACACATCCACTAAAGATTGAATTTCTAAACCTGTGCATTACAGAGGGAAATGCTAAAATAGAGGTCAAAATATTCACACAAGTACTTTTGCTTCCACTAATAGTACACTGCATGACCACAGCTCCCACCAAACCAAACTACTGCATAGACTACTATATGCTTAATTGATCTGATCAGGGCTTGAGGTGATTCCTCTACCCAAATAATTTTGAAAAAGATGGAAATTGATGAGTACATGACTCAAGACTAGAGGTATTCTCAATGGCTTATGTCTCAAGAATCAAACAGCTACAACCCAAAAATACACTGTCCCACAGACAACCAATAAAACTGACCTTATAATTTAAACTTCTGATTCAATAAAGAAACCACAATGTAAGTAAAAATCTTCTATACCAGGATGAGGAGCTTAAGAATGGTTACTGATATGCCTTCAGTTATAATTAAGAAGCTTCTACCTTTGTCTGAATAAGTTATCAGCAGCTTTTTAAAACATCTGCAGCAACAGAAGCAGTGATTTTTTCTGTGGCAACCTTCTATATGTGGTCTTGTTGTCTACAGTGTAATTTAGACAATAATATGTATTAGTGATTCGGGACAGGGTCAGATTTGGACCAAATATAGGCCTGAGTGACAAAAAACGTGGCCTTCATTCACAGATTTCAACCTTTTGCGAAACACTGCTTGGTTAAAATCTAAATTTTAGAGAACGTTATGGTAAATTAAGTGTTTTAACGCCTTTTAGTAGTGCCCAGCATTGCTAAGTAATGTTCTCCTGGACAAAAACAGAAGCAAGCAGAGAGGACTCCATGTGTGCACACACAGAGAAAGGACCTTGGGCACCATTGAACTAGATTTAATTCAGGATAAAGAACCGGGGATATAACTCAGATAGAATCCTAATGCCTCAATTTCTCCCTTGCACTGGATTGGTCTTGAATAGGCCTGGTAGAAGTTTAAGTTACGTAGGCATAATCTGTGTTTCTTTGGGAGTTTCACATTACACTTGTTACACAAAATTACACTATTATGCGTAATTACATGCCATTCGCAGTCACCAAACAAGTATATGCATAGAAGAAGGATAAGAGGAACCAGATGGGTGAAGAGAATTATGGAGAAATTGATCACATTTCACCCACTGAATAGAGAAAACCTCAGAGTAGTGCATGAACTTTCAGTGTTGTAGCAAGAATGGCAGTTGTAAAGGGGAATGTATTTCTGACTGCAAATGCCTGCGTTTCCTCCAATCCTAATTTGTTGGTCATACACCTGAAAGTGTCTACCTATGAAGCACTGGTACTTCAATCATGGGGAGGACAACTCCATCGAGAAAGCTTCTTCCCAATTGCCTCTGTCGTGTCTCTACCTTTTGTGTACCGGTCTCTCTTTCTTATTACTTTCAGCTGCTTTCAAGTGCTTACAGGAGACAGTGCAGTTGCTTAAAGAGCTATAAAAATAAGCAAAATAACATAGCTTCAAACAGGCACAAGCAACAACCAAAGTCCCTTTGCACTGAAATTCTAAGATATTTGCATTACCCTAAAGATATGCTAGTTTTCTCTTACTCATTTTCTCTCTCGGCCTTACACTTTTGTCTGATAAAATCTCTCTGGAGCTTTCTCTTTCTGTATTACTTTCCGTCTTTCTCTCCATGGACATCCCTCTCTCTACACCTCTCTCTTGGCCCCAGGGTGGCAATGCAACAATGGGTTCATTCACTGAAAAAACTGAAAAGGAACATGTACTACCCACACAGTCCTTTGTTCTCCTTACTCTCTTGTCACAGATTCCTGGTTCACTCCATCGTTCTTCATCAGGTGCAAGACATGCAGTGTATCCTACCCTTGTGCTACACCACTCAGTCGCGCCTCCTCTGCCTGTTATCGGTCTCTTAGTCCCTCTTCTGTCCTTCATCCTACAACTATATAGATATTCCTCACCCTCATCTATCTCCCTTGGCAATTCTCCTCAATGTTCTTCTCCCTTCACTCCTTTCTCTCATAATCTACCACCACACAAGCCTTTTTCCTCACCCTATTTTAGCCCTCACCCACGTCTGCCCTTCTGCTCCGTTGTTCCCTCATCATTCTTCTGTAAGCACTTCCTCTCTTCATCTCAATTCTTATTCCATTCAGTCTTTCTTCCATCTTCTACAACACTGCCTAGCCATCTAATTTTACTCTCATGCTACCCTACACTCCTTATTCACAAAGTGGCACTTTGCATTTGACATGTAAAGTTTGTCTGCCACTTTGTTTCCTTGTGTTGACATAGATCTGACAGGCATATTCTTGGAACTATTTATAATCAAAGGATGTTAATTGTCACCCCACTCAATGATTCTTTTGTTATCAGCTTCTGAAGGATGAGTGTGCATGCCAGGATTTCAACTTGTCACCATCAACCACAGATTTCTGAAGTGGACACATTAGCCTGCTGCACCAGAACTGACTGTTTTGGTAACTCTTGTAATTTTTAGTTTTGTTGTTTTTTACTATATAATAAATATATAATGACGTGTTATGTGCCGCACTTACTTGCAGCACTGTAAATGGCAATTATTCGGTAGGGAACTTAATTATATCCATTTTATCAATAAGAGAGGGAGGAAAGGATAAAAAATGCCCATACTGGGTTACAGACCCATGTCCCGCATGTTATACATAGATCATTGCTGTAAGTACAGTACTGGTACATATATCCAAAATAGACACACACATATCAAATGCATTAATCAGAGTGATAGAAATTGATGCCAGAATGTAACATTTCGTGCTTTGTGTTATAAATAACCTGAGCAGTAAGAATGCAAAACAAACCACTATTAATATGTTTGCTCTAATTTCATAGATTTTCCTTTCTTTTGAGATGCAAAATCGCTCTCAGGTTGCATCTGCCTTCTTGCTCTCTTAAGTACATTCAAATGAGAGCTGGTATCTCTTGTTCTAGCTACAGTATCCAGGGACCCCCTGCGGTGTGTAGGTCTGTCATCCTTGAAATAAGTCCCTTGTGTGAGGTTACTTTCTATGGGGACTGATTTGGAGGTGAGAGTGGCCATCAGAGGAACAGAAAGCAATGACAAAATAAACCGAGCCGCCTCAAGAAGTAAATGGCCTTTGTAGGGACAAGGAAATAATTCAGATGAGGCTAAACTCCAAAATGGCATCACCAGCCCATGGATCCTGACTTGGGGAGGAGAAAGGACATTAAAGCCTTCGTACCCCAATGGTTGTTTTGTCCGGCACAGGACGCACTCCACATGTGCTTGCCTAGGCCGACCTATTGTCACTCTGGGCACGACAAAGGTCCACAAGGGCTATCGAACACACACACATATTTCTAAGGCTGGAGTAGCCTTAGAAATGTTTTTCAATGTGAGTATCTGGCTGAAAAAGCAGGGTAGGAAAGCTATGTGAACTACTGTGAACTTCTGTCCGTAAAAGCACCGACTATGCAAGGGGAATGATTCAGAAGGGGGCATACGATCGAAAAGGCCAGCGGGTGCTGCGAGACCATAGCAACCTTTCAGGATGAGTGCCAGCCTAAGTCAGCGGCAATGTACTGCAAGGGACTAGTATTTGTGTGCTCCTTATGACCCTCCAACAAGGAGGACATATCACTCGTCACCACAGAGGGCACAACACCTCTTATGACAGAAAGCATATACAGCCTCATGCATCAAGCCAAAATCCAGTCGGTAAAATACCGAATCGCAAAAATCACCCGTTACCGATTAAAAAATACCCACTTCAAATGCATGAACCCAAAACGTGAGCAAATAACGAATCGCAAAAAATAAATCCGCCAAAATACCGAATCGCTAATAACCAAAATGTAAAATTACCGAATCGCTAAATACCGAATTAGCAGTTACCGAAATCACTATTAGCTCCCGGAAAGTGCCAATAGCAAATAACGAATCGCACCCCAATGCAACAACAGTCGCTAATAACGAAAATCCCAAAAATCGCTATTTTGCAAGAGCTAAATAAGGGGAATCAAAACCTGGAGGTAAAGTTAAAAAAAAAAAAACGCAAATGCTAAAAAAAAAAATTCAACATGTGCAAATGATTGAGGCAATCACAAAACCCTTAAATGTGGCCCAGGAGACCCTGTTGGCTCCCACAAAATGGCTGCTCTCTACGTGCTTGCAAGGAGGATGCGTATCAATGCAGAAGGACAGCGCAGGAGAAGGGTCCAGGAGCGAGTTTTCAGACTGCGCATAACCTTGCTCGGGCAGAATGAGGACGAGGTGTACGAGAAGTATCGCCTCAATCGTGCAATGATCATGCGCCTGATTGCAGACCTGGAACCATTACTGCAGCACCAGACACACCGGACCAATGCAATCCCTGCGCACGTTCAGGTCCTATGCAGCCTGCACCTACTGGCCTCAGGGAGTTTCCAGGGGGTAATTGCGGTGGCCGGAGGCGTATCGCAAAGCGCACTGTCACGCTTCTTCAAGAAATTCCTAGATGCCATGCTGACAATGCTACACACCCACATCAGCTTCCCCACAACCCCACAGCAGTTGGACCGCACCAAACAGGCATTCTACCAGGTGGCACAATTCCCACATGTGATTGGATGCATCGACTGCACGCATATCCCCATATGTCCACCCGCAGCAAATGAGTACATATTCCGGAACCGCAAGTCATACCACTCAATCAACGTGCAGGTTGTGTGCGATGCCAATAACATCATAATGGACCTAGTGGCACAATTCCCAGGGAGCACACACGACTCCTACATCTTCCGCCACAGTGGAATGCACAGGCGACTCATCAACGGAGAATTTGGAGAGGGACTCCTGCTAGGTACGTAAAAATACGCTTCCCCACACCAACACCACACATATATGTACATCACCAATGCTAAGTCTATGCTTCTATCTTCTAGGTGACAGTGCTTACGCCCTGCGTGAATACATACTCACCCCATACATCAATCCAGCAACCCCGCAGGAACATCGCTACAACGCTGCACACATCAGCACCAGGAATGTCATAGAGAGGACATTTGGGATTCTGAAGAGTCGCTTCAGAATCCTACACAAGACTGGCGGCGCCTTGCTATACAAACCTGAAACATGCTGCCGGATAATTGCTGTATGTGCAATGCTGCACAACATTGCGACCAGAAGGGGGATACCCATAGAGGTGGACAGGGATGACGACCACCGGGATGACCAACCACCCGCCCAACAACGACAGGCACACGTCCCTAACACAGCAGAGGGCCATAGGAGGCGGACATACATCATGCAAAATCATTTTTGAAACATGTGAGAATGAAACATTACAAGTTAGTTTGGGGTGCAACTGTTTAATGCACAGTAGCACTGAGGTTTGTGCAACAAAACTAGCTATGTAAATCATGCTCCAATTGCATAAAGTAAAATAAAAGGTGCCTTAAAGTCACGCCTGTGCATACTCAGTAAGTGGATGTCCATGGTTGCCCCACCATGGTCCTGTATGCATGTCCAACTGTCTAGTGGCGCTTCCCACGTACCCCAAGCCTTTGCTCAGGTGTCTCCAAAGCCTCACCACGGCCTGTCCCCGTGGATGCCCGCGAACTGCGGCGCCTGGTGCTGCCCTCTGCCACAGACACACTGCTCACACTCGAGGCAGCCTCACTAGCGTCATCCCCCCCAAAGCTGCAGCACTCCATGTGCTGCTCTGGAAGTGTTCCACAGCAGTGGTCAACTGCCCCAGTGCCTTTGCCACATCCCCGCAGAAGTGCCCAAGGTCGACCTGCAAGGACACAGTGCGGCGTGCCAACACTGCGGTACTGTTGCTGTGGCGCGTGATAGCCTTAGTAGCGGCAGCGGAACGCAACAATTGCTGTCGGTGCCTCCTCTTCTGGCACTCATGGCCCTCCCTCATGGCACTGGTGAGCTCTTGTACATCTTCCCTGAGGTGAGCATTGCCCTCTGCCACCACAGTGCTCATGTCCCTGACCGCCGTGCCCATGGCCGTTACTGCGGCAGTCATGGCTCGCATTTCACGAACAAGGTGCACGATGTTGGTGCTGATGGTTGCCATGTGGCGGCTCTGCACGCGCTGGACAGACAGCATCCTCTCCTCAATGCCAAGAGTGTGTTGGAGATCAAGGTTGCCTGAGGAGACCGAACGTTGGCGAGACCTGCGCCGCTGTGTTAGCCTGGCGCGGACAGGTGGTGCATCAGGTGGTATGATGGCGCGCTGACCGTGTCCCGTTTGTATGGTGGGTGTTTCCATCACCGCCAAGGGCGCAACCTGGGACCTGCGCCGCGGCGCTTTGGTGGCTGTCGTGGCAGCAGCTGGTGTGGCTGGTGCTGGTGCTGGTGGTGCTGGTGTTGCTGGTGCTGTTGTTGCTGGTGCTGTTGTTGCTGGTGCTGGTGGGGTGGCAGGTGTAGGTGTAGGTGATGTGAGGGCATCCTGCGCTGTCTCAAGGTCTGATTCAACCGGTGTTTCGGAGATTATCAGCCGGCCGCTGTCATCTGAATCCCCAGGTGATGCATCTGTGTGTGAAACAGTGCATGGTTAGTGGGATAGTTAGACCTACGTAGTGTTGCACACATACATGTCCCTCTGTGATCCACTAAACATACTGTCTATACCCAGCTTCTACTGATCTGGTGAATGGTTATTGCATTTACCCCTGTACATGCACACTTGCCTGAGTAGACTACAACTCCCATGATGCACTAGTGTTAGGAGTAAAGCTGTGTGTTGCAAAGCTGCATGCACACTCAGATCCTGCTGGGGGCCTGGAATGGGATTTACGCTATGCTGGGTATGGCAACACGCATGCATCTTACCTTGGGCACTTGTGGCTGCGCCGGACGTGTCCATCTGGGTCACTCCCACGACGGCTTCCCGCTCAATTGTACCTTCCACCAGCTCCTCCAGGGCAGTGTTAGCCTGGACCGTGGAAGGGCCGCCTCCCGTTCTGCTAGCGTCCCGGAGCCTCTCTGCTATCCTCTCCTTCGCGCGCTTCCTTTTTTTTAGGTCGTCGATGCTGCGGGGCGTCACACCAACTGCATTCACCCTCTCGCGGATGCGCAGCCATATGCGGCGCTTCTCCGCCTCAGGCACCTTGAGGGACAGCTTGCCGAAGAGGCGATCGTGCTTGCTCGAGACTCCCTCAATTAGGTGCTCCAGCTCCCTGTCGGAGAACTTGCGCTTGCGCGCAGCCTCAGCGCTGGATGGGGCTTCCTTCTCCATGGATGGTGTTTTTTGGCAGATGGAACAGTCTGTGTGGCTTCAGTCTGCACAGGCAGTCTGCAGTCAGTGCTCCTGTTTGCTCCTCTGTCGATGCAATGAGGGTGGGCTGCTGTATTTCCTGGTTGGTGATGTCATCTGCACGTTCCCGGTGTGACGCGGTCATTTGCGATTTCGCTAATACCGAATTCGCTATTTGCTAATTCGGAATTACCGAACTCGCTAATAGCTATTTGGAGTTTGCATGCCCCGCTATTGTATAATCGGTAAAATTAGCGATTTTTAAGGAATCGCTAATAATTACCGAATCTGTTGATGCATACCCAAAAGCGATTTCTTAATAACGATTCCTTATTTCTCGCTATTAAGGAATCGCTTTTGGTTTGCTTGATGCATGTGCACCATAGTTATATATGATGTTGCATTTCATTGTATGGAATATAGTACTCTCTTTAAAGTACAAGTCAGGTTGTTAATGATTACATAACATTAGAGACTGGATCTGTGGGGGTGGAGTGTTGATGCACAGATAATTCTGCCTGCAGCAGATCCACATTAACCAAGTTTCACTACCCACACAATGTGGCAACCAGCAATTTTTAAACTATAACAATATGCATACAACAATGAATGCTGCAGAGCAACATTCTCACTGTTGATTTTTCATTATACCCCAACATATCTGCATTGGCCATTTTTTATATGATAATCCAAACCTATTTAATTGGGATCACCTTCTGGGCCGGGAGTTACATATAAATATAGCAACTGATTGTACCTAGACATGTCTTGATCACATGCCTCTGATACATGGCTTAAGGTCTGACACAAAACAAAATTAAATGGACACAAAAGGCAAAACGGGTTAGGGATTCTTTGCTGGCTTCAATCATCATGCCCACGTATTTCACTTTTTGGTGACTTACATTTTAAGCATTTTTGCAAATACCAAGGGCGTAGCTTCGGTGGGGGCTGTTTAGGTTGTTACACACCCCCTAAAAATGTTTTCTGTAGTAAATAATTGGGTATAGGTGCTTTCACTAGGGTATGTTGAGGTATCTGTTGGATTTCACCCTGGATTTTTACGTGCACACACACACACACATCTCTCTCTTGTGTCTGCCTTAAAACTTGGTTAGTTTGAAAAACATTTTTTAAGTACCCCTAACAACCTGCTCCCCTCTCTCTTTCCACTGCCTCTTAAGCCCCCTCATGTCCTGCTTCTCATAATGTATTTTAACAAGATATTCCAGGGTGATTGTTGGGAAATCTGAACCTTACACCCCCCAGTCTTACTGACCAAGCTAGACCCTCAGCAACTACTCCAAGAAAGACCCATTAGTCTACGTTCTAAGTACAACAATCATATTACAGGAGGCCAGGCAAGATGCAGATATAATACTCTTTTTGAAACCAAGCACCTTATTTTCCATATATGCAAATGCAATGAAGTTGTTCTGGTCTTCTTTTCTTGGGCTGAAAAAGGGCTTAGCATCAAACCAAGGGCCTGATTTACATCTCGGCAAAGGGATTACTCCATCACAACGATGACGGATATCCCGTCCGCCGAAATATAAATACCATTCTATCCTATGGGATTTATATTTTGGAGAACGGGATATCCGTCATCATTGTGACGGAGTAACCCATTTGCCAAGATCTAAATCAGGCCCCAAGTGTTTCTCAATCAAAGAGGTGTGGATCAAGACAGAGAAACATATAACAAGCATAACTTCTTATTTACAGGGTTTATTTGTTGTCCAACTGAGTTGTAATCAGTTTATCAGACTTCAGAAGGATAAATAGCTAAGCGAGTCCTGCCAGGATTCAGACCTGTGTGCTGTAGGTTATACGAAAGTCAGCAACAGGAATTTGACTCACTGAGTCATCCTACAGTTCACGGTGCTATTGCACACTTTTGCATACTATTTCATAAAGTATAAAATGTACACTGAGAGGACCATATGCTCTTTGCCAAACTTCTAGGCGACTATCCCATGGATTGCCATACAGCAGTTGAAAATAAATTCCACATCACCTGGTGTTTAGCAGTTCGATCTCTGTGCCCTTTTCTTTCTCAAGTTTGCTGTATGCTTCTCTGTGTCGCTTGAGCTCCTCTTCCACGGCTTGCTCTGCTCTAGTCTCTTGGTCTTTCAGTAGTTCTTCGAGTTCATGAACTCTAAGGAAGTGATGTCATAAAGAGGCAATAAGATACATTTTCATTATGTAGCAGTGGAAAAGGTTTTAGAAACTCCAAATCTTATGAAGTGGATAGATAGAATTCTGTTAAAATGAAAGATGAATACACACAATGAATGCTACTGGATACCAAGTACACAAAAATAAATCTTTTTCCAAAATAAGCACAACCAGAAAAAACATTTTATGAGAGTTGCAGGTTGATACCTGTGTAGCTCAGAAGTGCATTTAGTAAGCTTATCTCCTGAGAAACCTTTTATGACTGCGCAGGCTATACAAATGATCAAACTGATTTACTTACATATTTCCCTGAACCTTTTACAATGATATGTCATGGTATGACAACGTAGGACTTAATTTGACTTTTGTCCACGGAACGGGGAGGGAGAAGGGAATGTTTCTTGGTGATGTATGCTGAGATGTTAATATCTTTTTTCACATATGTCAATGCACGATCAGGCGTACTTTGTGATTTTTTACACTAATCTCAATGAAAAGATTTATAAAATCATTGCATGCAGGAAGGAAGAAGTGTGACAGGCACTGACAGAGTACACTCTGTCTTTCAGGTCCAGTCCCAGGGTAAAGCACAATGAGGCAACAGCCGAAAGCGCCACAAGACTATGGGTGAAGGCGAGGTATGGGAGTGTTAGATCACCTGCCTCTGCCTACCTGAGCAAGCAAAATGTGACTTCACCCAAGAAGAAAAAAATCATCAACTCACCCTGCTCTGTTTGCAGACTTTGCTATCTTATAAGAGGTGCTTGCAATTCAATAGGAGTAAAGGGTTCAATCAGTGCTTTGAGAGAGCCACAGCTACTTAGAGCTGAGCTCTGGCCAATCGAATAACAGGCACTGAACCTGGGCCGCTGGGGCCCTCTTTTTCTGTCCATCACAACTGAAGAAATCCCAAACATATTTAGTAAAGTCACCTTCACTACATCTATTGGTTGGTGGGTGCTGCCCACGCAAGTGTATTGCCCACCATGTTGAGACTCCACTCCACTCAATATTTTTTACAGCACTCACTTCCTAAATTGAGCCTGTGTATAAGCACTTCCATTGTTGGCAGATAAAAGAATTTAGGCAGATGAAGACTGTCAACCTTTTTAAGTGAGTCCTGTGACAGTAGGTGTTTGCTGGACAGTATCCATGGAGGGTATTCACGTTTATCATTGGTAGGCCAGGACTTAACATTTCACTCCAAGTGAATAACCACCTTATCTTCTTCATACACTTCACACTCTTAAGGGTAGTGAGCTGTGATTGCTAATGCACGGTCTACTTTTAATTTACCTTATTTATTTATTTTTTATTGTTTTATATAGCACAAACTTGACCCCGCTTCACATTAAAACTGTATATACTTAGTTTCAATTGTATATTTCGCACAAAAGCATTTACCAATTCAGACACCGTACCAGAAGTAACTTCCTTCAGCAACAAAGACTCATGCACATTCACAGAATGTAAGTTTAGCGGATCCTATATTGCATGTTAGTTCGTTGATATCATGGAATTTAAACCCCTAAAAATATCAGGTGAGATGGGGCCTTGGTAAGAGATGTTTGCGCGTGGATGAAGCAGGAGATTATAGGTGAGGCTGCGAGATTGAAAGGAAAAGGTTACGGGAGGAATTTACTCATCAGAAATATCTTGGTTTCTTTCTCGAATTGTGCTTGGAGGTAGGGAGTTCCAGATTCTCTGTGCCACTCCAGAGAATGCTCTGTCATATGCTTTTTTCTTCTGGAACATTGGTGGCTTCAGTAGTAGATCTTTGGCGCTCCTGGAAGCTCTGATTCCCCCAGAAATCCCCAGTTTCTGAGCTAGATACCTTGGTGTATTGCGGTGTAACGCTTTGTGTGTGATACATGCTATTTTCAGTTGAATTCTGGCTTCGTATGGTAGCCAGTACAGGGCCTTCAGGTGAGGAGAGATGTGGTTGAATTATTTTGACCCTGTTATAAGCCTTGTTGCTGTGTTGAGGCAGGCTTTTAGAGAAGCCGTTGAAATCTTGGGAAGGCCTGAAAGTGTAGTGCATCCGTATTCAATCCTCGAGATTACTAATGTCTGGACTGCCATTTCAAGGTCTGCTGTGTCCATGAATGGTCTCAATTTCCTGATGTAATTCAAGTAAAAACGTGCATTCTTAGCTAACGAGTTGATGTGGGCTTGCATGTTCAGGCTCCGATCAATACTAATTCCTAGTGATTTAGTTGAGTCAACCATGTTCAGGGGGCAGTTAAGTGCGTAGACAGAGCTGGTCCATTCTTTTACAACAGTCAGATTTTTTGTGGGGGATATAAGGAGGAATTCTTGTTTAGTTTGAGCTGATTTCTGGTTTATCAAATGTTTTATTGCTAAAGGTCCAGGACAGTGCTATCCTGCTGATTCTAGTTATTCTTGGTCCATTAAGACTTTATTTATGAATATGTAATTGAAAGGATCCTATTTCACGTGTGTTAGTCACATCCATTAGTATACTGACCTCCCTTCCTAAATAGAGCTCTTAGTTACACTTCCTAGATGAAACCCATTTTACAGCACCACGCTCGCACGCTTTTTAATTCTAGATGGCAAGTGACGATGCCAGAATGTTGGAGCCATTGAAGTTGGGAGATATACACATAGTGGGAGGCGGTGAAAACATCTTACAAGTTGTCAGATAGGGAAGTCCTGTTCAAGAGTAGGATGAATGAACTGGTTGCTTCCTTATGAGCTATGAAATTAATCAGGATGCCACTAACATTTAGCCCCTTTTAAAGAAGATTGAGGAGTGGACTGTCTGCCCAGTGGCATAATGCAAAATGGTGGGGCCCTCCTGCAGAACGTGAAGAAGGCCTCTCTGGTCTGGAGCCAAGTGTGAACCCCTTGGAGAATGCTGCAGTTGCCTGTGTTTTACACCCCTGTGTTCCGGGTAGCCCTGGAGCTTTTGCAACTGATTTGTACCACCCGAAGTGAAGTGGAACACTCATGTTTGAAGGTCAGCAACTCAAAGATTAAAACACTATGCTGTGGATAGAAGGGAGAATGCACAAAGGAGTGCCCAATAGTAAGCTACGCTTAAAATGAATCTCCTGTAATCCAACCTCCAGGTCAACTGTGTTAAATGAAACACCTAAACCCTGTCCTCAAATGCCACTGATAAGTGAGTGATCTGTGAATCACGGTGGAAGCAGCGAATGGTGTACCACTAGGTACTCTTGCTGGAGAGGATTTCTTTTTTTTTTACACAACAGCCTAATACAAGGACATATGAGGGGACAGTTACATCCACACAAAGAACATCAGACAAAAGCTGCAGATCCATTTAATGGGAGAGAGTGTTTGTCAGCTAATGAATACCAGGGAAACATGACAAGTTTGTAAAGTTTATTGCTGAATTAAACTGAGAAGGCTCAGAACCCAGGCCTAAAATCCTGAAGAGAATGTCACTGCAACAGTGGTGAGCGACAAAGGACTGCATCAGGATTAAGAAAGGGAAATCCACATACATGCTAGTGGTTATACCAGAAAGTAAAACAAGCATTGCCAAAAGCAATAGATGGCGCCTTTGCACCTACTATGCCAACCGTTTCAGTCACGCTGTACAGCATGGCTAAAAAAAGAGAGCGAAAAGGCCTATGGCATAGCCGGATGCGTCGTTTTGTGGGTGTATGAATGCTTGCTCCACGCATGAGGTTATTTTTTTCGCTTTTTTGTTTACCCATCCACATTGGCTCGGTAAACAAAACTAGATAAACAGAAAAAAATAAATGTTACATTCTTTTTTATATTTCTTAGCACCATTGCTAACATAACCTTTGTACAGCTGTCAATATATTGCACGTTTTACAATTGATTTTAACCTTGCATCTAGTGCTGATGCACTGAACGTGTTTTACTTCAACATGAAACTTGAGGTTGAAATAAGTCATCTTAACCCTTCAGCCGTATATTAAGGAATTAATTAATTTTCATATTTTTACACAATGAATTCTTTGGAAACGCAAGTATTTAGTACAAATTGATCAAAATTATATGGAAATTGTTACCTGTGTACTAACTGTGTGTTCTCATGCTTCAATTTGCTCTTCACATCTCCGTTTGTCAGGCTATCATTTTCTAGTTCAGTAACCTTCTTTTCTAAATTGCTCACCTGCAATAGAGAGGAAATCAAGCACAGTTGTAAGATTATTCCTTGTTGAAACAGCAGAATGCAGGTGGGGGCTATAAGATTAATCACACACTTTGATCCTTCAAGCTCCAGAGGCATACGCAGAAGCCCCTTGCTTTACCTAGACGTTTCCTGCAGACAAGCCTAAAGGCTATCCTTGTAAGTTTGATTGGCAGATAAAGAAAATAATAGTTCACAGCTTAAGATTCAATATCAGTGACCACCATTTCTTTGTTTTCGATCAATCAATCAATCAATCAATCAATCATTTGTAGAGCGCACTACTCACCCTTGAGGGTCTCAAGGTGCTGGGGGGGGGGGGGGGGGAGGAGCTGCTACTGCTCGAACAACCGGGTCTTGAGAAGTCTCCTGAAGGTCAGCAGGTCTTGGGTCTGTCGCAGGTGGATGGGGAGGGTGTTCCATGTCTTGGAGGTGAGGTGGGAGAAGGATCTGCCGCCGGTGGTCGTTCGGTGGATGCGTGGCATGGTGGCGAGGACGAGGTCAGCAGAGGGAAGCTGGCGGTTGGGAGTTTGTTGATGTATGCTGGTCAGGCGTTGTGGAGTGCTTTGTGAGCGTGGGTGAGGAGCTTGAAGGTGATCCTCTTGTTGACAGGGAGCCAGTGCAGGTCCCTCAGGTGGGTAGTGATGTGGATGTGGTGGGGATGTCGAGGATGAGACGTGCGGAGGCGTTCTGTACTCATTGGAGTCTCTTCTGGAGTTTGGCCGTGGTTCTCGCATAGAGGGCGTTGCCGTAGTCCAGCCTGCTGGTGACGAGGGCCTGGGCGACCGTCCTGTTGGTCCCAGTGGGGATCCATCTGTAGATCTTGAAAAGCATACGGAGGGTGTTGAAGCAGGAGGAGGAGACGGCGTTGACTTGCTGGGTCATTGACAGTGATGAGTCCAAGATGAACCCCAGGTTGCGAGCGTGGTCGGTGGGTGTTGGTGCAGCTCCCAGCGAGGCTGGCCACCAGGATTCGTCCCAGGCGGAGGGGGTGGAGCCGAGGATGAGGACCTCCGTCTTGTCCGAGTTCAATTTCAAGCGACTGTTCCTGATCCATTCGGCGACGGCCTTCATTCCTTCGTGAAAGTTGATTTTGGCGGCGGCGGTGTCTTTGATGAGGGAGAGGATCAACTGGGTGTCGTCGGCGTATGAGATGATGTTGAGGTTGTGTGATCGGACGATGTTGGCGAGTGGTGTCATGTAGACGTTGAAGAGGGTCGGGCTGAGGGATGATCCCTGGGGTATGCCGCAGGTGATCTTGGTTGCTTTGGATCGGAATGGTGGGAGGCGGACTCTCTGGGTTCTGTCAGTGAGGCTTCTTTTGAGGTTGAAAACTTTGGTATGGGCTTTACTACATGAAGCAAATCAGCAATGTATTGAATTCCTGATTTACCTATAAATCCCGCACACTAGTTTTGAAGTTTGCCTTTTCAAAGCACATCTTTCTCATCTTCGAGTACAAAACTACTCAGATTAGATCATTTTTCTAACTATAGAAATTTAGGACATGATATCCTGCTGCACTTGTAAAAAGGTGTATGGGACATCCATCATGTTTGTGATGGAGTGCCAATCTGCCAAACTCTAAATCAGGCCTTTATTGAAAGTTTGGTACTCTGTCATTATGTGACAGATATCCTGTCTTTCATGCTATAATTGACATAAGCTATAATGCAATTGTAAAACTGTGGACAGGAAATCCGCCACGTTTGTGATGGAGTATCCAGTTTGGCAAGCTCTAAATAAGGCCTCTTGCATTACCAGGACCTGTATACTCTTGTTAGATGCAAGGTTCTATGGCGCTGTGTACAGTCACAGCCACTCTGAAGGCACAGACTGCAGTTTCGATCCCTTCCAGCCTCCCATGCCACAGAAATCAATGTTTCAAAGGGTCAACTCCAGTCCTTATAGTGAGATAACTGCAGGCCATCAACTTGTGGATAACAAAAGCTACAATGATCTCACCCATCTGACTTCAATTCACTTTCACATTTACATTTAATGATACACTGTGAAAAGATTTTTTTAAATAGAAACACTTAGTTGTAGCATTCCTCTTCAGCGAAGATAAACAAGCCAAGAAAAAAATATGCAACCGTGGTTAAAGACAATTACCTACTTTTCTTTAATTCTATGTCAATGGATAAAAAACACAATAGATAATATTAGGAAATTAATCTCTGTGTGTCAAAAATGCCATGATCCAAGATGAAATGTTAAAAAATAATTATTTCAACAGATACGTGCTTTCAAAATTCAGAAAATCTGGTTTTGAAGCAGATTCCTGGATCTTTATTTAGTTACCGTTTACTGAAAATATAACTAATAAATATGAATAATGGATGGAGCTATACACACAGTTTGTTCGTAAAACACTTTCAGTAGTGTGCGAGTACATTTTTTGCAAAGTAAAGGCCTCACCTTCTCTGTTATGTCAGTATCGCAAGAGTCTATACTATCTCTGAACAGGTCTTCTGTACTGCCATTGCTGCTGCTGAAATTGCTATTGTGAAAAAGTTGTCTGTAAAAAACAAAAAGACATTTATGATATTTTGCTTACGAGAAACCATCAACGAAAATATAAAAAATAACAAATTATGAAGTGAAACTTGCACACAGCTATTAATCAACAAGTTATTCCACTCTCTTTCTACTCCAAGTGATGACACTGGTCCTAGTTGTGATGTTTTACACACTACATTTTGCCGGTCTCTCTAGCTACAGATCCTTTCCTCTACTTACTACTTAAAAACGTGCCCCCTCACTGCAAACTACATACAATGTAGTGATTTAACAGACCCTCCTTAATGTACAAATGTATAGCACACCAAATGCACAGATGGCATATATTAATGGATTACTGTTTAAATTGGGAAAGTCAAAATCCCACTAGGTAGTTAGTGTCATTAGAAGGGGCTGGCAATGTTTGTTACTTCATATGGTAGAGAATCCCTTAAATACAACACAATTTTTTCCAAACGTCTACATCTCATCTGGAACATTTAAAAAGGTTAACCGGTATGAACAATGCAGAACTTAAAATAGACAATCCGATATCCAACAAAAATGAATCATTTATTATTACTTGAGAATGGGCTGACACATTAACAAAAAGATGCATTTTCTGGTTACTGGTGAACACTCAAGAAGGAACAGTAAACGGAAATAAAAAATTAAAAGAAAAAATGTTTTTAAAAAATCCATATACATTTCACAAGACCTTCATGCTGAAAATATTTTTGGGATCCTTTTCTCGTTTGAAGTCTTTTTTGTGGAGATTGATTATCGGAAGGCATTTTTAACGCATGCGTATTTCCAACAATTTATTTCTCGGTCCACCACTTTGCATGAGTGTGGAACTTCCCCATCCATCTATGAGCAACATTCATTGCAGCCATCATGGCTGTGTAAATACAAGGTATGAACACCAATCACCCCAATGTGTCCATAATCCCAAAATTGTGACCTGTTGATATGACATAATATCGCTTAAAAAACACACAATGCCATTATTGATGGGGGGGGGGGGGTTCAGGCATGCCATAAACATAGGCATCCTTTCCGCTCATTATTGCTACTGCTTAGAGTGTGGAATAATTTTACAAGATTTCATTATACTTCCTATGAAACCTCTCCAAACCTATAGAATTATCAGCAGACCAGTCATTCAAGTTTGCAAAGGAGCGCCCAACCAAAATTCTAGCAAAGTTATGGTTGCTCACAACCTGTTTGAAGGGCGCAGGGGCAGCACTAGGATCCTGATGACAGGGCAAGAGTCATAGAAGTCTGTTAGCCCAAAGAACTACCATTGGAGGGGGCAGGGGCATAGTTGTGAATAGCACAGCAAGTGCTGTGGCACAAGTGCCCAGAGCTGTGAGAGTCCATGTGCATATCAATTATGGGTTTCGCTATCTTACTAAGGTGCATGGACCTTCTCCTAGGTTGCATTAGGGTCCATAGCACATTTAATATGCCACAGTTCCTGGAGGCAACTAGGGGTTCACTAGGCACTGTTCTTGAAGCACGGCCAAGATCAGGGACAAAGTAGGATTAACAGAAATGGTGGCAATGACACTCTTCCCCTTAGCCTTGAGTGGTGTAAACATTTAGGTATTTTCTCCAACACAGCACTAAGGTGACCTAAGGTCCTGAAGCAGCATATACCTCACAATGGCTCTCACAGCTGTGCTAGTGGGCACCTTTCTTCAGACAGGCTTTCCACTGTAGGGCGCTGTCAGGTACCCTCTCTCAAAGTAGGTAGATCTCTGTTCCTTGCAAGGAAGGCCAGCAGTGTTTCCAGCAGGGTACTCCGGTTCTGGAAGGGGTGGTAGGTCGGGTGACTCTATATAATCCTGGAACGCAGTCCTTCTCCTGTGCACTAGTATCCGGTTGTATGTCTTAACACCTCATGGGTTTACTACGCACTTCTTTACCATGTATCCATTACCACATTATGTTTTGAAAAAGGGGGACCCCTACCAAACAAATGTGCTTGCTATACGTAGGGACAATTAGAGTATTATGTAAGAAGATTGGCGTTTTTGATTCGAGTAGCGTATTGCTGGCATCAAGGACTGGAATAGAACAATCAAGCATCGCGAAGCATTTTAAGCCTCGGCGATATCAACCCCTTTCATGAAGTGCATAACCGGCACGAATACCTATTTATGAGAGATCCTTCACTACTTTTTAAAATTCCTCCGCCATACTTTGTCTGAAAAGGACTCGAATCTAGGCCGATATACTGCGTTTATAATCACCCGCATAAAAGAGAGGACATTCAACGCGAGTGGACGTCTATCCACAGCATATATATACACACACACACACATTTATGTACACATACTCGTATACTATATATATATCTATCTATCTATATATACATACATACACATATATATATTACTTATTTATTTTTTATTGGGGAAACACCCATTTTTTTATTACTTTTACCATCCCATACTCCTACCCACCGCTAAACCTTAAAAAAACCCTTGCCACCCAATACCCCTATCCACCTCTATACCCAAATAACACCCTTCCCACCAATACCCCTACCCACCCCTAAACCCTAAAAACAGCCTTACCACCCAATAACCCTATCTATCCCTAAACCTTAAAAACAGCCTTAGCACCCTATACCCTTACACACTCCTAAACCCTAAAAACAGCCTACCCACCCGATACCCTTAACCATCCCTAAACCTTAAAAACACCCATAGCACCCAATACCCTTACTTGGCTATAAACCCAAAAATCAACCTGCCCACCCAATACCCCTACCCACCCCTAAACCCTAAAAACAGCCTTAGCAGCCAATTACCCTTACCTATCCCTAAAACCTAAAATCACCCTTACCACCCAATACATTTACCCACTCCTAAACCCTAAAAAACACACATCACCCAATACCTTTACTCACCGCTAAAGCCTAAAAACACCCTTACCAGAAAATTCCCCTATCTACATCTAAACCCTAAAAACACCCTTGCCATCCACTACCCCTACGTGTGTGTGTGTGTCTATACATAGATATATACGCACACACTTCCCTTAAAAATGATTACCTTGCTATGGAAAGGCATGCATTGTAAAAGCTAGGACTTTTGGTAAAGGCTTGTGTTGTAAAGGCAATGTGTGGTAAAGGCATCCCCCGGAAGCCTCACTCGTGGTCTGTGTCTTCAGATTCTTTTTTTTTTTTTTGCTAACCATTAGTGCTCTGTATGACTGTTCTTTGTTTACTTAAATTGTGTCATTTTCTGGGGATGTGGGTGGGTCACGTGAATACAGAAAACTCTTCAAGCTGCACAACTACTCCTACCAGTAACGATTTTATTTTGCAGCGTGAATCTTTTCTAGATTCACATGCTGTACATTGATATTGTAGCAGTTTTCTTCATTGTGGTGGCTGGGTTGAACATAAGGATGAATTTGTAGGCAGATGTTTCAGAACGTTTTGGCCTACCTGTGCCTCTCTGTTTACTTGATTGACAATGAAATAGTGTTTTGTCATCGTGTGTATTGATAACCATGTGGCCGCAATGCAAATATTGGTTAACGGAGCGTTAGCTAGAAGAGCGATTGTAGCTCCTTTCTTTCTTGTAGAGTAATCTTGTCGAGTAAAGCTTCTAATTGAATACCCTCTTTCTTGTAACAGATTTCTTGCAATTGCAACTGGTTGTCTCGCATCATTATTTGCAAATGATACGAAGAGTTGTTTTTCCTTTCTGATGTTCTTTAGCTTTTCTATTTAATATATTATCACACTGCTGGCATCCAGAATTTGTAAAGCTTTTTCTCTGCTTGAGTATTTGTGTTTTGGAACAAAACTTGGAATTTGAATGGTTTGATTAATGTGGAATTGTGATATGATTCTCAGAAGGAGTTGTGGGTTAGTTATTATGACTACCCTGTCTTTATGTTTTTGAGAAAACCACTCGAGTTTGGTGAGTGCCTGTAAATTTGCTTACTCTGCGTAGTGAAGTCATGGCTGTTAGAAAGGCTATATTTAGCATGATGAATTTTAAAGTTGTTTTATGGATTGGTTCAAATGGTTCCTTCATTAACTGTGTGAGTACCACATTGAGATTCCATGTGGGTGTTGGTGTGCTCCTAGGTGGTGCTACTCTTTTAGCACCTTACAGAAATCTTTTGATTATTGTTGCAGTGAACAAACTTCTTCCTATATAGCAACTTGTGTAAGCTACTAATGCTGCTAAATGTACTTTTAGTGAGGCATAAGTTAGGCCTTCTTCTAACAGATGTGGTAAATATCTGATCACTGTGGGTTCCCTTGATCTTTTTTGAAGCAGATTATTTCTTTGACACCAATATGTGAATCTTTCCTATTTTTGCTGTGTATAATTTTCTAGTCGTTGCCTTCCTTGCTTCTCTAAGGACTGCCATTAATGTTTCAGGTACTCCTAAGTGACCAAATTCTATGTCTTCAGGAAATATGCTGCTGGGCTTAATGTGTTTGGACCTAGATGAAGTACTCTTTCCATGGAGAGCAGGTCTTGTAACATTGGCAGCCTTTCCATGTCTTTTGTAATCTCCATTAGGTCTGAGAACCAAGCTGGTTTTGCCCACTGAGGAGCTGAGTACGAGTGTCATCTTTGACTGTCTGCACTTGTTTATCAATCTTGAAGGAAGTGGTATCGGGGGAATAGCGTACGCAAATTTCCCTGACCAAATAATCAACAGCTCATTCCCTAAGGAACGAAGGTATGTATCACCGCTATTATTATCTGTCTTAGAATGGGCCATCTCCATATTTGCTGTGCTATTTTTGATAGGGGAAAAGACTTTATTTCCCTTCGTTTGTTGGGTTAAAACATTGTTGTTGTATTGTCCATTTGTATTTGTATTGATTTGTCCCACAATTGCTGTTGAAAGGCTTTTAAGGCTAGGAACACAGATGTTAACTCCAGTAGCTTTATATGTTGTACTGATTCCTGACGACTCAATGCTCCTCTCACATTGAGTTTCACCATCTGAAAAGTGAGGCATCTGTGGTAATGGTTACTGTTGGAGCTGTAGTCATAAATGGTTTTCCTGATGTTACATTTGTCTTGTTTCACCAACTCGTTTCCTCTTGTATTTTTTGTGTCCCAACCACTAGATCCTCCCAGCTCCCGGTTGCTTGTGACCATTGACTGTATTCATTCTTGGATTGGTCTCATGTGTAGTCTTGCATGTGGTATAAGTGGTATGCATGAGACTATCATTCCTATTATTTCCCCACATTTCTCACTGTCAGAGACTGACCTTTGTGGTATTGGAGAGCTTCTTGCGTTATAGCTTGTATTCTCTTCTTGCATGGGAACGCTATCCCCTGAATTGTGTTTATCTTTGCTCCTATGAAATGTTTCTATTGTCACTGGTGTTGGTGAAGACTTTTCCATGTTCCGATCCTGGAGGAAGTTTCTTATTCTTCCCCCCACTGGTGTTGTGTGGGGCTGGAAGTCCAACTTTAAAGAGTGACTTTGGTGTTGTTGCTGCCCCTCTAGATGGCAGCTTTCTTCCTCTTGTTCAACTGCAAAAGGAGTGCCTTTGTGTTGTTTGGAATTGCCACTGATGTGATGCAGACTGCAGCTGGCTAGTGCTTTGAAAGCTTTGGTGCAGTGTCCCTGTTTGAAACCCACCTCTTCCTGTAGGTCTTCTAGTTGGGGGGGGTTCTCTTTCTTGGTTGACCACTGAACTTTAGGGCCCCCATTGATTTCACCTTATGGCTGTCTTTTTTACTTTGTTGCAGTGTGTCGTCTTCTGCTTTTCAAAACAAATGTTGCCCGTCGAACGGGCTGTTGAAGATGTTGGCCTGTACTTCATTCTTGAATCCTGATGTTTTTAGCCATGCATGGTGTCTTAATGTTATACCTGTCATCAACTGTTTTGCTGCTGGTTCTGCAGCATCTACTGCTGCCTTTAGGCATGTGTTTGTAATACCTTTCCCTTTTCTGCTACTGCTTTTGCTCTTTTCTGATGTTGCTCAGGCAGGTGTTTCATTAGCTCTGCCACCTCTTCCCAGTTCTGATGAGCATATCTATTTAGCAAAGTGTATGAGTTTGCTATTCTCCAGTGGGTGGCAGCTCCTCTTTTGTATTTTCTGGTGGTGGGCCAAATGTAGTTGGGATATTAGCTCTCTGCCTGCCTGTGGCTACAATGATTAAGTCTGCCACTACACTGCCCTGGCTGTATGCTGGGTCTTTGGAGGAGTGCTTACACTTTTTCTCCACCTTAGGCGTCACTGCTCCTTAAAAGCCTCTCTCCCTTCATCTATGATGCTTACGAGCATTGGAAGATACCGGACCTTGTTTGGAGAGGCTTCTAGTGTCTCCAGTAAGAACAAGTCTGTGCCTTCTCTTCATCCAGCGGTACAAAAGGGCAGAGTGGGCTAAAGAACGGTGATGGATCCAACCCAGATCTGTTGACTGGGTGTGAGTGTTTGATTGCTTCTGATGCTCTGTCCATCACCACCCCCTTTTGTACTACTTTGTTTGCCATAAGTTTGCAGGGGATGCTCAGACGTGAGTCCCTTGCTCACTTTGCCACTGGATTCAAGCAAACCTGGCTGAAGACGGCTGAAATGCCAGAAACCAGTCCTAGGAAGCTTGTTTCCAGTCCAGGGAAGGCATGGCTTGGCAGTTTGGGCTGGACTGTTCCCATGAGGCACAGGGTCAGACTGATTTGCATATGGCCATGTCTGAACTGGGGTGGCAGAGTGGGCTAAAGAACGGTGATGGATTCAACCCAGATCTGTTGACTGGGTGTGAGTGTTTGATTGCTTCTGATGCTCCGTCCATCACCACCCCCTTTTGTACCGCTTCTCTTCATCCAGCAGCACCCCGTATCTCTCCGCTGCTTTTTTTACCTGTTGGTTATGCATGCTGACATCATCTGGGGGTGATGGCCTCAAGGGGTAAGTATCAATGGCTTCCTCAGGAGAATCTGCCTCGAGATCCTGCCATTGGTCTTCAACGCCCTCTAATTACTCATCGTCTTTATATAAACTGTGTCCTGCTGTGTCCTCTTCTTCATAAAAAAGCTCTTGTTTTTCTTCCTGAGGCTCAGGTGTGAGGGATGGTTCCAGTTCTCCCATACCCTTCCTTCCCTTCTAGGTTTCGATGGAATCCTAAAAGCCTGTCATGAAGCATCAAATTACTTCTTTTTCTGCAATATGGCTGCCATTTCAGCTTTGAGCATTCTTTACTTGCACTCTACCTCAAGTGCATGTTTCTCGGCGTTGAGGGTAGGTGGTGGTCATTTTTTCGACAAGGAAGATTCAGCTGCTATTGTAATAGGTGGCGTCTTCTTTTCTTTATCTCTGCTTTGTTCGTCTTTCGACGTCAATGTTTTTTTGGCACCATTCCCACCTGCGGTATCCTTTGGATGGGACCCGAGGGGATCTTTGTGCTTTGTCTTGCCTTTGGTCGGCGAGATCTTCGGCGCTGAAGCTGACTTTTGTTTTTGGGAGTCTATTTTCGACTTGACCACCATTATGTTTTTCTGTGTTACCTGTCCATATTTTTCTTTCAGTCTTCTGTGTTCTTTTTCAATGTCGATTATGTTTTTTTTTATGTCGGAGACTTCTCCTTACACTTCTTCAGCAGTGTTGTCTTTCTCCTCACTCAACAACCTCAGGTCTCTGAGTGAGGTACTGTCCTTTTGGCCCTGCATAGCATAGTGTGCACACCTTTGTTGGTCTTCAGCGTCATCACTTTAAACTCTGCACAGGCCTCACAGGATACATAGTCGATAGGTAAGCAAAGATTGCAGAGTTGATGGCTGTCCCCTCTGCGCAAACTTGTGGCAGCACTTTGGGCAGAAATGGAACAGTGTGTTCTCCATTTTACAATAAGCAGGTGTCCCCCTGCGCACACACCGTTTCTCTCTTGATGACAAAAAACACTCCCTCTACTTTGGTTTTTTCTTGAAGATCGCAGATATCACTTCCTTTGCATCTCCAGAGTTTCACTTCACTTCCCTAGGACGGAAAAACGTCATTGTTTCTTCTTAATTCTCCTGTATCTTGGAGATCTTCTCAACGCTTCCAGACCCAATGGTGGAAAAAAGAATCTAAAGATGGCGAGCAAGAATGAGGCTTCCGGGAGAGCATCTGACATCAGAGGAGGTTGGAACAAGCAACAAATAGTGGGGAGCGTCAACGGCAAGCAACAGGAATAAAAGAAAAAGAAACAGAAAAGGGACTACAGCATATAAGAAATTCTGGACTCAACCACAAGATGGTAAAATAATGCACACCATGTGAATCCAGAAAAGATTTACACTGCAGAAAGGCTGTTTCCACTAGTAAACTGCACCTTCTTGGTCATTATTCTGGAGCTCTGTACTGGTCAAACTGGGACATATTTTTCATCAGAGATGACCAGTCATCTCTTCTGCATGATTCAATTCCTGGGGAGTTCCTCTGATCAAATATTACCTTAACACTGATTGATCAGCTCAGTCCAGAGGAATGGAAGTCAAGAGCCTCTCCTCAGCTGCTTCCAATGGACCAGGTACCGATGCTTATTGGGCTAGATAGATCACTACATTCTTTTGTAGATGCAGATAAGGCAAGAAGAGGAGCAGGGGTTGTAAATGTTCTGTCAGAGGCAGTGTAGTAAACTTCACAGTACGTTTACACACTTGTTGGGCTCACTGGAGCAAAAACGAAAAAAACACAGAGAGACTGCACAGGGCAGGGGAACGTACCGTCCAGATCCATGCAGCGGACTTTCTGTCTCAAGAAAACAATCAAGCTGGCATATGGAGATTTTGTCCATACATCCCACAGCCTATCAGGATAACATTTCATATGAAGCAGAGATTATTTTATTCTACAAAAGTTGGACACTGATACATTTGTGATACCCACTGGAAACTATAAGGATGAAGTGTTATTATATGCCTGGACAGATTCGTTTGACTTGACACCGAAGCAGAATGTGTGCATTTTCGATGGTTTTTCATCAGGAAGGAGGAGTTTGTAAATTGAAAACAACGAAACGCTGAGTCCACCGATTTTTTGTAGATTACTGTATACACCTTGCAAATGACATTGATATAATCACAAATCAAGCAATTAAGGTACTGGAGATATTCTAATGTTTTATATTGTGATGCATACATGTTGAGTGTTTGTAGTACTAGGAAGAGGCTTGCTATTATTAGTACGTGAGTGTTGCCTTATTTTTAGGACATTAATTTGTATATTTTAAATAAATACCTTCTTTATTCTGCAGACTGTTAAATGTGCATATTCAAGGGATATGTTCATTGTTGCATTCCACATGAAATGTATCCATGCCATTATTACCGAAAAAAGTGGATGTTATAAACGAGCTCCAGAATTGGACGCCATGGGTCCCACCAACTGTAACTGTGAAAAATGTTAAAGAACCAGGAGTAATATATGCCTGCATAGACATTCACCAGGAGTAATGTTTGCCTGCATTGACATTCACCAGGAGAAATGTATGCCTGCAGAGACATTCACCTACGGGACGAGGCCATTCAAAGGGAGCGACCACCCACCTAACAGTACAGGGGTGAAAATGTTTTAAAAGGAGAATATGGAAGACAGTTCTCACCAGCTTCAACTACACCCGGAGTCTAGGTATACTACGACTTTCCCCGTCAGTGGGGCTGAGAAGGTCTAAGTGACCAAGTGTAGCTGTTTCCTACTGAACAGCTGAGGTTTTCCGGAACACTGCTAGAGAAGTGCTGGCAGGGCATTGAGGTGTACTCATTGTGTCTTGAGTGATGTTCTCCTTTCGTACACTGCAAAGTTGTTCCAGTAAATCGTCAAACAATAACATTTCTACAAAGAGTCAGGAAGGCTTCCAAGGATCATTTTATGGATAAACATGACCCGCCCAGAACTAAGCCACACACACATGTACACACTCCTCAATATGAGCATGCCCTGGACATCATAGAAGGCCCATTTATGTGCACATATAACTTACCACTGCCCCCACTCCTCCTGCCACTAGCCAGGTTTAGGTAATCCTCCTACAGATCAGGTACTAACTACTCATTTTTAACCTATACACAACATTTTCTCATTCAGAAAGTTTCCATGAGCAATGTGTATATTTTTAAATACGCTCTGCTGGACGTAAACTCACACTACAAGATTCCATGTATGTTATCTTTTACTTTTGACAATATAGTCACTAAAGGTATTTTCCAGTTTAACAAGGGCAAAACATTAATATTGTCACAGAACAAAGTGGCATAGAGCATACTGAGAGCACACAATGTTATATCTGTCCTTAAAGAGGTCTTTAAAAGGTAGTTAAACTCTATAACACAACTGTAACTAACTAGTTGGGCCAGTTGGTGCTAGAGATGAGCCACATCTAAAAATACAAGTAAAGGTGTTTTGCAAACTCTATATTTGACAATATCAATTTTTGAAACCGCATTAAATACTAAAAACATGTCTAGGAAACTGGCTACGTTTCGAATTGATTGTTGGAAACTGGAAAGTGTAATGTCACCTGCACAGTGGGTTTAAGATAAGATTAAGCCTTAAAGCAAATTCCATGTGAATTCAACAGTGTCTTCACCCATCAATGCAATATTTTGGCATCTTAAATCAAAAACATTTGAACCACCTTTCCATATTTGTGTTTAGAAAAATGAACACTTGATATATTTAAAATGTAAATGTCCTTACCTCCCAAAAGCAGTGCTTGATATTTTTCTATTTGGACTAAACAAGATACAAAAGAGAAAATATAAGTTAAACATTATATTGATTCTGTTTACCAAACATACACTCACAATTCGATTTCCAAAGCACCACACCTACCGCAAAGCATTGTTTACACTATCAACTGTTTTCGCTTTCATGATTAAATAATGAGTTCAATAAGTGAAATTGGCACAAACATACGAGAAAATTGCTGCTGTTCTTCCTGTAACATAGACATCTCTATGTCTCTATTAAAGTTTCCTCCTCTTCATAGGAGTTCAAGGATCCTCACCATAGTTCTGTACACTGTGAGCTGTTAGATGCAGACTTCTACTGCATCGTGGTAAATAATTACAATGTGTGCACATGAAGAGAGACATCATTACATACATGATTCCCCTGGGAGTACAATAGTTTGGAAGAGGAAACACGTTTGAGTTCCCGTGCCATCAGCATGATGAATATTCCAGGACGCGGATGGCCATGATCAGCGCACAAGCCTAGCACATGAGAGATGACGTGGCCTACTCTCATTTCAGTTAATGCTCAATCTTAACTGCTTAAGGTTCCTTACAACATGAGTGTTCCCTGTGGAGGGGATTGTGCACACATGGGAGAAGAAGTTAGCTTTAACAAGCTGTCTTTGCAAGTGTGACATCACAGGACATCCTAAACAGGCTTTGCACATGCGGACAGTCACCTTGAAGCCAGCTACATGTTCCTGACACTTGGCATGAGAACTAAAGGCTAAGTGCAGACAGATGATCCAAACTGTGTGTGCTTCACTCTAGGAAATGCAAGCATAGACGAATATTCAACAGGGGTTTTCAATTTTAGCATCTCAAGCAAGTCACACATTTAATGCAGAAATAGAGGGAAGTATTTTTAAAGACAACTTCAAGTGTTATGTTCTACGGTGCCTTACTATGAATTCAGTATATAGTTTTGCACATGTACTGTAATTGATGTAGCCAAAAATGTTGGCAAAACGTGATGCTCACTGGTACCTTCATTTCTCGACAGGACGCATTTCAAATTCCCGACAGTGAAATCAGGCTTAGTTTTATCATCTGCAAGCACATTATTCCAAGTATTTTCGAGAAATGTTACCCGTTTTTGGAGGCAGCGTTCATAGGGCTAAGGAAAACTCGGTCCTCCTTCCTGCTATCATATCTCACGCTCCTCGTCACACCTGTGTACCCTCAGGAGGGCTCCACTGCCACAGTTTACAGACCACAGCATGCTCCACTGAGGCACGGGCCGCATAAGGATTTCTGATCCAGGGGCTGGTTGGTGAGGCCCACATGCGCACTCATGTAGAAATTCTGCATTGTGCTTGGAACTGCCCCTTTGGGGCTTAGGAATACAATAACCAAATTTACTGCAAACTAGCACAGAACTTTAGAAACAAACTCCCTCAACCTATTACTGTGAAAGCAGTTACCTGCAAGGAAAGACTAGAGGGGTGTGTTTGCATATTGTGGCGTTCTGTATATTCGGTGGCAAGGGATGTGTGTTCCCCTTAATTATCAAAGACTTCCGAACTAGTGTTGCTCTCTACACACCATCCTTCAAAACAAAAGTAATCCTTGAGGGTGTCCTGCTGCCACCAAACGATGAGTAAAAATCTGAAAATGCCCAGATCCCACCCTAAAATCCATAAAGAGCACAAATGCGACTGTCCTTCACCTCTAGGCTCAATAGAGCTGTGCCCCCAAAATAAATACTTCCCCTTAGAAGTTAATGCAGACACAATTAGCCTGCCAATCACCCTAAACCACAAAGCAATACGGAATAACGAAAGGCTGCAGTGCCCACTCACTCCAAACAAGCACATAAATGAGTGCAGGTGCACTTACAGCGACAACCACTATAAAGCCCTAATCAACGCAAAACCAAACTCCCGCCGCCAAGACAAAACAAATGCATGTCAATCCCACTGTTGCTTCCTACTCAAGATAAAACAAGCACTGGCAAAGCCAAAGAGGGCTGACTTTAATGCGCTTAGCTAGCGCATGTAGTATCAGCACATTAGAGTGAGACACACAGAAAGGAGTAAACAGTAGAGGCAGAGAGGGCTGTAGTTGTAAAGTAATCTCTCATGCAGTTCAATACAAGCATTCAAAAACTAATATAAGGATACATCAAAACAGCTAGTAGGTTTAGGTGGGAGAGGAATACTCCCCTGGGCTATGCCAGATTGTGATTGACGAAGACTCGAGCCACTGGCTGTAGGAGGCTAATTGAAGGAAGTCAATGGTTAAAAGGGGCATACCCAAGCCCTGTCTATGTAGATTGTTAGCAGGAGAGCTGCAGTGTAAAACTCAGACCTTGAAAACCACAACCAATCTGTAGCTGCCCAGCAACCTCTACAATGTATACAGGTGCAACATCATGGCTGACCTTACTTTTCCTCTAAATATCAGACCAGGATGAATCCAGCATCGGGAGGAAGGAGCCAATACGAATAGGTGGACGGCAAGGTACGCACCTTGGTGTAAGGGTGACTAAAGTAGTCACTGAGGCTTTTTCCATGGGACCCAGATGAACCTCTATTAAGGTACCTATGTGACCTAGAAACAATACGTCGCCACAAGTGTTAGTATATACAACGTGTATATGCTTACTGAGGATCCGATCTCGTCCTGAATAAATGCCACGGACTCGGTTGAGCCACTGGGCAGAAACATGTTGACATTGTAGTGAGGGTGGGGTACTAAGTCCCCTAAATCCCACACCTAATTTTTATTACTAAGTGGTACCCTAAATAGTAAAATTAGACTGGGTTACCACATTGGTTTTTAATATATCTTTAGCTATTGTCAAAGTGACTCCCTGATCTCAGGGTGCATGCCCACTCTCCAACAAACCTAGTTTTTGGAGAGAGAGGGGATATCCTATGATGAAGTATGACACCTGGTGGTGAGTGAGGACATACCGTCAGACTTTTGTGTGCATCTAGTAATACGCTGATAATTATGCAGTAAAATGCGGTAGAATTGTAAAATAAATCACTCCGTGGTTTTTTAGTGTGAGATATAATTTGATTGAGGCCAGCTCAACCTTAGGGGGCCATAGCCTCTAGTTCCCCAACGTGAATAGTGGCCATATTTCATGTGGTTAGATGAATCCAGCAGATGTCTGATTTTGTCCTCTCATTAAAGTGGCTACAATGATGTGGCTGGTCCAATGCCCCCTCAAGAACCAATGAGAGTATAATCCTATGGCTGTCTTGAAGCCTCATCGAGAACTCATGCAGGTGGAAATACCTGCCCTGGCTTGCCCCGGAAAACTCGATGCAGGTCCAGTTCTGCGGATACCCTAGAACTGCCCTCTCAATTTATAAATTAAATGTAGGTGTGACCCTGGGACTGCACTGGCTACCCCAAAGTAAATATAGGTCACTCTCACTCAGCCAATCCCCATAAAATGTATGCAGGTTCTATCCTCTGACTGCCATGCATGGAGGTATGCATGTCACCACCTACAGAGCAATATTGAATAAAAGGTAGATCTACAATAGAATATCAGGGCACAATAAAGTGGGGGAGGCTACAGAATAAAGACCAGGAGAAAACAGGTTTACACTGTCCCTGCAATAAGAATTTTTGTAATCCGAAGGTTTGCCCAGCACACGCTCTGAACCTCTGATTAAGCAATCCCCTGTGAAATCAATGTAGGTGCCACCCTCTGGCTGCAGTGGTTCTTCCTCCATACGTATTTGGTGCACCCGCGACTGCCCAAGCGGCATTCAAAGCACATGCCTCACCGTGGCTACCTCTGCAAAGTGTGCCCTGGCATTCAATCGCCGTAGAGGCTTTACTTGAAAGAAAAATAAGATTTCCCTGCAGTAGCAAACCACATTCCACAGGAAACTTATCAGTGAATGAGTGGAAAGTAAAGGAGGAGGCCTGTGGAGAACTAATTGTGATGGGAATGGGGCCCACCAAGGTGATCTGTACGTGTCAAGTTTACCAGATGGGACAGGAAGAGACTGCTGGGCCGGTTAACAAGGGCTGTGTTCAAGAGTTTCCAGATATTGACGAATGATGCGTGTGTAGGAGGGCAGGAAAGAGGACTCGGTAATCTGAAAATTGTCAGAGGCGAAGCCTCTCAGTGCTGGGTTACAATTACCAGAGCTGCGGGGGCACAAATGCACCGACCGTGACACAGGTGGCAGCAAACACTGATGCTTTTCACAGTCAGAGGAAACATGACATATGACCGTAAACTTATGACAAACAACACAGGCTCTGTCTCTGTTGTAGTGCAGCCTCCTGAAATGCACAGGGGCTTCCTGTATGAACACGGCTACTGCCCGGCCTGTCGGGTACAGTGAGAGGTCATCAAGAATGTGGGAGATGGGAAGACACATACAGCCGGTTCGGGAAGCCATCTTGTAAAGTTTCCTGATCAGCTTAAGTGTTGATTTTAAACAAAACCTTTCCTATGAAATAGAAGCATGAAAATGAACAAAGACGCCATATTTCTGAAAAGACCTGACCGTTGGAACGTTTCCTTGAAGAAGGTGCGGTCCTATTTTCATTGTTGTAAATGTAGTTTAACTATGAATCTAAGGTTTAGTTTTCATCCGCATCTTGCTGCCCATTTCCTCAGTTTCCAAGCAGTAGATGGAGCTCGTGCTCACGGGTCAACACGTCAGCTAGACTCAGGGGGGACTGTCCAACCTAGGCAGTATGCAAGTGACATCATAACGCGTGCCATCACAACACATGCCAAAACGCGTGACATTCCACGTGGCATCACAGTAAGTAACCTCACTGGAAGGGACATCACAAGAAGTGACATCAGATACTACGATCTCATACATATGTTTATCAGGTGCATCATGAGTACATTTAAGTGCATCATGAGATTTAACAAATGAGATTTGGCGTTGGGGTTGTGCCAAAAAAGTGATTTTTTTTTTTTAAAACCCTGCCACAAAGAAATTGACAACAAGGAAAAGCGTGGTAGTAGATCTGTTCTACTTAATTGGTTGCCAAGTCTGTATTTTAAAATATTTTATGAGGCTAAGGCATCTGCTGCAGAGGTGCCCAGTAAATCTCAGGGAATAGTAACAAAGGAGAGATAACTCTGGAGGTTAACCCATTTGGTGGAGAGATCTGTGTTTTGTGCAGTCCCTAATTTGAATCAAAGTAGTAGAGAAGATTAAGTTGTCTCCTGCAAAACATAATCACCCACTGTTCTTGGGTTGGGGGCGGGGCGGTGCATTTGGGGATTGTTGAACCTCTATTTTGTTCCTGCCTTCTTCGGGTTTGTTATTCATGATATCACAACACACATGGGTGCATCTTATACAATGTTGTGAGCATAAATGTATCACTTAATTATTCAATAGTTTTCTGATGTGTGTATGATAGAACATTAGCAACTTAAAATGGAATAAAATATGTTTTGAAAAAATGTCTCCTGCAAAGCACATCATGTAACATGCAGCTCTAAGATTTTTATTGTATGTAGATAGGTAAGTGGATTCATGCTTTGAACACCGACATCCTTTTGTTACTTGCAGTTATTAAGTTGCAATCCTTCTAGTAGACCACAGTGAGCTATGAAGGGCATTTGATTCATACACCTTGTAATCCTGACTGTCTCCTGCAACACATCTTGAACATTGATTTACACACTTACGTGATTTATTTTGAATGGATAATGTGTATGTTTTGTTAAGCGCTGTAACACTCTGCATTGGGATGAGTAGCGCTATAAAAGAAATAAAATAGTGCTATTTAAATTGTGTAAATACTGGGACAGACCAACCCATCTGACATTCTTACAGTGCATGCACTTATATACAGGGACTGAACAAAGTAAAAAGCATGGATCTCTTAACTCCCTGTGAAGAGATAATAAGCTGTGTGCCTTTGTTTCCTCTCCGTTGCATTTGCATGTAAGTGTGAGGTTACCTCCCCCCACCCCCCGCCGCCTGCACGTTGCTGCTGGGAATGGAAAGCAGACAACCTGCAGGAGCTGCTGAACGTGTCCCGGTGTCTGAAACTTACACTGGGACAAGTTCAGCATATTTCTGTGGGGCCCAAATCTTGACAGGGTGGAAAGCGTCCACCCTGTGAAAATAGTGGGTGGACACCGTGTACCGACTCGTGCCCTGTGCAGTCTTAAGTTACATGTTCTTTTCAGCAGCCTCTCGCACAAAGGCGTCTGTCAGCTTAATAATGCCTCTGAGTGCACCTGTGTTTAACAAATCAGGAAAACACCTGGCAGCACATTTCCAAACTTCACAGTACTAGGGAAGTACCAGAGGCTTTACACTACTTCAGAGCTGTTGTTTTATCCGGAAATATGATGTTGGGGAAAGCCTCAGAAACCACTTATTATCTAAGTGGCCCATACTTCCTATCTAGGGCATCATGGTCATGGCTTTAGGTGTTCTGATTATTTGTATGAAGAGAACTCTCTTTTAGGGGCTTTTTACCTTTGTTGTAAAGTGTTGCAATGTATAATTGTATATAAATCTGCATAGTAATAGTAGTATATACTTGACATGATTTAGTCAGCCAGGTACAGCTTTCTTTCACATACTAGAACCCCAAGGAACTTCCCTGTGAATAATTGGTTCTCTGGCGAGGAAACGTAAGTACCACTCAATCTGCCACTCCCGTCTTACACTATACCTACCGAAAGGCACTTTGGAAATACTGTGCTGACTAAGCCACACACCTCTCAACATTTATCCTGTCCCCCCTCCCAAGTAGCCTCCTTGCACAAATGACCTAGAGCTAGTGCCTCCGAGACGCTAAATAGCGAAAAACTCTCTGGACACATATGATATCAACAATTACATCATCAATGGCTTCACATATTGGCCAACCGATATTGTGCAAAGAGCAGTGGTTTCCAATGTTTTGCAATCAAATGAGATTCCTTGCTTCAGCACACCGCGATGCATCAGCGAGAGTGTGGGTGGAGCAGCTGACTTGATGCAAACTTGCTCTAACATCATATCCAGAAATCCCAACACAGGGCAGGGGGTCCTTCGCATTCTTGAAATGTTACCAAAATCTAGCATCAGGCCCTCGACCTATGAGTAACTCGCTGCAGCAATGAGCTGAATACATTAGACTCTCTTACGTTTTTCTTCCTTATCTCTCCCTCTCTCTTCTCACCACATCCATCTCTGTCCATCCCCGACTCCCTCTCTCCCATATGCTCTCCACTGAGGATAATTTCTAAGCTCTCCTTTGTGGTCTGAGCTCAGTTTTAGGAATAGAAATAAGATAGAAATTCTCCCAGGTGGTCGTTATGAAAGGAAAATGCTACTTGCCAGTATGCATCTGTTCTTGGCATGTGGAGCTGCAGATCCACACACTAAGCATAGATCGCCATCTGGTGTTGGGCCCGGATGTTTGCACTTTTTTTTGTCTTGGAAAAGTCTTTGTAAGTCACAAGATAGGTGACTACTTCTTTGAATGATAGTGCGCATGGGCATCGGCTCCATCTTCAGATTGTTTTTCGCCAGCAGGGAAATGATGGAGTTTTGTGAGAAACAGAAAAGATGCCCATGTATGTTATGTTATGTTATAACAATTTATATAGCGCAACAGCTGCCCCAACAAATGTTGTATCTAAATAAGATAATACTGGAACAGATAAAGGTAGCCGGGGAGGTGGGTGGGCGTGTGTGGATCTGCAGCTCTACATGCCAAGAACAGATGCATACTGGTAAGTAGCATTTTCCGTTCAAGGCATATGAGCTGCAGATCACACACTAAGCATAGATTGTATAGCAGTACCCCTCCTTAGCGGCGACCACCAGTATCTGTTGCAGTAGTTTGAAATAATGTATTGAGTACAGCCTGCTAGGACAGCCTTGCCTGATATTTGCTTTTGGAATGCCTTTAGGGCTAGGAATATGGCTAGTAACTCCAGGTGGTTGATGTGGAGTAATTTCTGTTGAGGAGTCCACCTGCCCTGCATGGTGTGATGTCAAGGATGAGCTCCCCAGCAGGAGAGCGATGCGTCCGCTGTCAGGACAATTTGTGGAACTGGCTCTAGGAACGGTCACCCTTTGGAAAGGTTCTTGGTGTTCCACCACTGCAGAGAGCGGTGAGTGTGACCGTATACCAACACCAGATCTGTTAACTGACCTTGAGCCTGGTTCCATTGGCGTGCTAGGCACTCTTGGAGAGGACGCATCTGGAGTCTTGCATGAGGCACTATGAATATGCAAGAGGCCATCATCCCTATGAGTTGCATGAACACTCGAGTTGGAAGAGAGTGTTAAGGCTGAAATTTGGTTATGAGGGCTTGTATGCTTGCTATCCTGGCTGGACTGGGATAAGCGAGCGCTTTTGAGGTGTCTTTTGTGGCCCCTAGGTATTGTTGTATGTGGGACGGTTGTAGATGTGACTTTGTGTGGTTTACTGTGAACCCCAAGTCGTGGAGTAGTTGAAAAGTGGCGTGAGTGTGTTGTACACACTGACTGTATGAGCTGGCTTTTATGAGCCAGTCGTCAAGATATGGGAAGACGTGAATGTGCGGTCTTCTTAGATGGGCGGCCACTACTGCCAGGCACTTTGTGAATACCCGGGGTGCTGTGGTGACTCCGAAAGGGAGTACTTTGAATTGGTAGTGTTGACCGTCCAGTACAAACCTGAGATATATCTTGTGAGATGTGTGAATGGGAATGTGGAAGTAGGCGTCTTTGAGATCTAGAGTGGCAAGAAAGTCGCCTTGTGAAAGAAGAGGAAGGACCTGCTGAAGTGTGACCATGTGAAAATGGTCTGACTCTATGTAGAGGTTTAGGGATCTGAGGTCCAGAATAGGTCTCAGAGAGCCGTCCTTTTTTGGTATGAGAAAATACAGAGAGTAAACTCCTGTGTTTTGTTGGTGCAGGGGAACTGGTTCTATTGCACTCTTTTGTAGGAGGGAGATGACTTCCTGCTTGAGCAGTGATAAATGTTCTAACGACATTGGGCGCTGTTTAGGTGGTATGTTTGGGGGGTAGAGGTGAGTTCTAGACAGTAGCCTGATGGAATCATTTATCTCACCCACCTGTCTGTGGTGATGTTGATCCAAACAGGCAGGAACTGTTGTAATCTTCCCCCGACTGGAGTGGAGTGGAATGGGCCAGGGGGGACGGTGGGAAGTCACTGAGTAGGGATGGAGGCAGAGCGGGTGTTGTTAGTCTTGCCTCTCCCTTTGTTATTGTTGCCTCTGTAGCCTCCTCTCTGGTAAACTATGGTGAATGTAGACTGGGTGGAAGTTTTATAAGAGGTGGAGGGGTTGTCAGAGGAGTAGCCTCTGGAGGTGCCCTTGTAAGAGGGACGACAAAAGGAACGTCTGGGAGCTTGTGATTGCAAGGCTCCCATTGATTTAGCTGTGTCCGTGTCCTTCTTCATCTTTTCGAATCAACATTAGGGCCAAATAAGTGTTCCTGATCGAATGGTTGGTTTAAGATGGAACTTTGTACTTCAGGTTTGAAACCTGAAATGCGTAGCCAGGCATGTCTACGCAGGAGAACACTTGTGTTGACAGCTCTGAAGGCGGTATCTGCCACGTCCAGCGCGCAACGAATGGAGGTGTGGGTGATGAGTTTCCCCTCTCGTATAAAGTGATTGGCTTTGTCCTTATATTTGTCCGGGAGGTGTTGCAATAGGGTTTCAAGTTGGTCATGATGTGCCGATCGTACCTAGCTAACAGTGTTTGAGTGTTGAGGATACGCCATCTGTTAGCTGTCTGTGAAGCGGTTCTTTTGCCAGAGGCGTCTAAGAGTTTGGACTCTTTATCGGGGGTGGAGCGTCCCCTGGTGTTTGAGAGTTAGCCCTCTTTCTAGCATTGGAGACTACAAGGGAGTCTAGTGGTACGGGCCCTTAATGTATGGTGGGTCTGCTGGGGGAGCATTGTATTTTTTGTCGATCCTGGGGTTAATAACCCTAGCCCTGACAGGATCTTTAAATACCTCAGGTGCATGCTTGGTAACTCCTTTTGCATGGGCAGAATAGTGGTGGACCTTTGTGGATTATAAAAGGTGTCCATAAGGAAATCCTCTTCCACAGGGTCAGTATGTAAGTCAACCCCGTGGTATTGGGTAGCTCTGTGTAGAAGCTGATGAAAACCCATTGTGTCCTCCGGAGGGGAAGGTCTGGAGGGGTAAATGTCATCCTGTGGAACATTAGGGACATCTGGCATACTATAATCGTCCCAGGGGTCAGGGGAATAAGGTGGATCCCTTGGTGGCTCATCATCCGCACCCCTTTCTGTGTCATCAGAGGTGTCATCATCATCATCATCATCCATTGGTGGAAGAGATGGTGTAGGAGAATGGTGTGGTGGGGGAGGTGGTGGAGAAGGGACCCTGAGGGGAGATGTGGCAAAGTCCCTTTTAAGGTGGTGGAGCCGGCACAGGCGTGTCCAATGGTCTCTTCTTTGTACTTAAAGTCAGCTGACCAGTTTTAGGGTCTTTTAGAAGAGTTTTCTGTTTAGGGTCTGGATTAAATAGCTCTTCTGACAGAGGTTGGTCTTTCGGCGCCGACTGTTTCGGTTCAGAAGACTTGCGTGGCACCGGCTCTGGAACGGGTTTGTGCTCCTTTGGCTTAGAACTGTGATGTTTTACAGTCTCTGTGGCCGCTTGTGGAACCGGGTGTTTTTTCAGATCTGAGGCTTTTTTTTGGCTCCGAAGGGTGTGGATCCGAAGCTTTAGGGATCGGCTTTTTGTTCGCTTCCAAGTGTTTTTTCGGAGTCGATGGGGTGGTGCCTATAGATTTCGGTGTCGAGTGCTTGGATGTGGCGGCAGCGATCGGCACGGAGGAGGAGGGCGGTTTCTTTTTCAGTGCCGGTGTCCGCTTGGTACCGATGGTAGACTGACTCGAGCCAGAGTCGCCTGAAGGATTAGTAAGCTCCTTTGCCGGGCCCAAGGGCAGGGCATGGGAAGCAGTCTCTCGGTGTGCACCTGGGCCCAAAGGTGAAGGTGTGACCAAAGCCTTTTTCGATGGTGTAGGGAGGGGGTCGGGGTTGACGTCTCTACTTATGACCCGCTGCCCAGGAGTGATGTCCTCGATGTCGGAGTCATCGGCTTCGGAGGCGCTGACTGGGCCTTCTTCGATGCGCTCCTGTTCAGGTACATCAATGCCCTCCTGGAAGATGTCATCGAGAATGGGTGCCGATGAGCAAGCCATTGTTCTCCTGGCTCGACGATCTCTAATGGTCTTCTTTGAGCAGAAAGAGGCACAAGCTGCACAGTCTCTGTCCTCGTGCTCCGGAGACAAGCAGAGTTTGCACACCTCATGCAGATCGGTGTGGGGAAATTTCAACCCACATTGAGGACATTTCTTGAATGGCGTCCTTTCCATGAGCCAGATACCAAGGACTTCGATGTTGAAGAGATGCGCGACGACTAGGGATCGCGATCAAAAACAATACTGGAGAAGGGTGAAGGATTGCGCATCGAGAGTGGAATCGGTGACGGTTCCGAACTGGAGCGTGAGAAACGCATCCGAGCCCGATGGCGGAAAAAAACAATCTGAAGATGGAGCTGAAGCCCATGCGCACTATCATCCAAAGGAGGAGTCACCTATCTTGTGACTTCCAACGACTTTTCCAAGACAAAAACAAGTGCAAACATCCGGGCCCAACACCAGATGGCGATCTATGCTTAGTGTGTGATCTGCAGCTCATATGCCACGAACATGATATTCCAGATAAAAACAAAGCATGTCTGCTAGAGTAGACCAGACTCATTCACACATATGCAAAGAAATCCGAAAAAAACACTCCACAGCTCAAATTACATTTGCAGCATTGTTCAGCCCAAGTTTTTGAAACCAATCAATACATGGGGTTAAAAGGGGACTATTGCGTGGAAATTGTATTAGAACCTTTTTTCCATTTATTATTTCCAGATTTTTTAAACATTTTTCCACCAGCACTTACTAGGAAGTTCTAGTACACAACATCATCAAGCACAATTTCGGCTCACCTCTAAATAGAGGATAGCTCAGTACCCCAATCTATAAGTGATCCCATAAATGCACAGGTAGGGAGATAATGTTCAAGTATGTAACAAAATGAAAGCTATAATGCACATGCAGTCTCCGCTCTATCCCACTGATCTCAAGTTGTCTCATGTTGAGTCTGGGCAGCTTGACACTAACTCTTAGATAAATTAAGTTGAAATATCTTTTCAATAGTTCCTTATGGCCTACAAGTGCCTCTTAAGTTCATGGTTTAAAATTATATGGCAGCAGATTCCTCTCAGTTCATACTCTACTCCACTACGTTCAAACTCTTTATCGAAGAGGGTGGGCCTACTTCTAAGTAAAATCTGCCAAACTCTGGAAAGCCTTTAGACCTGCGTCGTTCCCATTTGTACAGTAATTGGAGAAAGAATACGTAAAGTTCTTCTTTTCCAATGTTTGCCCCTCTAGTGACTCTACTTACCTGAACCCAGAGATTGGGCAGCGACGAGCGGCAGTATGCCTTTGTCATCACTGACTCACCCTTCTTTGACATTAGACTGCCATGACCCAAACACCTCAAATGGCCGCTCTATAGAAAGGCAAAGGACTGCAACATGCGTATATAGGTTCAAATACATGCTGGTGTCTCAAAATAAGTCTTCTATAACAACAAGCAACTTTATTTTATATTTATTAAGATGCTTTCCTTTTAACATTGACAGCATTTTCATTTATAGTACTTGTTTTTCAATTCAAATTTAATAGAAGATTATGAGGAAAAGAAAGTGCCAGAACTAGTGGAAAAAGAGAAATGCATCTTAAACACTCCGAGCATATTAGCAACACATGGGATGTAACAGTAGGCACGGTTCTAAACTTGAAGAATTAATTTTCAGGTTTTAAAATCTAAGGGGCCCATTAGGATGGCGAGCGGATCGCCCCTGCCAGGCCGGCGGTAGGCACCGCCGGCCTGACGGGCGATCCGCCCACCATCCTGCCAAGAATGACCCCCTGCCACATTAGGATAGCTGGGGGGTCCAGGGCAGACGGGAAGACCGTCTGCCGTTTTTCCGCCCGTCGACGAGTCGACCGGGCGGAAAACGTTTTTAATATGGTGGCGGTGTCTGCAAGACACTGCCATCCATATTACAATGCAGGCGGAGATCAGCCTTTCCATGGCGCCGTTGAGGCATGCGGTGTTTGCAGTTGGGGGCCCATTACGGGCTGCCAGGATGTTGGGGGGTGGGCGGGGCACATGGGGGGTACCTATGGTACCCCCTGCATTTGCATGCACAAGCTGGCAGGCACCGCACAGTGCCTGCCACGTTGTGCATGCAATGGCACAACATGCATTTTTCACATTGCAGCAGGTGCTGCTTACAGCACCACCAACCGCAATGTGAAAAATGCGGGATGCGCCCGTCAGTGTAGCGGGAGCATTATAATGGGAATGGCGGGACTGCCGCACCTATGGCGGGCGGTCCCTATTGCCGTTGCGGTGGCGGGCGGACATTGTAATTGACCCCTAGGTGTTAATTTTGCAGTTATCCCTGGTGCATGTTGATAGAAATGCAACTAACAACAAACACATCAAATGGGAAACGTTTGTTGCAATACTGTGAGGTAAGAGGTTGTCTCAGTTTGTTTTCATACCCAAGAAAAAGTACATTACAGCACAGGATGAGTGTAGACACTGATTGCTTATAGCCATGGAGAACTAAATAGAATTATATTTGTTTTAGTCTCATCTGTAATCACAGCCTAGTGTTAGTATTGGCATATAAAGGGATTACAATTTATTTTGCTGGAAGAAAGGAACTTGTTGACATCATTTGCAGTATCAGTTAGCAAATTGTATTGCAGTTTGCTGAAAAATAGATGAGTGTTTTGAAGTCCTGGTAAATAAGCAGAGACAGACTTGTGCATTAGCCACACAGAGGTGATTAGAATAATGGAACGCTGAGCACTTCGCTGCGGAGAATGCAGCTGTGGTGGGGTGGCTGCATCAACATTACAATGTCCTATCCACAGCCTCCGCCTCCTACTCTCTCCTACCTCTCCTTAGGATATGGGCGGAGGATTGCGGGAGACAGAGGTGGAAGTTGAGGGAAATGACCAGTTGCTTCCTCCAATCCTCCTGGAGCTCACATTGTCACAGATCTACAGAAGGAGAGAAAAGTCTCTGCAGCGCCTGCGTTTCTATGGCGTTGTGCTCCTCACTTGAGGCAATGAAGTGTGCCAGGCAGCCGCGGTCCCTGCAGGTAACAGCGGTGGGACGGTGGGGCCAGGTAAGGGGAGATTTCGAAAGATGATGTTATTTAATTTCCCTCTGCATTGTCCCTCTAAATCCCCCCTTACCCAGCCCCAGTGCCCCACTGCTGTTACCTGCACGGACCGCGGCTGGTGCCAGGCTACCTGGAGGATATGCTGTAGCGTCCCTACAGTTTGAAAGCAGGTTGGGCGAGGCCTCACCTATTCTTTACAATAGAATGATAGATTGGGCCCGCAGCTACGCCCTGCTTGAGCAGTCACTGTGTGTGTAACAGCAGGGGAAGCTTCGGTACATCTCCTGATCACTTTCAAATGTTCTAATAGTCTTGGAGACTGCAGCAGCATGCTAAACCTTCCATTAAAACTTTGTTTCATCCTTTGTAGTCCAAGCCTACGGCGATAGAAAATGGTGGTCGCTCCCACCTTCCCTCTCCGGTGGGGCACAGACTGAAAGAGAGGCAGAAAGAGGGAGTTCACTTCCCTCTTTTGTCGGCACTCAACTTCAGCTCATACCATTAACTCACGAGAAGACTTTTAATGGCCCGCCATGGGCTCTAAGGGTATGCACCAGTAGAACAGATATAGACACAGCCTTGCTCACAGCTTCTTAAAAGGATGATGTGGTAAACTCATCAGAGAGGCTCAGAATATCAAGGCAGTGCTAAGAGCAAGGCCCCTACGTATTCTCCTCCTTCTTCTTAAATATTCAGGGGTTGAATCACAAAAGGTTCAGCTCCTTTGTGACAAGTGCACAATGTGAGTTTGGTTCCTCAGGAAATGCTTTTGTTTGGGTGAGGTTTTCCATCTGTAGTCAGCATGAGTTGTGTCTGGGATGAACAATGATTGAAAGGCTTGTGAAGGACAAAAGCATTTTGACCACAGGCTCGGCCCTCACTCTCATGATGTGAATTTACTCATCATCATCATCTGTAATAAGAAAAGGTGTTTACTACTCTCAGGGTTTGTGAAAAGGCATAGAAGCAATGGGAAAAGTATTCCTGTGTTATCAGAATTTTTTTTTTTTTAAATGTTTATTTTACATTTCTGAAGTCCTAATGCTAGTGGTATGCCAGCATGGTATAGATTAATTTACTAACCGGGTACACAAGAGCAAATTCATTAGCAGGACTAAAACTCTCAATGTACCCTTACACATTTTTTGACAAGATCTTGTGCTACAGAAACAGTCCAGGAGGACATGGTTCTCTGTTTCCAAGGAAGACAGCATACGAGTGGGCGATGATTCTCATACAGCGTGGCTAATTTCACCTTACCTGTTTGCTTTCAAGTTCTTCAGTCGGGCTTCCAGGTCATTCAGCAGGTTGATTTTTTTGCAGCACTGAGAGCAGTAGACATCGAGTAACTCGCCGTTGTAAACGTGCCTCATTTTCCTCGGTGTCTGACCAGCACTATAGAAGGGGACAAAGATCATTAAATTAAATTTAATTTACTGGAATCCCATATTTTAACAGCAGGTTTCACTTGCAAGTATGAACAGAATATACAAAAGAAACATGATTATCAAAACACTGCTTTCAGAGAGGCGTTCAGAGAGCTGTGATAAAAGAATTGGAAAAGAAAAAAAATGTCCTTCTGAACCTACATCCAGCGCTAATGTCAATCTACTGCAGCTGTACTTTTATCACCCAACTGCATGCGACGATTAGGGATGTGTAAATGTAATTTACATTCCCTAAAGCTCCGGAAGGTTGGCCTCTGGTTTTAATGGTCACCAGAGATAGAATTTGTTGCTCCTTCAAACTTCAGAAATCATCAAGAAGACTACAGGTCAATGTGGAATCACATTTCAGGCACTTCCGTTTTAGCAGCCAAGGTACAATGCACGTCAATGAAGGGTCACCATTTGATAACTTTCTATCTTAGCAGTCAATTGTGCAGGGCAGCTCAAAGGAGGATAACCTGACATTGGTTCAATGCTGCCAAAGAAGGAGCACGATTGGATAAGTTTCCATCTTAGCAGCCAATGGTACAATGCACGTCAAAGAAGGAGCACCATTTGATAACTTTCTATCTTAGCAGCCAATGGTGCAACGCACGTCAAAGAAGGAGCACCATTTGATAACTTTCTATCTTAGAAATCAATTGTGCAGTGCACCTAAAAGGAGGATCGCCTGACAATGGTGCAATGCCTGTCATTGAAGGAGCACCATTTGATACATTTCTATCTTAACAGTCAATTGTGCAGTGCACCTCGAAGGTGATCAACTGACAATGCTGCAATGCTTGTCAATGAAGGAGCATCATTTGAAATTTTCTTTTATCTAAAGCAGTCAATAGTGCAATGAACCTCAAATGAGGATACAAATTTGATTGCTTTCTATCTTAGCAGTCAATGGTGAAATGCTCGTCCGCAGACAATTACCATTTGGTCTCTTTATAGCTTAGCAGTCCATAGTGCAATGCACATAAGTGGAAGTTCACCATTGGGTTGCTTTCTATATTAGCAGTCAGTGCTGCAATGCAGGCCAATGGGGGATTACCATTTGGTCACATTCTGTCTTAGCAGTCAATAAAGCAATGATCGCCAATAACTAAGGAGTAAAGTAAGCCTATGTAGAATCACGTATTTTCCAGTTTCCACTATGGCAATCAATTGTGCAATCCAAATAAACCGAGAATTGTCTTTCTTCTATAGTCTCTCACAGTAACTAGTAGACTGTGATGAAAATTAATGAGCTAGTACTCGTGTCATATGTTGGTGGCGAAGTAAAGAATAAAGGGGGGGGACAGTCATGAGCACCTGCCATTTGTCATCACATGGCAATCCAAACTATGTACCTTATGGTACAATCAGAATCCAAAATTACGTTTTTATACATAAAGTAACTGATCACAAAGGGAGGACAGCCACTTTCTGCCTCTCTTGATCCCAAACTAAAACCTATATGTTACTGGAGAAACAAGCTCTACTGATGGTGGATGGTAAGAAACTGCACATTTTGGTGAGACTTCATTAAAGGTCCAGCAGGTGGTGGGAGATAGTGATGCCACTAAGTAGTCATTCAAACGCGTGGTCAATTTCATTATGGTCAGCTACTTTCTTTCCAAATGCATAAACACCATGCTTGGTATCCTACACATTATCAAAGCTATGACCTCTTTTTGGAAATCTGAGTCCACAATCACTGAACATCTGGTTATGCTGACGCAGTGGCACTTTTAATGGGTACCTGTGTCTACAGTTGTCATCAATGGGCAAACATGTTTGGCTTGGATTCAGGAGCTGAACATTTAAATACCACCTCCTGTCACCTTGCACTGTGATTTGTCCAGTAGCAATCTTCATGCAGCAGTAAATAGGTAGTGTCTTGAGGCTTCCAAATGGTCCCTCTGGTTGTGATAAAATTTGAACGGGTGATCACATCGAAGCACTTAACAGACATGCTTGACAGAGGTAAACAGTTACTCACTGAGCAAATTGCCTGCAATCCCTTTAAGTGCAAAAATAATTTTCTGCATTTCAACCAGAATAATTCCCATGCCTGCTGTAGGCTGTTTTTGGATTTGCTGTAGGAGACCGGCCATTTAGAAACACTTGTGCAGTGGAATGCCTTCACCACTGTGAATGGGGCTCTTAGTCAAAGACTTTTACATATATTTATTTTGTCTCATTTCTTTCTGGGAAGCTAGTTCACAATCTACCAGTGACTAACAATATCATCCCCTTTCTACAAGTGCTCTCTAATCAGAGAGCAGTCACTTTTGTGATGTGACCCTGCTTCTCTTCAGGATGGGTGACGTCTTGCAGTTCATATCTCAGTACTCCTTCCTAAATAGAGAGCTCTAAAAGAGGTACGGGATAACTTTGTTTGATAAACTCACCAGAAAAACTAACCTTAACAACTTACACAGCATAGTGAAAAACCAAAGCTTTCAGGGACGTTATGAAGATAACTTGTGCCATCCCAAGCAGCTAAACATCTGGCTGTCATATTACTGGCACCAGAAAAAAACACTTTTTCGTAAACAGTGTAGTGTTTCCATTTGGCCACGGTGTCCAACAAGGGTCAGATCCATGACAGATTTTTAGAATATCCACAAAAGGTTTGCAAACGATGAAACAAAGCGGAAACAATTTACACAGAGGTTATACTAAAAATCTGGCTTGGATCAAGCCCTCTTGGATTTGTATTGGACACGATAAACAGTCAAGTAGACCTGTTTCCATACGAGGTCATCTTATATTCAGCTAACTGTCTTTTTGATCAATTCTTTTACATCACTCCCTACAGTGTCATTTTTCATAAAGCACTACAAGGAAATCCCAATAGGTGTGAAGATTATCACATCTCGTGCGACTACCAAGGTAGCCCGACTGCGATTCCTCGTCTAAAACATGAGATCCAGTCACCTGGAGGACACTGACGAGCCCAGGTCCGAAAAGGCGTTGGTTCTGCTTTCATCGTCTGGGCATGGACTGCTTGGTGTGAAGTCAACGTCATCACCTTCTCCGTAGTCTTCAAACTGCTCCTCATTGCTGATCAGTGAGGCAGTGGAATGAGAGGAGAAGTCAGAGGTGGCGGAAGTGCCATGTTCGTTTAACCTGAAAAAAATCAACGCCACATCAGAAGTCTGAAAATAGCACAACACGCTGTTCAAGTCAGCCACCCCATTAGTCATCCACCTTCAGGCGCTGCATGGTTAACGCTGCCTGATAGTAAAGCAAAACATGCGGTGAAACCCAAGTGCGGAAACTGCAACGACACATAAGAAGGGATTTGACAGCCTTGTTAAACACCATAAACGAATTCAGGATTTCGGCAGCAGCGTCAGAGCTGCGTAAACTTGCTCAAGACTTAATTTAAAGTTATGTTTTTTAAAGCTCTAACATCAGCTATGGCTTCTGTCTCCTGCACCATGATCCCTGGAGCTCAGTTTCATATGTACTAAATAAAGCACAGCTTTGTCACCTCAGGCAGATTTTCCACTAAGACAGAGGCCATATATGCATGCTGCAACCTCCACCATGAAAGATCTCTTTCAGGCGCTATATTTTGGGGGCACTGGAATAGACCCCCACGATTCTCAGTTCCTATTAATGAGATTTTCTAACAACTAATCTGGGGTTCAAAGGTCGTTGCAGTACAGATTGAGGCAAGAATGAAATTGTAGGTATATGGTTACCTCTTTGTCTTTCCGCTATGTCTATGTCACTGTGGTGCTGGGTTGCGTTTGACTACCTTGGACAGGAAACACCTTGCCGGAGAGTATGGGACATGCCAGCACATCGGGTATCCACTTAGGCAGGTCATATGCGAATGCAGACTGAGGACACGATTTAGAGTACGGCTGACAGGCTACTTCGTCACAAGCGTGATCCATAACACATAGGCCTTATTTCAGTACCGTAGAAAATAATGCACTTTGAATAAGGCAGCTGGGATATCTTCTATGTTTGGGACACAGTAACTTGTCAGCCAAACCTTTAATGGGGCCCAGAGTGTTGTACAGCTAGAAAAGATGAACTACAGATTGGGGCAGACAGCTTTACTTTAGTGGTGCTCTGGAAAGCACTTTGTAAATGTTATGGACAACTTACAATACCACTGCAGGTAAAGTAAATGGCTGATAACATTAGAACTTGTTTCCATTCGAGGGAAGCGCAGTAGCACCTTTGCTCTGTTGGAGGGGGGATAAAACATCCCGTGGAAGGGATGAGCATAAACGCAAACAGGAGGAGTGCCCACTCCCCATGACGTTTACATTCACACCATGCAGGGAGAAGTTGGCCTAAATTAGAAAGTCACAATGAATGAAAGAGCCTAGGCTTGAGGCAGTAGGGAAACATAGACTCCAGTCATGGGAATCCCCTAAAGGTCATGTGGGGAAAGAAAAAAACAGGAAAGAAAGAAGGCAGTTGGGAATGTTGACGCCATTTAGAGGGTGACTGGGGTTTTGAGCATGCACCAACTGACTACAGTTCGCAAACTGACCTTTCCTCAGGTTTCTTAGCTGAACTGAGTCCACTTAGGGGTCATTAGCCCAGTGCTCCTTAGACAAACTGTTTGAAATTCTGTCGTACGTTACTAATTTAATGCGTTCCACTACAGTGGTAAATCGTGGATTGGAAACCTAGATTTTAGGGCCTTTTATTAAAGTATAAATTACAACTGGTGCAACCAGCCTCAGAATGGTGAAAAAATAGCTATTTTTGGTTGTACAGCCTTCTTGCTGTAATCATTTCATGATATATGCATTTGTACCTGTTGGTACAAAAAATAAAATAAGTTTGAAATAGCTGGGCTGCAGCATCGTGTGGGAAGCGCAACGCAACATCAGTCACTTGGTTAATGTGGTCTGCTGCTGCAGGCAGAATTATCACAGCTTTAACACGCCGCCCACACAGGATTCAGCCTCTAATCTTACATAAGCACTGACGACCTGACTACTACTTCAAAGGGTGCTCATGTACGTCATGCAAAGAAATGCTGAAAAATGCCAGCGAAATGTCAAGCTTCGATCTGATGACAATAAGATCTGACTCAATCCCTCTGCTCCTTTGGCAGTGTAGGTCGCTGCTCTGCGGTGAGAGGTGTGTGCTCTCTGCGATGAGGGGTGATATGCCCTCTGTGGTGTGGGGCCATATGCACTCCTTGAAGAGTGATGACAGGTCCTATGGAAGGTCCTATGTGATGAGGGGTGATATGCCCTCTGTGGTGGTGTGGGGCCATATGCACTCCGTGAAGAAGGATGGCAGGTCCTATGGAAGGTCCTATGTGATGAGATGTGGTATGCCCTCTGTGGTGAGCAGGTATATGTGGAACACAAACACTAGCACTTTGCAATACACTGCCATAGACTTAAGAGTCGGACACTCCTATTGAAAGGCTACTCTGCCCCTTAGTCCTGGATCCTTCCCCTGGCAGGTCACTAGCACAAAAAAAGGTTCACAGTAGTGCACGCAGATGCCCCAGTCTGCTTTATCGAACCCCAATCCACAAGGGATCCACTCGTGGCGTATTGCTAATATAGCAACCCACATAGGAAGTGAGACACCGCAGAGGTAAAACTTGAAGAGGGCCACTCTCAGGAATAGGCTCCCCAAGGCCACTGCTGTGCACCTTCCAGGTTGGTGACTGTTGTGATTATAGTTGGGGCACACACCTTTTTACTGATGTACTGTGCGGAGGTATACTAAATACCCCTGGAACAATTCTGCAACTACCACCCCCTACAACTCTCTTTTACCCTCCAAAAGGCATGTCCGTGATATTACAGTATTGGAGTGTTGGGAGTGCCTAGGCAAGAGCATCTAGTTATGGCCTTTTACCACTAAGGAAAAGCTTAGAGGTTGTGGCCATCCACAGCCATATTCACTGCTTGTCTTGCCAATTATAGTCCCTCTAGTTCCTGACTGGCTTGGATGAAGAGAACACAAACACTTTCTCTTCCAGTTAATCCTCTTACAAGCAAAAAGGTCCCCAACAATTATGCAGTTAACAATGCCCACCATTATTCCTTTGCCCCCCATGGCTCATCCTGACCCTGAGAAGCACCTCACACCACTAACTGGTGCCCTTCAGGGACACCCTTTTTCCAAACCTCTGGCTGGTGCAGCTCATTCTTCTTTGGGTGCCTGGTAGCATCTTTGGAAGCGGACCGCCTCTGAAATGAAATTAATTTCAGAATCTTGGGGCAGGTGCACATGATAAATGCTTTGCGAACCCAATCAGTGCACATCATTAATTTGCCAGTAGGTGATCGTGGTCATTTACTATTGTGCCATTGCAAGATGGAGGATGAGTGTTGTCTACAGAAAACACACCCAAGTCCCACTTTACTTGCCCTGTTAGAGGACTTTTCTGTAGGAAATCCACAGTTTGTCCCTAGAGCAGTCCACTAGAGGTGTGCCTGGACCTCTGCACACAGGCAGAGGTCACCACATTGCATTCTAAGGAGAAGACCTTTCCAGACACTCCCGTGAGGAGCTAAACTGTGCCCTAGCTTGGTTGACTGGAATTTTGGAATGTAGGGGCGCAATGAACAGTGATTGGCAGTGGGCAACTGCAAAACAACCTGGCACTGCTCACGAGCTCTCTGAACATGTTCTGTCCTCAGACCTGCTTGGAGTCTGTGCTGGCATAACCAATACTCCAAGCTGCAGCCTGTTCACCTTCTCCTGACTAACACGAGCCCTAAAAGACTGCAGAAGAAAGATTTAAAGCTCTGCTGGACAGCCCCATTTCTGCCTTGCCTGTGTGGAAGCCCGCGCCAGCCCAAGGAGCCCTGACATACCAGGGCCTAGAATCCTGCTCTGCTGCGTCACCCGAAACCAGAGGAGGACTGCCGGAGGAATACCCCTGACAACTTAAGGTGTTTGTGCATATCCAATGAAGCCCCTAAGCCCCTCATCGGAGGCAGTCCGCTGCAACTACAGGAGAGAACGGCTGGTGACTCTGCCTGGCGAGTCCACTCCTCTCTTCATCACCTTTATAATTGTCTGTTGCAAACCCTGCAACCAGAGAGGTCCTTTCACAGATTGTCTAGCCAGCTAGTAGCATTCAGAGGGATGCTTGTGATCTGTTTGAACCTCGTGTGTCTGTCTGCTAGCACCACCTGCTGTGGTAAAGTCTGTGTGCAATAGCACCACAGACACTCGCATGAACTTTACATCACTGTCCTCTCCATTTGCAAGTAAGAGGTATATTTTTTCTGTTACTTTGGTTTGTTTCTGCGCTAGCCTAGACGTTTGCAGAAACTACTAGGGCGGCAAACTTTCAACATTACCAAGTCACTACAAAGTAGCCGTTTTGTTGGGGGAATTGTATCCTCCTTTGTTTATGCTGTGTTTGAGCCACTTTGTGAACATTAGCTGCTAATGAACATTGTGGCAATATATTTTGGTTTCCAGGCTGCAGTGTATTGATTGTGTCTTTCCATTCCAAGTGTGATCTGAGCTTTGCAACTGTCATAACTTTAAAAACATGAAAGCTTTGCAAACAAGACTTGTACAGTCCAAAATGTGTCCTGGTTGTCATTGCTCTATTGTTTTATAGCTGTGTTCAATGAGAATTGCATTTTGTATAACTTTTGGAATATAGAATTTATGTTGTGAATAACAGATATTAAATTGTTGTGGTATTACATGACTCTGGCTGGACATTCATATCTTTATTGCAACTGTAATAACTCTGTTGGATTACATATAGACTCACATGACATCACGTCCCTTAAATTGGGCTTTGCCTGCGTGTCCATATGTGTCCGGAGAGTCAAGGAAGCTTTAGAGATGCCAGCTTCCCACTGCAGATCTGGTTCTGGAACACTGGATGCTATTGACCCCCTTTACTGTCAGTGTCCTTGAGGACCCTGCAGCAGCACGACCCAAAAGCTGATCCTGACACCCGTCTTGAAAGCAAGGGAAATTCCACTGAGCCGACTGGCTGGCCATCAAAACTGTATGCTAGCCCATATGAACCAAGTAGAAAATACGTGTGTGGCACACTTCACGAAACATGCCAAAAGGTGCTTACCAAATTTCCAGGAGACGAGAGGACACCCAGCAGCCAGCAAGTCATAACCTCTCTAACGGCAAACTCTGATTTGCACGGTTAATGTGCTAACGCTTCCAGGATGTCAAGGTGCAATGTCTGCAATGTCCTTATGTTGGGGCCAATACGGATGAAATCTTGCCTGTTGCTGTACCCGTATACCCAGCAATCTCGTTTGCCTGAGTACATGAGAATTTCTAACTGTGAAACAAAAAGGACCCTAGGCCTGCTGTCCTTGCAGAACAGTGCACCTACCCAAGTGGGAATCTGCAGAGACCTTCCATATACCAAGAACAAATTAGAAAATGGAGATGACAGTAATCCCTAGAGCACACTCTACCACACTGAAAACTTTTTGGAGGGACTCCTCAACCCACCAGCACTCCACAACCATCTCTCATCTTCAAGCATGGCCTGCATTAGCACCTTCAGTGTGGGAACATGGAAGGTATCTCTAAATCACAGTTTGGGGCTCCCCTACAATCCCTTCTAAGCATGTGCAGATGTCCAGCTTCTAGCTGGCCTTGTTACTCCCAGAACCAATGACGGCATGGTGCAGTCCAAACCTGACACTCTCCAGTGTGGGTCTAGAATACCATTTGTTCCTGGGAACAGGGAGACCCATCAGGTCACTTATGGCTCTAAAATATGCAGTGCCGAAGGATACCATAACCTTAAAACTAGCCAGTCCTCCAAACCGGCTGGTAGCATTATATTTCTTGACAGCCACCAACAGTTCAAAAAATCATCTGAGGTTACCCAAACACTATCCAGAGCTAATTTACATTTGAATATTTTGATCTTGACTGGTAGATCTGAGGTGATCTGGGTATGCAGTGCCATAATCGCAAACCTGAGATCCTAGTTGGCCACAGCGTCCTGCTACAACTAACCACCTTTCATGGAAATCAGGAGAAACTATTGATAACCAATGCAAGATTTAATTTTGGGACACTGAACTAGTTCACAATATGCATAGACAAAAAGCACAAAATCACTGTGAGCCCTGATAATCTGAACCAAAGTATTACAGAGACGTTTTAAGGCATGGGAAAAGAGGGCAATTGCCCAGGGCCCCCATCTTCCAAGGGGTCATGAGAAAGTGATCTTTCTGTCACCTCTAGTTCTGTACTTCAACCACTCTCACGCTAAGTGCTTATCACTACCTCTCAACATTTCTCTCCCTACCCAGTGCCATTCTAAGGAATTTTGGGACACCATGCAAGATGTATTTCAGCTGTTTTTGTATGACCCGATTACAAATCAATATTGTCTGACATCATGTAAGCTTGAATTAGCAGAATAGGTATAATACACCTCAACCTTATCCGAAAATATGTCTTGCCCAGATCCACAAAAATCCTTAAAACAACACTGAACTATTAGGATTACACTCCGGGTGACCCATTCTTGTGAGCTCCCTCTGACTGCTGATAAACTCCAATGTTAAACGTTTCAACCTCCTGGTTGCTCCAAAGTTAACCATGGTGCTGAAACCTAGTAGGATAACACTACTCAGTTCTGTCAAATGAGATCTGAATCTGTAAAACATACCACGTAACTACCGTAAACAAAACCGCACAGCACAGAACAGATGCCTTAATCCTTAAAGCCATCTCGTTGAATAATTCTGGAAAAGTTAAGACTGGAAACTTTAAAATTTCACTATCCTTACTAATTTGTATGTTTCCTTTATTGTACGACATTTAGTGAGAGGTGTTCCTGTTTAAGTAATAACTCTGACTGGACATTGATCAGTATTGTTTACGTGATCAGCAATTATGCTATATCATTCTGGGTTTTAACCTTTATACCACCTTTCATTGCTAGACTGTAACTGCTCAATGAACACATCTGCTACCAGCATCCTGGTTAGCAAGGACCACATTCAGTCTCATCATCGGTGGCCTCTACAAGTTGAGAACCAGTGAAGAAACCCAAACCCTGTCCTCCTCTTATACACAAGAAATTTCAGCTTAATACTCTCACTCTTCTATGTCTCCTCCACCCTCATTCACAGTCATCTCTCCTCTGATAGCATCTACTGACTCAGTCGTATGTCCTCTTGTCCTCTCCCTTCACTAAACCCATCCTCCTGCCTCATCTGTACTCCTCTCTGTTATCTCCCCTCATACTATTCTTTAACCATGCATAAGCGGACTCTTTTAGCAGCTCTGTATCCCACCTAGCCTCGCTCTACTTTATCTGGTAGGTTAAGCTCTTGCCTCATAAGTTGACAGATACCTTCACTATGTTTCTTCATTAACTTTATCCCCTGACCTCTAACTCATCTCGCCTCAGATTATTATTTGCCTTATACTTTGATCATTCCATAGTTCTACTTCAGCCTCTTCTCTTGCTTAACTTCCTTGTATGTTTTCTTGTACATTTGTCTTTTCGTTGCTTGCTCCTCATTGGCCTTGTTTGCTTTTCCCCAGTTTACTTCATCCTAGGTCTTTGTCTTCTCCCTTATCTTTTGCCTCCTCTGGCTCCTCTATTCCACCAAAACCCTAGTTTACACGATTTATTGTTCCAGTGTGGTTGGATTGACGTTCACCATAACAATAGTTAATGTATTTCAAATTGATTGTTATTGCCATTAATCACTCCTCTTATTCAATACCAATGAAGTAGTCCCTTGCATTAGCTATTCACTGCAGAGTGTCTACAATGAGTCTACAAAAACTGTGATTCGGGTACAACTGTAATTTAGCTCCATGAGGCCCTTGAGGCCACTTTAGTCTGTACAAAGGTAGGATGCGCCCTATTTCTCACTCAAGCACATTGTCAGATTGTGTATACTTTTTAAAGTTTTGTAAAATATTAAGCATTTCATTTTAATTGACTGTCCAAATTACACATACTCAGAACCCCCATTCGAGGGTTTTTGCCCTGTGACTGGTGTAGAACCTTTCTTTGCACAAACTCCTAACCAAGTTCAAACCCTATGATTTCCCTCGCCTTGTCCCTTTCACTCCAAGAAGCCAGTTGTCCACCCATCTCTACCTAGTTAGTGAAAACAATATACCTTGAGTGCTCTCTTTTACTCCGAATTTGCAAGCAGACAGTCCTAATGACAGCATTGTGTGATTCAAACCATCCTACAAACTATTAATTAAGTGAAACCCACCAACCTAATGGCCATAGCATGTCATAAATATAGCTTTATCATTTACATCCACTTCCTAAAGAAATGCACAACGTATAAAAACTACAAATCACTGTTACCCTTAACATGGAAAGAGAAGAACTTATAGCACCCTGTTCAAAGCCTCCAGTGCTCGGGTTGCACAAATGACTAAATTGTTAGTCCTCTGGATAATGCACACAGCTGCGGGTTTAGTGCCAAGAAACCCTTAAAAACAGGATCTCCAGCAAGTAACTAGTAATCCATGGTCAGTCAACATTCAGATGATCCACAAGCAAAACATCAAACAGCAAAAATGCTAGTAATCAGGTGGGTAGGTGCTTTGGACTTCATCGTCCCAGAATCTACAACACATTTTAAACCCATTTTTGAGAGAATAAATACCACCTTGCCTTCTGACGAATGAAAATTAAATTAACCAAACAGGCCTTTAAATGTATCCTGCACTACAGGAAGTAATGGCTGAGTAACAGTGGAAGCTGCCAACTTTGTTTCCAAGGGCACTTGTCACTGTCCTTAGGGTCATATTCCCCACTCCCCACTTACTAACCACTATTTCGACACCTCTACTTCTCAATACAATCGGCACCAATGCCATTATGTCACCGGCTTGCATGAGAAAATGTGAGGCTAACATTGAAAGGTTAATGTTATTAAACAAAAACATATAAGTTAAATTACTTTCCAGAGGGCTGTGTGTCTGAATGCTTCAGCAAGATTTCTTTAATGTTAAAGGGTGGTAATGGGGAATATAATGCAGTGCTGGAAAGTAGGGGGATCGCACCGGATCCAGGTCCCGCAGCTATTTCAGGACTGAATCTGGGATCCCGCAGACCCAGTGAAAATACGCAAAATTTGTCCTGTGTCATTTTCCGCCACTGGACATAATTCAGCAGCACCGCATGTTGTCTGCATTCTGCTCGGAGCAGCAATATGGAGGCAGGGAGAGGGCTTTCTTATTTCAAAATCTAGGTCTACAACAAAGGCCTCCTTTTTTCAAATGTCATCCTAGCTGGGAGCTATCTGGAGCCGAACACCTAAACACCAACGTAATGAAAGGAAACAAAGACGCACAGCTTATCACCTCACAAGTACATAAGAGAAACTATTGGACACAGGGTTTTAACTTTGTTCAACTCCCTATGCTGGAGATAAGCTTGCACAGTAAGAATGCATTATGTATTTGTCTGTATGAGTAAATACACAAATGCTGATTTAATTGTCACCTATGAATTTTGTTTATGTAATTCATTTATAGCGCTACTCATCCCAATGTAGGGTATCAGAGTGCTTTCCATCACACACAGAGGCACAATAAATCATACAAGTGGGTGATTGAATGTACAGGAAATGCTACATAAGACAATAGGGGTTATGCGGTGTAGGAATCACATATCTATATTTATAGACATTATATGTTATGAGTGAATGGTCAGGAGAAACAAAAATGGCCTGATTTCTATCTTGGTGGCCAGACAGTGCCATCCTCTAAGACAGAGAATTCACCCGCCTAATTCATAAGTTACCAACGGGCTGACGGAGCATGGCTGGATCCACCATCAACTCGGTTCCAGCCAATGAAATGGGAGCTTGTGTCAAATGTCAATAATGTGTTTTCCTACAAAAATATATACCCAAACTGTGTTTTTACTTTTGTACAAAACATATATAATACCCTCTTTGCCACAGGAGTTACCTCCTATGTCAAGCGGGAACATAACACCATTATTTCTGGCCATTCTCTCCAGGGTTTCCCTATTGGGACGGACATAGAAAAAATGGTTGTAACTGCTGACATCAAAATTTGGAGGGCGGAGACACAGCCATCTATGTGGCAGTCTTTGCTTTATCAGCCCAAAGGAGGAACCCATACACGACGGAGAAGGCAGGAGTTTGCCGGAGTGTGTCTATCAAACCGACAATGTATACAGCTGGCGGGCAGACCATCCCGACAGCGGACAGCTATACTGATGCTTTTCAACTGATGGTCTACATCCACCTAGACATAACTCAGGCCCAAAGTCAGGATATAAAACATAACGTAGTGATTGTGGTTGTCTATAAAAACACGATTGTATTACTTCTCAAAGGAACCCTTCTTTGCAATCTTAGAATAATAGATTGAGAACAAAACACAATAAGGATCTAAACCCATGACTTCCAGACTTCATGCAGCTCCTTGATGCTGGTAAATAGATCAATGTGCTATATTAGAAGGGTTACAACTTATGAACTGGAAGGAACAAAAAATGATCTCAGTGTCAGAAGCAGCAGCCCACTTAACTATCTACATAAAATACAAATCTATGATCTGCATGTTACACGATGTGCTCTGCAGCAGGCATCTTAACCCTCTGTGCTACTTTGAGTCAAACATGTGACTGGACAAATCACAGAACTCTCTCAGAACTGGTAACAAATACGCTTATCTTACTACTACTATAAATCCCTCAAAGATGCTGGGCACAAAATGATCTCTGCAGCAGGTGTCATTTTAAAATTCAGCCACGTTGTAACCAATTAAGGAATCTAGGACAGATTTACTGTCAAATATGACCTTGCTGTCATTTTTTTCAGCAGATTATTTTTTTTTAAAAATACACATATATGTTGACTGTCCGAATCTGCTTTTCAGGTTCTATCCCTCCTGACTCCACCTGCTTTCCTCTGCTACACCTTGACCCCCGGTTTATGGGTTCCCAGAGTAATTATTTTCCAATTCCAGCACTGAGATGATGTGAGTTATGAAAATGAGGTGTCACAGTTCATTAAATTGAGAATAGACGTGTGATAAATTGTCCCGCTCTGTTGACAGTGCTCTGCTATTTGCAGTATATTGTATCCTGTTTTGCTTCTTTCTCTATCAGAGGACGCACCTACTTCCCTTTCCTTTCTCGCCCAATACTACTGATATTGGACTCTCTTTGGGTATAACGGAAGGGAAGGATGATAAGAAGTGGTTCTGGTATTATCACAAAAAAGACAGGTTGGAATGAGAGGAAGTGAGGGGAAATATTCTAGCAATTATTGTGCTATCCTACTGAAGTAGAAAGTGGACTGACCAACGCTTGAAGCCCTGCTACGTTGAGCTTCTAGTGACACAGCATGTTACTGCTGGCCGACTCTGCGACAACAGGCTTTTCAATTACAATTTAAAACTTCATACTTAACAGTAATTGTACCTTTTTACAGACCACTGCTGCTGGCCATCTTGTGCAGGTGGCATATTTTGCACATATGGTCACAAACAGGAAGTAGGAGTGTACTGTGAACTTTAGATAAACTAATCATTCTGAGTTTCGCAAAAAAAAAGAAAAAAAATCAGATGTGTGAGAAGTAGAAATCCTTGGGACTAACTGTGTACCTTTCATACAAGTGAGTCGTGTCGATGATTCCAGGCTAAAGATCTTTTTATAAGAACATCATGACCTACTAACATAATGCACATTTCTGAACAATGTCCTTGTTCAAATACTAGTTTCGTCTTCTGCCAAGTTAAAGTTTAGGCATGATTAAAACAAGATGCCTGCTGGCACAACATCGAAGGGACATTTCAGGAAAATTGCACTTTTACTGGCAGAGATATACCAAATGTATCCCCAAGGTCATGCAAAGCTCCCAAATCACACCCTTTGTAAATACTGCACTGAAGTTCCCAAAGCGTCTATCATGCAGCATTCTCTATTGTATTTAGTGTTTATTGTATTTCTCTTAGTGAGTGCACTGTTGGGCCCTCATTACGAGTGGCACATTTCACCATGGGATACCCAAGAGCAGACAGAAAATATCTGTTTTTCTCAGTGGAATTGGGGTAAACCAAAAGGAAACTGACCCTGTATATCCTGGTCCGTGTGTTTACTCCCTACTCTGGGCAGAGAACGTGTCATTGATGAATTTTGTTAAAGTTATACCAGCCAGAATTGGGAAATCTGGAACTCTGGCATCTCTGCATCAAAAAACAAGCATTGGCATAGCCAATAGGTCTCGCCTTTGGGACCTTATAAGTGTTTAGCCATGCAACAGTTGCATAACTAAATACGTATAAGGTCCCAAAAGCAAAACCTATTGGCTATGCCAAGCGGCCCTGCGGCCGCGAAAGTGAAAGTAATCGCGGTAAAGCGCGGCGCGCGTGCCCGCGCACATGCACTATAGCTCTAGGCTGGCCTGGTAGCACTTTTTGGAGCCCTCTCAATAAGTCTCGCCAGACCAGCGCATGCCCTGGGTCAGGCGAGTCCTAATCAGCAAAACCCTTAATGGGAGCCTAACTGTTTTTCATAATTTATAGTGCAGCCTGTGTCTTTTGATCAAGACACTGTTGGGGGTGTAGATGACTTCTATTCGTACAGGGTTAAAAGATGTGTGTTCCACCAGTCTACTACATACGGATCTACACATTCAGACCCAGAGGCAGCTCTTTGAACAGGAGATTACTATTCCAGCATGGTAAACAAAATTCCAACATCTACGCGCTACGAAGAGGACAAGGGCCAATGATCCACTCCTGTTCTCTCGATGCCGAACACTCACTAGTGGAATATCCTCACATGTTCTAACAGAAATAGCTATCTGGGAACTGGTTTTCCAAGACCAAAATGTCATAGAGCATAGTACAAACATTACAAAGTGGTACTGGAAAGGGAGAAGTAGTTATCAAATGAATCACAGAATACTGAAAAGGTGATCATATGTTTATGCTTGACACTAGCAAATTTTGCATTGCACTTCCAAGCTCCTGATTTTGCTTTTCTCGTTTAGTTGTGAACTTGATGTAGCAGCTAAGAAGTAAAACATGAGCCCTGCACTATGCTCCCTGGATTATATACCTGTCCCATGTATCAACTAGCAGATAAAGTGGAGTTTCTCCTGCAACCATTCCCCACCTGTCGATAACTCAATACATCTTCTATTCCCTGACTATACATACACACACTCAGTGAAGAAAGTATTACACATTTATGTTCTGTTTCAATGCTTTATATTCATAGGTAAAACTGATAAATTAGTCATTTCATGATATAATGTGACATCTGGGTAGAGAAACTTGTCAGTGGACGTGTACCCAATTTCATTCACATATTTTTATTTCAATTATGCGTTTTAGCACATTCATAATTAGATTTTACTTTTAGGAATGGGGGTTTCAGCACATTCCCTTCTCCTTTGTCTTGTCCTCAGCACATGTAGAGGACGGTCCTAATAAGAGTCACCTGGTGTTGTCTGCGACTCTGATCCTGTGTGTCGGGATTTCAGGTTGAAACAATGGTTTGACACTTCCTAGCTAGAAGCTTAGATGGCCAGTGAGCGCCAATATTTTAAAAGGAGACAGATAAAACCCTAATATGAGTACTACCATTGCAGAAGCATATGATAAAGTAAAGGAAGTAGGAAACAGTTGGCAACAGAAGCAGAGAAAATAGACATTTACACTTGCAGTATGACTGGGGTTTCATACTCTACAGCTTTTGATGACCATTATCATGCATGCTTTATGCCAGGAATGGGGTATATAATGCCACTCATCCCCACAACATGCAAAGGATGGTATGCGTAAAACTATGAGTGGATATCATCAAGCTAAAGAAGCCCATAGTTTGCCGAGAATTTGGAACATTATGCAAAAGAAAACATTATCCCAGGAAGAGAGTTCATAACGCTAAATGTGATCACAATATGCCAGGGATAGTCACAATTATGTCAGAAGTCTACCCTATCATGCCAAAGATCCCCACGATATGACAAGATTGTCACCATTATGCAGAGTGTGGGCACCAATATGCCATGGATACCTTCAATGTCAACACTAACTGCCTTTTTGGCAAGGACCACATTATGCTTCGATTGGCCACTATCATGCCAAGAACCATGCAATACTAGTCTACACTCTAAGATGACCAGTGGCACCAGGTCTATGGAAATGACAGTTGACGGCCATGCTTAAACTATCAAATGGGCTGAAATGGGTGCATATTCAGGACTGTATAGTATATGGGTCATAATATCGTCCAGGTTATATTTGGTCAATTGGATTATTACAGATTTGAGTAGAGCATGTGTCTAAAAGTGTAAGCAGAGAAACTCAGCAACATACACCTGGTTCTGTGCCACATAAATGAAAAGTTTTGATATTTAAGCTATGTGGAGAACGGCAGCTATCCACAACAGTTTTATGCCTCCGATAGGAAAGTGGAATCTTTTTTTCCAAAGAAGGGGTTTTTGAGTGAAGCTGGCTATTACAACACATGAGAGCAGTAAACCCAGCATGGATGCTATATGGAGAAGGAGAAGAGCCCAGTCTAGAATAGAGGAGATGAGGCATTCTTCTCAAATTTTTGGCATTTACCAAAACATGCATATCACTGTTCTGCCTTACCACTATGAAATTCACACTCAGAATCTTGACCACATGCTATGTTATTTTCTTCAAATTCACCACAGTGCCAATTTTCAACTCCCCAGCAACATGTCATTCTTCACGTAACACTTTATATTTTGTCGCAAAAGAAGGTAGCCAATCGCAACGATACTCTTCTTAATTGCAATTTTGCAACACTGAATACAAGCTTGCGACCGGTTTGCTCGCTTACACTCTTGTTAAACATCTAAACTGTGCCACCCGCAGCTTCCAAGCCAGCCAGAACCACGCTCAGATACTCAGACATCAGAGACTGCATGTTGATGCACTGCAGCGCTACAATGTGCACATGAATAGCCCATGTGCTCTTATAAGTGATACTAGTGAAAGACGTACTACTTGGTAACATAACACTCTTTTTCCCACAGCAAAAGTTAGGAAAAGCTTCCAATTAGCCTGACATTGAACTCCAATGCCATAAAAGTCTATCCTTCTGCTCGCCCTATATTTTCCCGGAAACATTTTTTTACAACTGGCACAAGCCAAATAACTCTTGCTGTGTAAACAAATGGACTATGGTTTGGTTAAGTCCCTTACAACCACTTAGGCCATTTTGGGCAAGACCATTAACGCACTACATGTCTAAAATGGTCACCATCTTTTAAATAAGGCCACAGGTTTTTGGGGATGAGTACATTTGGTTACCATCATGTACATCTATCTGTCTGTAATGTTATTGGCAGGGCCGGACTGGGAACCAAAACCGGTCTTGGCAAAACGCTCGGCCGACCCCCTCCCTCCCCCGGGGGATTGGGGGTGCCGCCGAGCTCTTTGCCAGGGCCGGTTTTCGGCCGATTTTGTTACAGGTCCGACTTTGCAGCCAAGCTGCAAAAACGGCCCTCAAGGGCCCAAAACCAGCCCCCACCCGTGCGGCCCACCGGGGGATTGCCCGCTGCCCGCTACGGCCAGTCCGGCCCTGGTTATTGGTCTCTAAAAGTAACACAGGAGAGAGAGAGAGAGAGAGAGAGAGAGAGAGAGAGAGAGAGAGAGAGAGAGAGAGAGAGAGAGAGAGAGAGAATTTTTGGATTTGCCAATGCTTGTTTAAGTTGCTTGTCCTGGGAGGAAAATGGACGTTAATTAATACCAGCAAAGATGGCCAGTGTCAAAGACAACCAATCGGCGTCCTTGCACACTAATCTGGGGGACAGCCCACTTTCTAACTTGACATTACTGTGGAGGATGATGACATGCCATCCAAAACAACGTTACCCTACATGACATGTAGGAATCGATGGAGAGAGCACTTCTCTTTTCTTTAAATTATTTCATACAAGAGAATACTCAGCATAGTTACTTAGAGTCATATTCTATTTTCTGCCAATAACCGTAATGTAATTTGCAATATTATAAATGTCAGCCTGTGTTTGTATAGCTGTTTAATTTATATGCATTTTCTATGATCTCATTCACAGTCCATTAACCTATAAACAAAACAAGCTGAGGATGTCTCCTAAAATTAACATTCTATTGAAAATTGCTGTTCCCTTTAAATAATGAAACGTTCACGGCCTACATTTCAATGTTCTCTGCCATCAAAAGCCATTTCTCTTTGGTGTTAATGATCTATGCGTTTGATCATATTTAAATCAGATTTAGTTTCACTGATCGACTGCTGCGGTCAATTCCATTTGAATATCAGAGTCGGAGCTAACCAGCGACAGTCAGAAGTACTGTGTGGCAAGTAACAAAAGACAACTTATTTGAGCACTGGAGCTGTGAGGTTTAAGTCTTGGACAACAGTCTGTAATTACTCAAGACAGACCAGTCCGAATATAAGGGTGGGTATTTAAAGAGATTTAGATCAGAAGTACTGTCTGTGAGGGTCAAGAACTGCCCAGAAAGTCAAATAATATTAGCAGAATAATGTTCTACATTCCACATAGAAGATGCTCTGTAAATGTGAAGGACTTTGAAACTTGAGTCTACAAGCTAAATTGGTATCCTTAGCTTGCTTTGTGGGAGCAGCACAAGTACAGCAAACAGAATCTCGTCTGGTCAATTTGTGGCCTCCATTGAACCACTCGTATGCTCAGACAAAAAGTGAACATGCATTAAGAGCGAAAAAGAGACGTATTTAAAGCTTGGTGGATGGGATACTCTGTCAAAAAGTAACAGATATCCTGCCTGCCATATGACAAGTACCATAGACTTTAACCTACCTGTACCATGGCAGCGAGACAACACCAAAGCTTGAGATAGCACATCTTATCCACCATCCTCCAAATCAAGCCTAAAGTTATATGCTAGAGTCTAGCATATTACGACATAGTTTAGGAATAAAACAAAATTTTCAAAAGGTCCAGTCTTGATTAAAAATACAGTTTTGATTTTTATATTTTTTTGTTTGTGAATGACATATTTCATAATTTGAGTAGTTGTTTGATTTTCATTTGTTTCTGTATTTGTATGTATTGTTTTGAGGTTCAAGTCATAACAATTGCTTATTCAAGGAACAAAATGGTTTCTTACCCTCAAGAGTAGTTGTGCAGCTTGAAGAATTGTCTGGATTCACATGCTGTGCATTATTCCACCATCTGGTGGTTGGGTCCGGAATCCTCCTCTATAGTAGTAGTCCTTTTTCTCTAGGTTTTTTTTTGGGGCATCGAAGGTCCCACCATTTGGTGTCTGACCCAGCCTGTTTTGACATCATACACCCTCCCTGGAAGATTCCACGTGTCGTCGCCATCTTCAGATTATCATTATTTTAAATTTCTCTTTCCTCTTCTGGGGAGGTGGAGGATGGGTTGCATGGAACAGGGTGGATGCAGAGACCTTGACTCGGGCACTTAATGCTTCTCTAACTCCCATTGCCAGTAATGTGGAGGAGGCTGCCTCGTCATACACAAATTGGCTTACGCAGGCCTGTGCAGACTTGGCACCACCCAAACAAGCCGTCTTTAAAAGAAGGGTGCCCTCCGCCCCCTGGTACTCGGGGGAATTAAAACAGCAAAAATGTACATGTAAGAAACTGGAACGAAAGTGGAGGATGGGATACACAGATAAGGAAAAATTGTTATATTTGGCTAGTATGGCCACTAATAAACGCATGATACGTGATGCAAAACAGAAGCATTACGCCGCTCAGATATCTGTGGCTAAAAATTCCACAAAAGAGCTTTTTTTCACCATCACAAATTTATCCTCTGTTAAATCCGCCTCCGTGCCATCTAGTACAGAACTCTGTGAAAAAATCGCATCATTTTTTCTAACTAAAGTCAACAATATTTTTGCCACTCAGTGACTCTATTAGGACTGAGCGGGAGTTCGAACCGGAGGCCAAAGATCTGACCTTGCCGTCAGTACTCCTGGAGGAATTTAGGCCACTTACTCTGCAGGATACCTTGGATCTACTGGCTAAAGCCAATTCTGGATCCCCATTGGACCCCAGTCCATTGAAAATCATTAAATTGGCTCCCGTGTCTGTAGCCACATACCTCACTACTATTTTTAAGGGAATGTTTAAAGCAGGGAGATTCCCGAAAACTTGGAAGGAGGCTTCCATTCTCCCGCTTTTGTAAAAAACTAACCTGGATCCTTCTGATCCAAACAATTTCCGGCCAATCTCTCGTCTCCCTCTTCCAGCTAAATTAGTGGAAAAGGCAATGAACCAACAACTCACTGCCTTTGTGAGGAATACCATAATGCTGGATTCCTCCCAGCACGGATTTCGGGAGGGACATAGTACCGAATCCGCTCTGATCACGGCCACAGAACAGATCAGGTAGGCGGTGGATCAGGGAGGCAGAGCGGCCTTGATCCTTTTGGATCAATCGGCCGCGTTCGATACGGTCCATCGCGGTCTGTTGATGGACCGGCTAAGAAAAGGTGGAAATCAACAAAAAGCGTGGGAATTGTTAAACTCCTTTCTTTCCGATCGGAGCCAAACAGTAGCCTTAGGAAATTTTTCTTCCGAACCTTTTTCTCTTCCGTGTGGGGTCCCGCAGGGGTCCTCTTTGAGTCCCACCCTGTTCAACATTTATGTGTCCTCCCTTGCTCCCATTATTAGACGCCACTGTTTCAGTGTCACTTCTTACGCAGATGACATGCAAATCGTGGTGTCTCTACTTCCTGGTCGGAAAAAGGGATTCAACCATAATTTTCAGTCCTGTATGTCGGAAGTGGCCCACTGGATGGCCAATAACTACCTTAGGCTGAACTCAAACAAGACCGAGGTCATGCTGTTTGGGAATAACCCTAATTTCTGGACCCCATCTTGGTGGACTCAGGAATTGGGGTCTCTCCCCATCCCGGTCAATAAGGTAAAAAATCTCGGGATGGTGGTAGATGACAAACTGTCCATGGCACTACAGGTTAAGGAGGTAGCCTCTAAAACAGGCTATATTTTAAGAATTTTGAAAAAGATTTTGTTTCTGGTCCCTCTAGAATGTCGAAAAATTGTGGTAATGGCCCTCGTAACGTCCAGATTGGACTATTGTAATAGTCTGTACCTTAATATTCAGGAAACCATGCTGCACAGATTGCAGCTATTGCAGAATGCGGCTGCCAGACTTCTAACGGGCATCCCAAAATTTTCACCCATATCAATGGCCATCCGAGACCTTCACTGGCTTCCTATCAAAAGTAGAATCCACTTCAAGTCTCTATGCCTGGTCTTTAAGGCCTTAAATGGCGATGGCTCAGACTACCTGATAAAACAATTTTAAAGGTATGTCCCTGCCCGGCGTCTCCGTTCATCGGATGCCAGCTTGATCATGATTCCGCTATAAAGAAGGCTCGCTGGGGTGGACGCAGCTTCTCCTACGGCGCAGCCAATTTATGGAACGGACTGCCACTCCTTTTGAGACGTATGGATAACCTACTGCAGTTTAGAAAATCACTGAAGACGTGGTTGTTCAGCAAATAATTCTGACTCTTGGGACTAGGGAGTAGTGGACAGCGCCAGGACACCTACTTGGTAATTGCGCGCTTTACAAGTCTCTATAACATAACATAACATGTGAACCCAAAAAATTCTTCAAGCTGCAAAGCTACTCTTACATGTAACAAGCTAGTTTTTTTTGCAGTATGAATATTTTCTGGATTCACATGCTGTGTATTGATTTTGTAGCAGTTTTTATCCATGTGGTGGCTGGGTTGAAGGTGAGTTTAAGCTTGTAAATAAATGTTTCAATACTCTTTGTAGAGAAGTGGTGGTACATGCACACCTGAAGAGTTAAACGAGGAAGATTCAAACGAGGTAGATTAATTGTATGCATGCGTCTAGGGTAACGCTGATTGGTCCACCAGTGTGATAGGAAAGCTGAAGAAAGCGTCACTCCAGGGGAAATGTCCCCTGATTGCACAGCCAAAATTCCCAGAGGGAAGTTCGCCCAATGTTGATCAACAGTAGAAGCGAATATGTGTTTCAAATTATATGTAGATTTTATTTGTCACAGCGATTATTCAATATTCAAATTTTGAAGTGTTGCAGAATCACAGAAATAAATGAGACATGTTGACCCAGATCCAATGCATTTCGAGAAATTAGGTCACCAAAGTGGATGAACAGGTAATCCGCGTCCTGTTCGTCAAACATGGAGAGTTCCAGACTGAAACACTGTTGATCAACATTGGACTAACTTCCCTTTGGTAATTGTGGCTGTGCAATCAGGGGACGTTTCCCCTGGGGTGAAATACTATTTGTCCTACTTGAGCTTCCTTGCTCATTTGCATGTCTATGCAGTAGTGCTTTGTAGAAGTGTGCACTGATGACCTAGTCACTGCACCGCAAATGTCTTGTAAAGGTATATTTACATAAAAGGCTATTGTTGCTCCTTTTCAGCGATTAGAGCGTGCCCTTGGCTTTTTTTGTAATTACCCACCTGCTGCGACATGACCTGACACATCTGGACTGTGTGTGATATTTATCTTGCAATTATATTTTTGGTTATTGGTTTCCATTTGTTATTGTCTGTCAATAACTCCAAGAGTTGTTTTTTCTTTCCGAATTGCTCTGGTTTTCTCCATATAGTACATTATTGATCTTCTGGCATCTAACCTGTGTAGCGCTCTTTCCGCTGGAGTTTTTAGTCTTGGAAGAAATTTGGTATATGAATAGGTTGGTGTAAGTGAAAAAAGGATATAAACTTGGGTAGGAAGTGAGGGTCTGTCCTCATGACTATCCTGTCCATGTTTTTTTTTCATGTGAGGCTATTGGATTGTCGGCGCCTGTAATTCACTTACTCTGTGTAGAGATGTCATTGCAATAAGGAAAGCTGTTTTAAATGTGACCATTTTAAGGATGTCTTGTGAAGTGATTCAAAGGGTTTAGTTGTGTTAACACCAAGTTTAAGTTCAATGTTGGAGCTGGCACCATTCTTGGAGGTGCTATTCTTTTTGCTACTTGAGGAATCTTTTAATTATTGGTGTTGTGAAGAAACTCCTTCCTATCTGACTTCTTGTATATGCCACTATTGCTGCCAAATGTACTTTCAATAAAGCATAAATCAGTTTGCTGTCTACTAGGTGTGTACGATATCGTAGGACTTTTGTGTCCTTTGTATTGTCTTGTAATAAGTTACATTTTTGGCACTACCTTGGGTATCTTTCCCACTTGGCTGTATAGCATTTTCTTGTTGTTGGGCTTCTTGCTGCTCTGAGAACTGCTATTGTGTTCTCTGGAGACCTAGGTGTCCAAACTCTATGTACTCAGGAGCCAAGCTGCTAGACTTAGTTATCCGGGCTCTGGATGAAAAACTCCCCGCCTTTGTATGGAGAGTAGATCTTTTCGAACTGGTAGCATCTGTATGTTGGTTTGTGCAATTTCTATTAGGTCGGAAAACCAAATTTACCTCTCCCACTGTGGGGTGATGAGTATCAGTGGTATTGGTGACTGCCTGCATGTGCTGATTACCTTGTGCAATAGTGGGATTGGGGGAAAAGTGTAAGTACATTTCCCTGACCAGTCTATCGACAGAGCATTGCCCTGGGAGTAGAGGTGAGGGTGCTTGGAAGCAAATAGTTGGCATTTTGCATTCTCTGGTGTTGCAAACAGATCTATTTCTGGCATTCCTCAATCTGAGAATATCTGTTTGAGTACTGTTTTGATTGTGAGGAGGATGCTTGTCTGCTCAGTCTGACTGTTTTCCCACTGTTCTTCCCTGAAAGGAGTATTGTTGTTATGTTTATCTGTCTCTGGATGGCTCCCCTCCAGATCTCTTGAGCTAGTTTCGACAGTGCAAAGGATTTTGCCCCACCTTGTTTGTTGAGATAGAACATTGCTGTTGTACTGTCTGTATCATTTGGCAATGACTTTACCCATAGATGTTTCTGAAATGATTTTAAGGCTAGGAACACTCTTGAGTTCCAGTACACTGATATGTTGAACTGCTTCCTGTTCTATCCAAATACCTCTGATTTTGAGTCTCCCCACATTAGCTCCCCAACCCATATGTGAGGCATCTGGGGTAATGGCTACTGTGCAGTTGGTTGAGAGAATGTTCTTCCTGTTGTTATATTTGTTCTGTTCCACCACGCTAGATCTTCCTGTATTTTGACCGTGACAACCACTAGATCTTCCCAACTCCCTATGACTTGTGACCACTGACTTTTATCCTATGCTTGTATTGGTCTCATAAGTAGCCTTGCATATGGTATGAGAGCTATGCAGGAGGTCATCTTCCCCATAGTCCTCACTGTCAGAGACAGACTCTTCTGGTATTGCTGAGTTTCTTGCAATAAAGACATTATATTTTTCTCGCAAGGGTACGCTTTTGTTTGTATAGAGTTGATTCTTGCTCCCAGTAACGGCTTTTCCTGTTCAAATGTAAGTGATGATTTCTCTATGGTTAGTGAAAATCCCAAATTGTGTAGTTTTGATATCACTGTGTTTAAATGCTCTTTGCACTTGTGTTGGGCATTTGTTTTCACCAGCCAGTCATCTACATAAGAATATACATGTATTCCTTGCCGTCTTAGATGTGCTGCCACTTCTGCCAGGTACTTTGTAAGTACTCTGGGTGCTGACTATATTCCGAAGGCTAGCTCTTTGAATTGATAAACCTTTGTGGGTTGTTGTGGGGTTGATTGGTTGTGCCATTGTTGCACTGGTGTTTGCAATTGGCTTGTGCCCTGAAAACCGTGATGTGAAGTTGTGCTGTGGAAACATGTTTTCTTAGGGTCATCCCCACTGTCATCTGCTTACTTGCTGTAGCTGCAGCATCTAGCACTGATTTTAGGCAAGTGTTGGCAATATTCTTCCCTTCCTCTGCAAGGGATGCTGCTCTCCTCTGGTACTGCTCGGGTAGATGTTTCATGAGTTCAGCCATATCCTCCCAGTGCTGATAAGCATACCTGTGGAGCAGGGCATTAGAGATGGCAGTGTGCCATTGAGTAGCAGCACCTCTTTCAAATTTATTTCTCCCCATGTGCATCTCCTTGCTCTCTTTGTCCGGAGGTGGTCCGGATGTTGTAGGAACATTTGCTCTCTTTCTTGCTATTGCTGCAATGATAGTCTGCTGGGACCGCCCCTCTAATTTATGAAAATTCTTTAGAGGAATACTTGTATTTCATTTTGGCCCTAGGTGCCACTGCATGTTGCAGGTTCCTTAAAGGACTCTCTTCCTTGGTAAAGTATACTTGGGAGAATGGGAAGGTATTGACGTTTACTTTGTGATGCTAGTAAAGTCTCCAATAAAAAAGCAAGACTATTCTTTCTCTTCCTTCAGCTGAACGTTGTACTCTTGATCAACTAATTATGCATAGCGATGTCGTCTGGTGGTGATGGTCTTGATAGATAATTGTCTACCCCCTCCTACTGCGTCTCGAGGTATTCATGCCCTTCTATGCCCTGGAACATGCTCTCTGACTCCAGGTCTTCCTTGAAGAAAAAGTCTTGTTCCTCTTCCTCCAGAGGTTCTGTTGATGTTGGGAGCTCTAGTTCTTCCACGTCCTTGGCCTTTTCCGTGACTTCTATCGCAGCTTTATGCAGAATTGTGAACACTTTGAGAGAGGCATCCATCTCTTTCTTCTTTTTAAGAATCGTGACCATTTCGGCTTTGAGATGATTGTTCTTGCTTTCGAATTGAGCCCAACGATCTTCGGCTTCAAGCAGGGGTGTCGACTTCCTTTTTGATGTTGAGCTTTATGTTGTAGAGGTCTCGTCAGTGGTTTCTTCGCTCTCTCTTAACTTTGCCTATCCTTTGATGCTGTAGCCTTCACCTAAGTTCTGCCACCTGTGGTGTGCTTCACATGAGATCGGAGGGGCCCGAGGCAGCCTTTGATGTTTTAAGTCTGATGAACGAGACTCACCCCGTGTGCTTTTTCCGTGTCACCTGCAAGTGTTTCTCCTTCCATTTGTGAAGCTCCTTCTCGATGTCGATGACCCTCATTTCGAAGTCTCAGCCCTCGTCTTTGGCCAACATGCCGATATTATCCTTTCCTCTCTCGACAACCCCAGGTCTTTCAGTGACTCAGTCTTTTTTAGACCTTGCACGGTGTGGTGCGCCTGCTTCTGTTTCTCTCTCAGCTTTAAAGTATTTGGTTTAAAGACTTCACAGACGTCACAGTCATCACTTCGATTATCGGGAGACAGAGGTTGCACACCCCGCGGTTATCTTTCTGCGATAATTTGTAGTGGTACCTCGGGCAGAAACTAAACTTTGAATGTTCCCCCTGTCTGGACATTCTCCGGTCTTCCTTTGGTGAGCGAACTCTTGATGACTCTAATCCAATGACTTCTCTGGTGTCTCGTGTTCGTAATTTGACAAATTCTCAATTAAATCTTCCTTCTTTTCAATGCTTGGAAAGCCTATAGGAATGCTTCCAGAACCAATGGCGGAAAAAAAGAATCTGAAGACAGTGACCACGCGTGAAAGCTTCCAGGGAGGCCATATGATGTGAAGACCGGCTGGATCAGACACCAAATGGTGGGACTGTCGACGCTGAACAAAAACAAAAGCGAAAGGAACCAAACAGAGAAAAAGAACTATGGGCCCAACCACTAGATGGCGGAATAAGGCACAGCACGAGAATCCAGAAAAGATTTACGCTGCAAACCCTGGCTTACAGAAGCAATTGATTGGGGTCCACAGTAGTCTAAAGGATAACAATCACTGATTTACATGATATGTTAACAATTGGGATGCTGGTATAAGGTCTCAATCAAAGGAAGGTTGAACTTTTTAGCTTGTTTGCCTACGTGTTCCTTTATAATGTTTTACTTAGACCACTATTAAGGACTAAGTTACATGGCCCTCTGTGACTAGTGAGAGAGCCACCATGCTCATTCACTATTTTTTACTCAGCCGCCTCTGACCCTAACTCTGACTTCTGATAACCCTCACTATTTCTGTAACATAAGGTGACTTATCATGCGTTTTCATTTGGACATGGCAGCCCATTTAATAGTGTGTTACTTCACCATGCATGTACTAATTGAAGTAAGAATATGTAATAATCTGCCATAAATGTATAGGAAGAAGATAATCTGTCAGCTATAAAAAGAAAAAACAATTTAGCATTACCACAATCAAACAGAAAGCTAGGCTGACTATTTCTGACTGACTGTGAGATAATTTTAATAGAGGGTCTAAATAGAGCAGGGATGTGAGGAAATAAACAGTGCTGCGTGGAACCTGGAAGTGATTAGGCGAGATCCATGGGAAATGGGAACAAGATGTGCCCTGCCACAAGAAATACAGGGACCGGGGAAATGCAAGTTAGGAGTAACCATTTGGACTGTGAATTGGTGAGGGGGTAACAAACGTCATATAGAAGAAGCCAAGGCAAAACTCATGAGGACTGAGTGCCAGGGATCTACTATGAGGAGGAGGTAGAGCTGAGAATTGAGGTTAATCTTTGATATTTTCCCTCCTTCTTTTGGAAGACAAAACTACATTTTAAGGGGTTAAAAGAGGACATTCAGTTTTGATTCTAAACATGGTTTAATTTGATGGTGCCTTTTTTAAATAATGTGGACTTCCCCATCTCCAGCAACAATAAAAAAAACTCACACATACTGCTTGAGCCAATGTCTAATTTGCGGCAAAATTTGTATCATGGGATACACAATGGGTTTTGGAACTTCAAATACACCTTTCTTAATATCTAACTGATATTAAGATTATGGCTGATTTTCTTGAACCCCACTGAAAAATCTTCAAGGTGTTTCCAGTTTTTATGTATTCCTAGAGCTCTCCTATGAATGGGATTTTAGCAACATCATATTTCTGCAGTCTTAATATCTGTTCATAGGCTAAGGTCAAGCAGCATCCGTCTTTCATTTTCCATATTCAGATATTCTAGGCAGAGTGATAATCACTTAAGAGGTGTACTTTGGATATACCATTAATAAGTCTTTTCCCAGATAGATTTATTTCCAGGAAAAGGTGCGACAAGCATGATAAGGCTTAGCAGGGCAGGTAAAATTGGCAAATTACTGCAATAAAGGACTGTCCAGTCATGAGACCTCAATACAAATGCCAGTATCACAGAAAGAGTCAACACGTTTCTTTAACCCCTTCCATGCTGCGCAGATTCCGCCGCTGTGCTGACGGAATCTTGCGCGGGCGTGGTCATGACGGAACGGTTCCGTCATGAGCACAGCTCAACCGTGGCTCATGACGGAACCGTTCCGTCATGAGCACCGAAGGGGTTAAACCCACTCCAATGTTGGCACTTTGATAGATCATGATGCATGAAACTGGATCTGGAAACTATCTTAATGAATGAATTGGCCTTGATTAATACAAGCACACATTTGAAGGAAGCACAGACTTTGGTTTAATGTGATTTCTGTTTTCCTCACATAGTTGTTGCCTGGAACGAACAAAGCTTTGTCTTCTTGGATAAAAAGAGCAATAATAAAAGTGAAGGAGATACTAGGAATTTGAAAATCAACGAAAAACAATCAAAAGTAGAATAACGAACAGTGGCAAGAGCAGGCCTTGCTTCTTTACAATGATTCTCATTTACAACAGAAGCTTATGGCATCTTTATAGATGAATTTGGAACTTATAACTGGATCTTTCTAATGACTACCAGGATTTGTACTCTTGTGGACCTAAGTACCGCCACACTGATCATACTAGGGCGCGACAAATCCACTCGCCCCCTCGCATTTGCGAGGGAGAATTTATGAGGACGAGCTATTTTTAGGTCCTACTCGCCCTTTCTGGCGAGTAGGAAGAGAAACTAACCTTTGTCCTCTGTCTGTGAAAACGAAGCAAAAGTGACAAGATAACAAGATTTAAAGGCATTTTTATTGCTCACAAAGGGAATGAGCAATAAAGATGCCTTAAAATCTTGTTATCTTGTCACTTTTGCTCCGTTTTCGGAGACAGAGGTCAAGTGGGTTGAAGTTAGGTCGAGGGGGTTTTCCAAGACACTAGACCTGCAGGACTAGTACCATTTTTCGGATTTATCGAGCCCTACCATTAACTTATTTGTTACTTCATCTTCTGTCTAAATTTTGCTTTATATGACTTAATTGTATTTGTTAATAAAACACTTTCCCTATTTCCCATGACCCTCTTCCCGATTAAACGATAAGTCACTGTTGTTATGCATCTTTCTGCTCTCCTAATTAAATATAATTTAAGAAAACAGAGAGCACAGTTGCAAGTCTTTTTCCCATCTCCCAGATAGGTATCCAGTCAAAACCCGACTGAGTCACTAAAGAAGGAAACTGGAAAGATTGCTCTGTGGGCCAATTTACTAGTTACACACCAACATTTGAGGAATAAACTTGAATTACAGGAGGATTCTATTATCAGTGAATTGGTGATTACTAGATGATTACCGTCTAGAAAGAAACACAGCTAAAATGAATCACTTACTTGTCCCCAGGAAGGAAGAGTCCTCCAAGAATACTTTCTTTCTCTTCGCTTCGACATATATCTGAAGCTTCTGAACTCTGTACACTCCCAATGGCGCTGTCCATGTCCGACTCATGTTGGACTTCCCGTTGAGCAAGAGTCATTGTATCATCATCAGGGAATAGATCGCACTCGATGTATGGGTTCTCTCTATCAAAACAGGTCACATCTGCGATTTCACCACCCTACAAACAAAAAGACAATGTTAATAGTTCAGTTCCTTATTTTTGACTATTTACAAACACAACTCGTTGGCTCATGCTTAAGTTCTGGGGTGAAATAAATAACCTCTCAATGCCAATTGTGCACATTACTATAAAACCGATTTTATTCTCCTCAACTGAAAGTGTTTAACACAATAATATTTTTGTATATAAAACATCTGAGGCCAAATTGTGAAGCAGACAAAGATATATTCCAATTTGCATAGTTTGGAACACGTTACGTTTATTGTCCAGTTTTGCCTAATTTTCGGACACCTTGAGAGAACTGTGTCGCAGTTTTGCATTGAAACAAATCTTGTTTATTGCATCAGGACTCTTTTTTAAATGTTGTAATCTTACTCTGGTTAGCCATTATAACTTTAGCTTTAAAATGTGCACAGTTTTGGAAATTAAAAAAGAAGGGCTCTCTTTTAATACTATAACAGCCCCCCTTAGCCATCTCTTCTTAAGGATTCTTCAGGTGTTTGCTATGTTACCCTAATTTGCATTTAAAAGGAGAACGCCAACAAATTGCTTGGCTCCCTCAAGGCCTATTTTCCATTTCTGCACCTGGAACTGGTTACTTTTTGTTCTCTGATGCACAAGGGAACAGAAACGGAGTTTAGAAAATATTCTGGTCAGTGCACTGGTGGAGCCATGTTGCAAATCACAGCTTCCTGCTAAATCGGTCAATTCACTGCCTCAAACTGCAACAGATGCAATGCTACGGTCCAATGTATCATCCCTATGGCAAATCCGAGTGAAGTATTCAAAACACTCAAAAAATGCTTTGATGATCGAGGGGAGGACAAGGTTGGACTGTATATGGGGTAGTTCTGGTCATCATGGAAACAAGCGCCACTTCAAGCCTTGTTTTTCATGCTATGTTTACATCAGGGTGCACATGATATGCACTCACTGTACTCCCAGAGAAGGAGTAGTTAAGGGTAAGATAGCAGCATATATATATATATATATCAGCAAATACATAATCAAATTACAAGTTTAATAGAAAAACACAAGTGGAGGAAAAGAGGTGAAAGAACAACTTGCAAAACAAAAACAGCAAACACATATTAAATCCATGTATTAGTTTAGGCTAGTCTAAGGCAGGTCAAGTATTAGAACACTGTACTGTTACTACATCTACAGTAACAGCAATCATGAACAACACCAAGACACAACCAATCAATGCACTGGAGCTGCAGTTAGGCACATGTCCAGCGCACTGGAGCTACAGTTTGCAGAGTTAGAGTGCGAGCTCCTCACTGTCTTTGACCTTTTACACCATGAACATATCAGAATACAATGAACATGTAACAGCATCACATGGGTTACAGGGCAAATGCTGAGGAAATGAAGTAACATTAACGAGATGACATTTGCAGATTTTTGTTAGAATCTTACTACCAAGTGAAAAGACAAATGTTGAGATTTTTTTGTGTACAATAATCGCGGCAGATGTTTAGAATGTACACAGTAGGCAGCCTCACTAATCACACCCACAGTTGCTAGGCAGAGATTCATTGACCACACGCAGATGTTTGGAGGAAGGTTGAAAATCATTCCTTTTAGATTACTCTCCAATGAAAACCACATATCAATTGATCACTCACAGATGCACTAATCATAGGTAGGTGGAATCAGGGAATAGGTTAAAAGCCCTTCCTGCTCTCCTTCGGATCCCGTTAATTAATGCTACCGAACCCATCCCCCTGACTGGTTTAGCAAACTCATTCAAGTGCAGTGAAAAATTGCAAAAACTCAGAGTTCCACCTTCGAAAGAGTTCTCTCCACTCTGAAACACCCTGTGACTGCCAACTGTGCCAAGATATCAAGACATTAGTCACTGCTGAGCTACATTAGAAAAAATCCCATAATACAGTGTAACTCTACCTCACAGGCTAGTATAATTTCGGTTACAATACTAGACATGGCCCCCAAGAACATCTGTCTACATCAGAGACATCAAGAATAGTTCTTACTGGCACACTAACAAAACAGTACCTGCGGTGAAAGCACTAGAATCAGCGTCACTATTTATATTATATGCTCATTGAGGATATTGCACTTAATCTTCTAGCTAGCCACTTTGCCGAATGTGGTGGTCCCTGCCTCTGCCGCCCTGCAGCGGCCGCATGGAAGAGCAGCGGGGGTGGGGGCATCAGGGTACAGTAGCAATGTGCCACAATTGTGTGATAAATAAGAAAGGCAAGCCTGTAACCAGCTGTGAGCCAAATCGCCCAATTTGCTGCTAAATGTTGAGACTAAAATATTGGCCAATATATTGGCCACCAGGCTCCTTACGGTCATAGTTCTCCTAATACACAGGGATCAGACAGGCTTCATGCCTGTTGGGCCACCAGACTCAATCTACTTAGACTTCACAACTGGATGGCGGAGGTGCACCCCAGGCAGGACCCACATGTGTTTCTCTCCCTGGATGCCGAGAAGGCCTTTGATGCCATACACTGGCCCTTCCTGTACTAAATGTTGGAGAACCTTGGCTTAGGCCCTTAATATATAGCATGGATAGCATTGCTATGCCAGGCTCCTACAGCGGCAGTGAGGGTCAATGACCTCCTGTCCTCAGAGTTTTCAATCTGGAGTAGGACTAGACATGGTTGCCCCCTGTCCCCTTTCTTGTTCACTCTCACCATAGAGCCTTTGGCATGTGTGGTCTGTGGCGACTCTGGGATCCAGGGGTTCTGTGTCTCTGAGCCTACCACAGAAGAAGTAAAGATTTCGCTCTACACAGATGATATCCTTCTATACATAACCGAACCAGCTACAATGATCCCGATTGTCCTTTGGGTCTTTGAGGTGTATGGCACTCATTCCGGGTACAACATAAACTGGGATAAATTGGTGCTGTGCCACACATGTGGTTCCCTTGACAAGTCTACCCTGCCGGGGAGTCTACAGATGGATACAGAATGGTTTCAATACCTCGGCGAGAGGAGTGCCTTGATAGAAACCTGGGGACGGTGGTGGCAAACTTTCATGGAGCTGCAGCGCGCTGGCGTGCGCTACCTTTGACAATACCAGGCAGAGTGGCCATATTGAAAATATTCCTGTATTTTCTCCAGAACATGTACTATAGAATCCCGGATGAGCTTTACTCAAGAATCTATGGAGAGAACTGAAATTTGATACAGAACAACAGGCACCCTTGGATAGAACTCAAGACGCTGCAACATAACCCGTACAATGGTGGTATAGCTCTCCCTGATAGCCGAGCATATTATTGGGCCGCTCATTTGGTTGTTATAAATAAATGGGTGTTTGCAAACCAGAACTATCCCACGTATAGATTAGAGAGGACTCCGTTTTTGTCAAGGTACTATTTCCACTACCTCTATGGGAAGGAATGGATTACACAGTCGCTATCGGCGGCACTGGAGGCCTGGGCCAAAGCCACCAGATGCACTGGATGGGCGAATAAAGTGAGCAGAGCAACACCGATTAGGGTGGGAGCAATGTTCAAAGAGCTGGAGAAGCTCAAGGGCTGTGAAGCCTGGGATATGATAGGAATTTCGAAATTGGTGACCTCCAAGAAGAAGGAGACCATATGCCCGTTCGTTCCCTTCAGAGGAACTACCAGCTGGATCTAAAATATGCACAGCTCCAACACACATGGTGAGCTGAGGGACTGGAGGTCTTAGAACTGCCTGAATATGCCCCCCTGGAGGGTAATATAATTATGGTGTCACTGAAGAAAAGGCGGTCTCCTTCACCTATAGAACGCTTAACAACATGCATGACACAATAACAAAGTTGAGGGAAAAGTGGGAGATAGAGATAGGTGAGATGGACGATACAGACTAGGAGGCAGCCCTGATGCACCCACAAGGGTTGGCTATTTAATCCAGAATGTGCCTTATACAACATAAAATTCTGCATCGGGTCTACCATGACCGAGATCGCTTGCACAAAATGGGGAGGGAAGAGTCTCCAGACTGTCTGTGATGCCATGGAGCTAGAGGCACGTTCATACATACACTCTGGGGTTGCCCAGTCATACAGTCCTACTGGGTGAGAATACTGCAGGAACTCCGCAATGTTATGGGGGCTGTCTTCCAAGCAAAGCCTACGTATGTCCTCCTTGGTGTACAAATGGATGTAGACGTCCCGCGGGCCAAGCTCATTTATTAGCAATTTGGGACTGGTGGTGGCAAAGAGGGATGTGGCCAGGTGCTGTGGTGCCCGGAGATCCTGACCCTACAGGAGTGGATGCGGGGATGGAGGTGTACCTGGTGGCGGCGAAGTTCACTTATAAGAGCAGAAGGCGCCCATGCAAAGTTTTTAAGGTGGTGGGGAGCTGGGTAAAATACTACGCCCTGGACTTGGTAGATGGAGAGATTGCAACTTTACAGAGTCAGGCCTGATGTTTATGCCGAGGTGTCATTTTGTATCTATACACTGCTTTATGGGGAAGCAGAGCTGCGCACTGCAGATACATGACATGTATGTATTTGCTGATGTTATGCTGCTGATCGCCCCCTGTGGTTGTATCATTGTTGTGGGTGCGAGTTTGCACTCCTTTTTGTTGTCTGCATTTACAAAAAATAATAAAAATACATATTTTCTAAAATCCTACTACAGTATTACAGACTTTTGACACGTGTTGTATGAGCAGTAAGGGGCTCAATGGCTTTCAAAGGAATCAACTTCCTATTGGTTAACGTTGCACCACGTGTCAACACACAGCCTGGCAGTTACATAAAGAGCTGAATGGCTTGGCAAACAGCAAAACTATGCAAATATGAAATTGACGGGAATCAACTGTGGCACCTACACCAGAGATTGGCTGGAGGAACTAACAATGGAGGTAACACATGAGTGAGTTAATTACAAATTGAATGACCAGATGCATGAATAAACATGGGGTCACAACACAGATTGTGAACATGGAAGTGTATCAAATTGAATAGGTAACTTAGAGGACTAAACAGTAGGAGACATCACACGGAACGGACCCTTCGATTCCCTTGACAGTGCACAAGATTGAACATTAAATGTCCAAGTACTCTGAACAATAATCTAGGAAACAACCGGTCACTAATTGATATGACAAAGATTTTACCAAAAGGAGAATGAAAAAGCTAAGAATACACACCATTACATAAGGACGCAAATAATTTATCTCTGAAGTGAGAATTTAGGACACATTAAAACAAAAAAAACAGGTTGATTTTCAGTAGATACCAAGCCATATACCTTACACATCTAGACTAGGGGTGGGCGGAATTTGCGAAATTCACTTTCGCAAACTATTGCGAAAATGTTAAAAATCTCCGCCAACACGCGGAAATATCACGAAGATGCAGAAGTTTTTTTCCCACCCGTTCGCGGTATTTTCTGCGTGGTCGCGGCTCGCCAACTTATCCATGCGGTTGCTCACGGGCGTGGCCATCTTGTTTTCACTTGTCTCGCGGTGCATGATCGCGAGAAGAGAGATGTGATTGTGCGACGAATTACGTTACTGCGGGCGCGAACTGTCGCGAGACAGCGCAAATGGCTACCAACAATCCAACATCTCGTGGAGAACGCGACCGGGTCGCGAAAACTTGTCGGCGAACGCGAGGATTCGGGTAAGGCGATCGCGCGCACGCGAGAATGTAGTTTTTTTACAGCGCGAGCCATCAAAAAATTTACGGTAAGTTGCGGAACGCGAAAATGTCAAATTATCGCAATTTCCGCGAGCGGAACAGAATTTTAGCCCAGGCCTAATCTAGACCTCTATGACCACTGACAACTGAGCCTGTTTGATCTCATCTTGCTTCATGTCATCTCAGCTTGTTTTCTATCAAATTTAAAACATGTGTACGGTTCTGCTTTTACTTTTTTATTGAGCAAAAATGTGATCAACATACTCAAACCCAAGATCTGAAGACACAGAGCCTCACCATTTATGGTCTTGAGTTTGGGGATGAGTTACATTGAATATTATTGATAAACATGCAGATTTTTTTTTAGAAAATCCTAAATTCAGTGGAGAACCCAGCTGTTCAATTTCCTCTGCCACGATATCCTATTAAGGAGCAAATGCAGTTGTTGGTTGTCTTCTGGATTTAGTACTTGCCTACAATTATTTGTAGGTCCACCAACCATCATCCCTCCTCAGTCCTGTGACTATCCCCACCTCCCCCCCTACTAATTCTGCTCTGTGGAGTTAACCCCCTTTGTGGTTGTTAGAATTGTTTTTTCTGCCTCCCACCATTTTGTGTTTCTTATCGATACCCGTAACCAGGATCCTCCATCTTGACGACGTCGACCACTGGACTGCTCCCTGTGTCGCTGGACTGTCTGTTTCCTATTTTTGACCACCCCTTTAGGTCCCCTCCACCCCTCTCAACTTGTTCAGTCACCGCCACACTGGATGTGGTGAATGCTGGTCCCCTGACGGTTTGTCTGACTTTCTCTTCTGACTTTGGGTTTCTCTGAAATACTTTCCCCCTCGCAGGTCTGCCTGATCCGATTGTCTTTCCAATCCCTTTTTACTTCTCCCACTCTACGCCCCTTCAGACGTTTTGTCTTTGTTGTGTTTTACTTTAGAACTCATGTTACTGTGTAACACTATCTTTTCCTATTGGTATTTTAGGCTCCAGAAACTAATTTAATTTTGTAACTCGTGATGTAAAGTGCTCTGATATCTCCGGGTCTAGCCAGCGCTATATAAAACTTCAAATAAATAAATAAAGGTGTTCCATTGCCACCAAACTGCACACCAGGCCAAACATTTCTTAGAACTTATATTTAAACATGAGCAGAGGTCACATGCTTCACAGGTAAACATGCTACCTAAGGATCTTGGAATGCACACTTCCTACTTCTCTGAAGCGTACAGTAGGATAAAAAGAAGTATCTGTTTTATGTACGCCCAATGAATAGAAGTAACAACAAAGACAACTTGCAAAGCAAACAAAAGCACTTAGTGTGCTTTTCCTGTTCCTAATTTGAGTGTTTGGCCAAGGAAGGTGTGTGAGTTTGAAAAGTTCCTTGAAGCTACTTCCTCATTCCGGACGGATCGCGCGGGACACTGTGCGGCTTGTTCACCTTTCCAACAAAAGCACTAAAGGTCTCAAATGAAAGCACCTGCACCGCAGTCAGTGAGGCATTTGGGTGGATCCAGGGGAATAACGGCTTGAGCCGCGAGATGGATAAGAGTCTCAATACAGGGCTTTGGATTCTGAAAGAAAGTCAGAACAAATGCAGAATCCCGAAGTTGCAGGGGTGCAGATTTCTATCTTTTGGAATTCACAACAGATTTCCATATGGCGAAAGGTATGTTTAAATGGCAGGAGTAAATCCCTCAGCTCCTCCAGAGTGACAAGGGGTCAGAGACGTTTGTTGACATCACTAAACGTTTACATTTGTAGTATTCACAAGCTTTAGAGGGCACCCCCCCCTTGTTATCGCCCATGTCTTGAACCACTACTCCAAATCATTATTCACATGAAAATCTTCATATGAGTAAACTGTTTTATGATTGAAAAACAGCTCTCAGTATAGCCGAAGCTGTATTAAAGTTGTAAAAGAAAGCCTATTTATGTATTGCGTGTGAGCCAAACTTCCACTCAAATAGTTTCAAGAATTTGTCTGTGGCTTGTAGCCATCCTAAAAAGAAGCAATGGCAAAGCAAACAACTCTTGCATACATCTTGAGTCCTTTTAAAACAAGAAAAAACCTTATGCAGTGAAAACAACAAGGATTGCTTTCTGTATAAAATGCCTCTATGAGTAAAAAGAATGCGTGATGATTCAGTGTCCTTTTAAGATGTAAAACAGTCCCTGATGTATTGCAATGCATGTTCTCTTTTGGAGGCAGAATGAAACACCAGTCAATAGCATGTAGTGAGCGGATAATAGTGCTCAGGGTGGAGCCAAAGACTACTCTAGGTATATGTTAACGAAATTGCAACAACAGATATTGCGGACAGCTCTGCAGTCCAGCCTTACCTAATAAAGTGTGGCACAATGTAGGGAGCACTTCAGCTTATTTTCAATGTCACAATTTCACACATTATTTTATGAAACAGGTTATTTATGTTTCATAATGGACAGGTATTGGCATGAAATTCTACTAATTTACCCTGTAGATTAAATTAGCGAAGGGGCATCGAGGGTTTCATGGTAAAAGTCTACTCATGTCATAGTCTGTTTGACATGAGTGGGACGGGTATGCCCAGACGTGGGTCCTGTGCTCTCCATGCCATTGGAATCAAGCTATCCTGGCTGAAGAGGGGTGATACCCCGAAACTGGACCTAGGATGGTTGTTTCCAGTCCAGGGAGGACCTGGCTTGGCAGTTCGGGCTGGACTGTTCCCATGAGGCACAGGGTCAAGATTGATTTGCATATGGCTGGGTTCAAACTGGAATGGCAAGGTGAGCAAAAAAATGATGGGATTTAGGCCCAGGTCTTTGTACCGGGGTGAATGTATGACATGGTTCTGCATTCTGTCCATCAACTGTTGTTTTGCATTTGTCACCCCGAGTGGGACGGGTATGCCCAGACGTGGGTCCGGTGCTCTCCATGCCACTGGAATCAAGCTATCCTGGCTGAAGAAGGGTGTAACCCCGAAACCGGTCTTAGGATGCTTGTTTCCAGTCCAGGGAGGACCTGGCTTGGCAGTTCGGGCTTGACTGTTCCCATGAGGCACAGGGTCAAGACTGATTTGCATATGACTGGGTTCAAACTAGAATGGCATGGTGAGCAAAATAACGATGGATTTAGGCCCAGATCTCTGTACTGGGGTGAATGTATGACATTGTTCTGCATTCTGTCCATCAACTGTTGTTTTGCATAGTCTGTTTGAGGGCTCATCTTTGGGCACCAACTTTGGGCCTCTGAGATGACGTGGAGAAAACATCAAGAGGATAAAGCCAGGTTACCTCATAATGACCTTGTTATAAGGAAACAATGACACGTGTACCCTCGTTCCCTGCACAAAAGTAAGTATTCTGGAGGGATAAAAGTCACAAAAAAGTAAAAATCTTACACATAATGGATGCAGCTTAGGAAAGAGCTTGGAAGGCCGGAAACTCAGGATGATCTAACACCTTAATGGATATTTCAGTACTTTAAATTAAAAAGGTTTCAAGGCTTCCTCTTACTCCGACTCGGTTTCTACTGATTTGTGTGTGCTCGTGTTTATTGAAAACTGGTTTGCAGCTTAATACCAATGTTTTCATTTCCAATTTATTTCTTCAAATGTCCTGTTTACCTCTGTCCTAGGCTCTTGATCCAAATGCAGTTTATGCCTCGTAGTGAACAGTGAATTATCAGGGACTGTAGACAACATGATATGGAAAACTTCAAGTCACTGAATACAGCCTTTACCACTTCATTGCACTTCCTCATCACAGATTCACCCCTTAAGCCCAGAATGCTCCTCGTTACCTCCACTTTGGTTCCCCTAATACCAATGGGTACACACGAGGATCAGGAGGAACGGGTAAGGGTGATCTCAACTGTTCTCCCAATTTAAAGAGGAGGTCATAGCTTCCTCTACTCTGACAGATGGAGTTCACGATGGAAGTATTTTTTCTATGTCTCCATCTCCACCAAGTTAACCTACCCTACCCTTTACACAACCCTTTACACAACACAACCCTAAAAAGTTTGTCTAGAAATCCAGAAGCCCTCCAAATGCGCAGTAAATTGATACTTGTATAGCGCACTACTCACCCGCAAGGGTCTCAAGGCGCTTGTACGAATACCACTGTGGAACCCATCCTGGCTTTCCCTGTGAGGCGCCCACTCCTGGGCACCCCCAAGGTGGAGGCCAGGCATCCTTTAGCGTTGTGGGGGCCGTTGTGGAGATTAAGCAAGCTATTGCCCAGAGTTGCAGAGTGGGACTCCATGATTGGAATAGGCACCGAGGCGAGAATTATCAGGTCCGTGGAATTTTTGAGCCCAAGACCCACCGGGGCGGGGAATTGAACCCTGGTCCCGGGCCAGATCTCTACATCAGGGTCTGCCGCTCTAACCATTGAGCCACACTTCTCCAGTAGTCACTAGAGCTTCTCTGGGGCAGGTTGGGCATTTGAGTATTAATCCCCTCTCATTTTCCTTTTTATTTGAGTTCTCAACAGGTAGTTTACTCAAGGGGACCATGATCTTGAAAATCACGATGTTCTGTTCTCAAAACAAACACTTCTAGATGGATTATGTCTGAAGGTATATGTTTAGTGTCACGTATTATACGAGCATTCAATCACACCCTGAGGTAGCTGGTAACACATTTTTGCAAGCAATGCTAGGAGAAAAGATCATGCAGGTGGTTGTTTGCTAAGTGTGTTCTTGCATGAGTTCTGAACAGCTCTGTTGTTTTCAGGCTGCCCCGCAGCAGAAGCTCCACTGAAGCTCCACCAGTGACCGGATTATGGTTGGGCCGTCACCTGCTGGTCTTCAGGTCCCAGTTACATTAGAGACAGACTTAGCAGATACTTCCTGCCCCAATATTTAAAGTTGTTGTCCCTCTGTTTCAGAACCAGAAACTGCCACAACATATGAACCTGAGAAAGTGAATGTATGTGTGGCATTCTGTATTTACTGCATGTTCAAGCCAAGGTTGCACTATGTAGTCTACAATGATATGTGGGAAAGCATATGATACTTCGCCTGACCAGCCGTAAGGAGGCTCTGTTCTCAAGACCTGTTTATAGATGGTAATGTGCGAGTAGCATGTACTGTTTTTGTGGTGGATAAGTGGTCCACTGCAGGAGCGACAGGTCTGGAAATGTGAGTACGCCATCTAGGGTTGGGGCACTCAATCAACCTTCCTCTCTGAATACTCAAAGATTTCTCTTACTTATCTAAATGACAAGCAAAATGCTCTGCAGAAAGGTTCAACCACTTTCAGATCTCAAAAGTGGTTCTCAGCAGGATGTGTAGTTTGCTCTCTTGAAAGACGGCTTGTGTAATGTTGCCACCTGAGCAGCTGCCACAGCCAAGCTTTGAAGGAAAAAGTACATCCTCCTTGAGACGTCAGATGACGGACAGGTTAGGCATCTCTGATAGGATCAAGGACTACAAGTGCTGGCCTGACCTTTTGCGCCACTAAGAAGGTAAGGAGGGCTCATGTGATGAGTCATCTAAATATTCAAAATAATGAAGATGTGGGAGACTAAACCCTGGGACACAATGGAACAACTAAGACTGTTCTGACCTGTTCCTGGAGTCTACAGCTCCCGGTGCTTCTAGGTGACACCTTCCTTTGAGAAGTGAGTGTGCCACGCTGCCCTATGGCAAGAATAGATCTGACATATTCAAGATGCTTCAGAGAACTAATATTGTCTCCAGACTGCGATGTTTAAGTTGAACAATCCAATCCACACAGAGTCAGTCTTTGTAAAGTAAAACACTTCTCTCCCGCTCCTCCCACCCAGACGGACCCAGCGTATCCAGGGATGCAAGGGAGGCAGACCTCCCTCTTAGCTGCATCAGGACCGTCTAGAACATTTTTGACAGGCAGGAACGGCCCAGAAAACAGGCTTTTGTTTCGCTTCACTCAGACATCAACACGTTAGTGGGACTGCGTTTATACATCTTCCCGTCAAGTCATCACTGTCAGTGCCACTGAGTTGGCACAGACAGTTTGATGATATTGGATATTTGTCGCCAGGAAGTCCCAAGCGCACCATTGTGTAGTTTTCAATAGATTTGCAGTCTCCAAAGGTGCTAAAATAAGCTCTGCACCGGTAAGAGAATACTGAACAAAGGCACTCAGCACACACAGTTTGGTGCAGATGAAACCCAGGTCTTAAGGGAAAAAAATCATTTCGATTTTGAACAACTTAAGAAATCACTTAAGGAGGACAGACCTGTTTCGGGAGAGCCAGGCAGTCCCTTGTGATCTTCCCTCAAAAAGTATTGTTTTAAGACTCGTACACAAAGGAGCATGTCTATGGAGAAGCTGGTACCACATTTTTATTTTCTTGTCACTCCTGTGTTTGGGGCTATAACATATGTATGTTTTAAATAGTTTTGGAGTTTGCTTAAAGCTTATGCACAGGTAAGCATTTTCTTTTAATGGACAACATCCGGTTTCACTTAGGCCCCTTTGAGTGACAGATGTCATGCGCTTGACATGTAGAGGGCGACTATCAGCTATAAATCAAAAGCCAGCACACCTACACTGGCGTTGATCCGCGTCAGTTCTAGGACCACAGTTTCATTTGTGAGGTGCTGAGCACCGGCATTCATCTTTGGACAGCGAGAATTATTGGTTTGCATTAGAGCCAGAAAAACAGAGAGACAGAGACAGAAAAGGGGGTGGGGGAGGAGGGGGGGGGGGTAGGAAAACGGTGACAAATGGGTGAAAAGAAACCTGCAAGAGTGAAATACAGAGACTGGAAGTGTAGGGTGGTGGAAAAAAGTCATGAGGTGGAAAGAAACCCATGCAGACTTGGTCTTGGCAACCCTGGAGTTCGGAAGCGGCGGCTTCTAGGGAAAAAAATTGCCTCGTGCACATTAGGCACTGGCTAGATGTTCTGGCAGGTTTCAGCATTTTAGAAAAGCAGGTTTCAGCATTTTAGAAAAGCATTTCAAGTTCACCGTAATGTACTGTGCTCAAACACTCAAACATATATATATCTATATATATACTGAGACAAGACATCTTCTGCCCAAGGTGCTGTGGGCCGAGCACGCAGCGCAGATGCTGCCGCAGCGGCCTGACATAAAGGGTCTTTATTAATCACTCCGCGCGCACAGAGGCCCCATTCATGCCGGCACAGGCGCTCCTGCCTTCAGCAGTAAGACACACACCCTGCAATCCAAGATCCCCTTGGCACAGGACGTGTATAATAACTGTGAAACTCCAGCAGCCCTGCCGAACACTGGGACCCTTCTTGCCGCCGGCAGCGCGTGATTCATGGAAAAGGCTGCTGAGCAGAAACCACCTGCCGCTCCGTAGCACCAGACGTGAACCGCCAACCCCGGCTGGCTCACCGTCCGACTGTACGCACGTGCTTTGGCGCACTGACGTGTGCGATGAGGTCATAAACTAGGAGAGCCCGGTTCACAAAAATGACAGGGTTCCCTATTACAAAAAGATAAATGTAGGATTTGTGGAGAATCTACAGTGGAGTCCACCTCGGAAACCGCAACGGTGCCACATACAACTGTGCTAAAGATGTTTGCATGCATAAGTGTCAAAGTGTACAGGTGCTCAAAGCTGCATTATAAAGGTAGATTTCTATTTGGTCCTCCCGGAGAAACCATTTCCCCCTGAGAAGACCCCTTTTGCAATGCTGGCAGTTATTGTGGGAATGCTCCCCTAATCACATAATGGACATGAATGTACGTTTGCCCTTGAAATTCACATGGAGTAAAGGGTGGAATGTGCTGAGAAATGTTTGTCAAGGCCCAAAAACTAAAGCGGCTAAGCACATACCTCTCAGGGCTTCCCCTGGAACCCCGTCTCCCAATCACTGGCCTCCAGTAGCAGCCTGTGTAGGTAAGCGCGGTGAGGGGAGGTGGAGGAGGGTGATTCGATAGACGACGAGGGCAAATGTATTTATTTCATTTTCCCTCTTCATCTGTTGAATCCCCCCACCCAGCCCAACCGCGCTTACCTGCACAGACCGCTCCTGGTTTACTTGCACAAAGTAGTTATTGCGAGTACATCTTTTTAGTAGTGTAAAACCACACTATGAGAATACCAGCTTTGGATTTCGACTCATAGGCCCAGACATTTGCGCATCTTCAATAAAGCTAAGCACGTACCAGGCGTTGTGCTGTGCATCACGCCGTGTGAGTGATGCTTAAGTTGCTCATGCGCTTTGGGGGCACCAAAGTGGAATCTTTGATGCAAGTCTGTAGATGCACCATCCCACACCTCTGCAGCTTGTCCTGGACCCACAAGTCTCTCTTTGCACCCCTTACAGAAGTACAACCAAAGCGGACATAAAAAGGAAAAGGGTGAGAGCTGTTTTCCCTGCATTTTACATGCATTATAAATTGGGTTTACGCTAACCCAGGTTGTGTTTACACTGTACAACATCTTGCAACAATGTCACAACTATCACTGTTGTGAGGCCCTCACGAATGAACTGAGAATGTTCCCAGAGAGGTTTCTCCCACTTTACCTAACCAAGGACATTTCAACTGTCCCAGACTACAGCTAAGCAATGTATCAGGTGAACTGTTGAATACACCGTGAGAAAGCCTGCAGAACCAATGTGGTAGTTACTACCTTGAGAGAAACTCTGTATTCTGTAGTAAAATGTTTCTTATTGGTTGTTTCTTATTGGTGCATCTCCTTAGAATCATGTACTCAGTAGATTGTATGAATGTCTGTTTAAAGTTCTATCAAAGGATGTGTAGATTTCTATGTGGAAGAGATCCCTTTCCCCCACCTTTAGATGCAAATCTATGCCGGATTTCACTTAGAACTGTAGGAAGGTCTATGTACTTATGATTTGTATACTTTGCTACTAAAAGTTACCAATGATATACTCTATGTAATCTGTCTGTTAATTCTTTGTTTTAAGCATTCAAACAACAACCTTTGCCTGTCATTCTTACGAGAATGTTTATCACGTGCTACTGAACCTAACTGATTTAACAGAAGTGATGTCTCCAGTCAGGGAGCACCAAAGTCCATATCAGGACTGCACCGCTCTCGGCCATTGGCGTGCTCATGAGCTGGGCTTCAGGATAAGTGTGCGCCAACAGGGTCAGGGCTGCGCCTTCAGGCACAGTAAAAGCGACCAGGCCTTTCCCACAGATACTAGCTTAGAGAGGAGACCGTATCGTTTACAACAGGCCTTATGCTGGGTGTTTGTACTGGGCTAACATCATGCCCGGACTGGCCATTCCGGGGGCAAGAGAGGGAGTACTGGTGATGTGCGGATTCCTGCCAGGTTGTGCCTCACACAGAGTACCACCAGGAAGTGAAAAAATGCAAAATATGTTATCACCATGTCCAAAGCTGGTATCTTCTCTTGCACGTCAATGAAGAGTGTTTGAAGTCTGTTTCAATGCAGGAGGCCTCAAGAGAGTGGATGGAGCCTGGATGTGCCAATCCTGTGGTGGGCGCAAGAGTAGGTGGTCATGTCTCACTGTAGAAATGAAGACCCAGCTATCCTAGTTGAGGCATAGAAATGAATCGTCACTTGTAGAGATTTTGTAAAAACAGCACTTTAGTGGAGCACTTCCTTTTTGTAGCCCAGACGGGGAAGTGCTGCTTTAACTAGAGCAACCAGTTGATAGACATTGACTTCCTTCGTTGCCTGAGGCAGTCCAGTGCCTAGAAGTCTCTCGAGAGCTGGAGGCTGGCAGCTGACTGTTTTGGGGCAGACTTGACTAGGTGGTGACACAGGTGTGCATGGATCTTCAACCCAGCACACAGAAGCTTCTTTAATGTACGAGGTGACTTCCAAGCGCTACATGTGCAATGCATCAATCCTTGCCCTCGGTTCTCAGTCCTGGTGTCTGCCACAACTCAGGCATTCTCAGGACGACACAGCAGCTCCAATCAAGTAATGCAAGCTGAGCTAGAGGCATCTGACCTACTTAAATCGTGCTCGCTTCAAGTTACCAAATTATGCAACAAGACTTGAGCAGTTCATTGGAACCAAAAATATGAGATCCGTGAAAGAACGACCAAAAAGGGTAGATAGCCGCTCCTAACCGTTCTGTCAATAGGGTTAAGCCAGCGCCAGGACAATCGTAAGAGTAGCCATGCGCTTACAAATACCCTTAGAACATAACATAACATAAGGTACAGAAAGGATAGTTTATGACGGATTAACAATGCAGACACAGAAGAGACTGCAATGGTGACATTGACGGAAATCAAACTGGGCGATAATAGAATGCAGTGACACAGCAGTGCACTGAATCCAAACAGAAATAGAAGACTGAGCATAGGACAGAAAGTAAAGAGAGTTACATCAAGAGAGCAGAGCGGCAAGAGGGCAAACAGGGATAATGAGGGATACATTAAGGTAAGTGAGAAGAGGAGAGCAGAGGGGTGACAACTAGTGGGGAGACGTGTGAGAATGAGAGCAGGGATCCCCATAAGAGTGTCTGCGCACCCCTAGTTGTTCCTCAGATGACGTAGCATCATGGAGCATTGGAAGGCCATCATTTACTCTGCTTAAACGTTATTATAGTATTTAAATACACAATGAAAAACTTGGCATGCCTGATTTGAACTGCTGAAATTCAGTCCAGTACAATGCTCTGTGTTGTGGAAGTCTGCTCTGAAGTGACTAGCCTAGAAGTCAGGGCGACTGCAATTAGGCAATTCTGCGGTTGCTGCATTTCCAGAATAATAATGGATTTGCCACATAATCGAGCATTTGCTGTACAAATTACAGATTTCAACAAAACACTTATTCTTGGATCGATAGTTACTAACAATGCTGCATGCCGGGTGCCTGGTCACCTTTGAGTTGTTGATGTACTCAGGCAATAAAGAGTTGACAATGCTATCCATATCGTTTAAGCATCTTGAGTTAATGAGCAAGTTGAAGGACTTTTGTCGCTCATAAGACATACACACTGTTCACATGTGAATGGAAAACAGGGTGGAAATATCCATTCCTTGTTTGTCATGGAAATGATTTGTTTCACTGTTCATGCAAACTCACGTTTAAACCACAGGACAACACTCGACAGATGAGAGAGCCAAAAATTTAGCAACTCTTCTTAAGACAGGCCTTAAATCGAAAAGGGCCAATCTGTTCTGCCCTGCTATTTCTTAATAGAAAGATGTCTAGTCAGAGACGCCATAAAGTGAAAACTGATTAAACCCCAACTAAAGACTAGTTTTTAATATTACTGGGATGTGCAGAGTAAAAGAAGTGCAGCATCTATTTCAGAAGTGCTCAAGTCTATGCTTGGGCCACAACAGATATGAGATGCCTTTTGCATTAATGTGTTACAATGTCCAACTATCTAGATGATAATGTCCCTGAAATCTGCCACATATTGTGCTTTTAATCATTCAATGGGCCTCTATTTGCAGCATAATTGACACCTTTCCTTGCAGGATCATATATAGTCGCTTGTGTCGTATAGTAAGGTGGACCATCGCCCCATATGCCCAGCAGACCTGCCTAATGTCCAAGACCCACCTCTGTGCTGGGCTGCTCCTGGCTTCATCATGCATGCCTTTTGGCACAGCCCTGCGGCTGATGATCATGCCTCTTCCCACCAGTCCTTACAAGGAGACTAGTGTGGGTTTATGCAGGCACTGTCCCAGGGGCAGGCACATGAAGGCCACCGAAGCAGGAAGGTGGGCTACTGATTCAGCCCCAATGAGGAAAGGTAGCTGAGGAGAAAGAGACTCTTCATTGATTTGATGCCATTCGGATGTGACGTCACCATACATATGGTCACTTGAGATCAGTCTGCGCTGCTGACACAAAGGGCTTTCTAACTCCAGGTCCAACACCATCTACCAAACATGCACAAAGGAGGATATGGCGGGGACTTCACCCCAAAACAGCCAACGCTCTAAAGAGCATGGCCTGGAGCAGCAGCAAGGAGCACAGAGCATCATGCAGCTGGACGAATCCAGACCCATGCGTGTTTCAATCTACAACACTGCTAAAACTTGGAGCACCTCGGAAATACTTATTTTACTGTATTTATTTTCTGCATGATTTGTGTGATTAGCTTGATGAATCGCGTCACCTCTTTAGACTCTGCTTCTATCCCTGGTTGTGGCTTTTAGAAGAGGAGTCGTTTCTGATCTTTGGGCAGGAGACTAAGTCGCATTTATGTACCCCAGAGGTGAATGTGCGAAATCTGTTGGCCACGACCGGCCCATCTTTTTTTAATTTAACCAAAACAGTCAGTCCCGGGTGGTTAATTCTGACAGCTGAGATGCCTCAGCTGAACTGGAGGGAATCTCCTGTGCTGTGAGGCCGAGGGAGGGACAGACAGCTGAACAAGAAACCAGCCTTTTCCCAGGGGGGCCTGCTGCCTGGAAGAAATGTGAGTGTGTGCAACTGGTTAATCTGCAGATGTTAAGGCTGCTTAGAATCTGGTACTGGCTTCAATTTAAGATGCCAGTTAGAGCCTGCTGATGACAAAGATGTATTCTTTTAGAGAGGCATTGTTAGGGTGTAACTATCAGAGCTGTGGAGTAATGGACACATACAAAATGTTTGCACTAGGTACAGTCTGTGAATTACTAAAATCTATAGTTTGGAAGCACTTTTTTTGTCATAAACCTAAATCTTTCTTCACATTTTGTGGAAGCCAATATTATATTATGTGTAATGTGAGTTTAAAATAATGACCTACATATGCTCAGTGCTTTCTGTCACAGGCTGGCACCTTGTAGTACTGACAATACATGACACCATTCCTCATTGCATCAACCAGGATTCAACTCTGTAGCTCTGTGGTTGCACACACAGACATCTGCAGTGATCGCATTAACCAATAGAGGTATCAGAACGTAAAATAGTCAATTTCCCACTGATTAGTTGAACTTGCATTTATTCCTCATTTAAGGGGCGAGTTATTTTATATGTAGTTATCTGAACGTGAAAGACCAATTAAATAGTTACAGAATATGTGGTTCTTTTTAGCCACACCTTTGGCCCTGCCATCACACTTATTGGGCCCACCCCACTCCACTCAGGTCTCAGTTCCCATACTTACTTTTTTTTTATGCACTTCGATCGCTGATGTTGGGTCATTCAATCAAATAATTTGTGAAATATTTAACACTAACCCTTTACCTTATGCTGACTCATTGGGGTTGCATAAAAAGGGAAGTAACAAAGAAAAAAAGAGCTTTATTTTCGTGCAAGAGGCGTAAAGTGAAAATATCATGTTCCTTTTTCTGAAAGACAAAAGCCCTCTTGATCAAGTTTTTTTTCAAACTCGTGTCACATAGCAAGCCAACGGCATCTTCTTCTCTGCGCTATATCACACCAAGCAGCTGCCGCAGGGCTGGAGCTGACACAGTGTCCCAGAATTGTGCATGGCACACTCTTTTATGGAGAGAAATGCTGATGGGCGGGTGAAGGAACACTCAGTTTTGATGAATTCATCAGTAAATCAGACGTGAATCACGTATGGGCCTTGCAGATCTGAGAAAGGTGCGGGGAAGTTTTGACAGCACACATTGCCCTAAGTGATCAGGCATTCTTGTTAGTGATCTATTGACCTCTCATTAGCGCTGGGCTCCCTTGTACTATTAATTACCTCAGAATATGTGGTTTTACTCATTACCAATGGTGGTTGGAGAGCTAATCTTTTTGTTTATAAGCCCCTATAACAATGCTGAATGCACTATACAAACAAAACATAGTTTTGATTGGCAGTGCCACTTTTGCCAAAATATAAAGTGTACTCCCAATCCTAGCAGTTAAGGAGTGAAGGCCATATCGCCCTGACATCTTTAGATAATCCGATGTCCAACAGAATAAAAGGATAACCTGGGGGAGGGGGGGGAGGGGAGGGGGTTGACCAACACCTACTTGTTTAACAAGAATCAATGATAAAGCCCAGGTCAGAGTCTTTGAGAAAACCAAACACTATGAATCAAAACTAATGAGTGAGCTTAGCATTGTCTTCATCACATGCGCAGCCCGGGCTTGGCCCTCAGACTGAGTTGAGCCTTGTATCTTCAAGGCATATTCAGCTAAGGTACTGGCCTCCTCAGTGAGACACAATGCTTCGATCATGGACTGCCGAGCTAGGGGCCGGCTCTACTCTGTGTCACAGTGCCATCACCAACTGCCAAGCTTTGGGGCCGAGTCAACCTGTTGCACCAAAGGGCCATCATAAACTGTCATGCCGGGGTGCCGCCCACCTCATGAGTCACAGTGACATCAGAAGTGTCAAACCACAGGCACAGCCACCTCATAGAATCACAGTGCCATCATCAACTGCCGGGCCGGGGCCTGACCCCCCCTCACTGAGCCAGCACGTCTTCATCACCTTTGAAAGAGTCTGGGATTCTGAGTGGGTCAGCGACTACGGGGTCACCATCAACCATCAAGCCCGAGTTAAAAGTCAGAATATTTCATACATAATTAAGGTTGGACATATTATTGTGCCATTTACAAAATACAGCCTCTTCACAGCGCTGTGAAATCATCAGCTGCTGAGCCAGGATCTGGCTTGTGACCAAAGCTGCCTTTGTAATAAGCAGGCTTCCTAAAATGTTCTATTAATGAGGATGGTTTTAAACTACCTACAAAAGGCAGGGCCTTCCCTTATTTGCAAGGGCTAAAATATAAAGCATTGTTTTTTAACTTAAATCTATTAATGCCATTAATTAACAGTTGCAGACAATGGGTGGCAGTTTGGGGGAGATCAAGCCAGCCCGGGGTTACGCTAAAGGCTGCGTCACGGTGAGAGGTAAATCGTCATGTATTCATCAGCGGGTAATGAGAGGGCACTGTCACATGTGATGCTGGGAGGAGGGAATTTTTCTCTGAACCTTGAAAATATGGCAGCCCTGTGGCACAGCTGCTACTTCTTGTTTCGCTTCTAATAATACTGTTTTATCTGTCAGAAAATAAACAAAAAGTAAGATGAATTGAGATGTGAAACAGCCGAACTATCCAATTATCTGTAGAGAAAATATCATAACTATGGGCTTGTTTCTTCGATATATTATTCGCAGCGGGATACCTCATAGTTTGCAGATTGGTACACGGACTTCCCCTCTTGCTTTCTTCCCTCTTCCTTTACGTATTAACTGCTATCCTCTTTATTTATGCGTTTTAAAGCGCTATGCGTCCCTGGTGAGAAAACAACATTTTTCAATGCTTGTAATATTGCCCCATCCATCCTGAACGTCTGGAAAGAGATTTAATGTTTATCAGCTGTGCGATGCAGATGGGATAGATGCCTCCGATAAATCATGCTCTCCATTTTCATTTTTATATTAAAACTGAGAGATTTCATTATTAAACGTATGACTCAAGCTTGCAAATACGAAGTAACAAAACTACTTTGCTGACAAACGTTTAAGCGGGTTTTATGCCATGTTATGGTGAGACAACATAATGGGAAAACACCCACTGTAATGTGCAATAGAAAAGCCCCAAAGAAAGGGCACCGAGTTCATCTCTTACATTTGTGGTAAACATTTCAAAAAAGGGTTGGCACAACTGCTTAGAACAGTGGGCACAAATCTGTTCACAGCAACTCCTGGCAGGTAAAATGATTGGCATGTCTGACCCATATTCACTCTGACGTCACAGGAAGTGCTGTGGCTTGCTGCCAGACACTCATGCCAATAGCAGCTACGCCCGCCATTTGATTGTACAGAATAGTGCCCGCCCACTCACGAATTAATAGCTGTTTCTCACTAAAAGTGATTTGTGAGGACCATCTGTTTCAGTCCCAACATGGATCTCACGCGTACAGACGTCACATTAACCAATCACTGCCCTCCGGTAGACATGTTTGCTGTCTAACTTGCATGTAAGGAATGAGAGTGGCGCAAGGTCAAGTATTATGTGCAACCCGCTGCTGAGGTGCAAACATGACAGGTGTGCTGGGCGCTCATCTGCCAGTGCTCTCGAGAATATTAATGATGTGGAAAGATGTTCTCTCTTCACCTTCATGAAAAGCGTTTGAAAATAATGGTTTAAACTACAAGAACTCTTATAGAGCTCGACCAGGGGTGGGCTGTATGCTTCCTTATGCACTCTGAAAATAATCCCGCCCTCATGTGCTTCACACAGGCGTGCTCCATCCACTCTCCCATCACCCAAACTATACCATTCTGTGATTTTGTGCATTTACCTACTTCCACACTGGTGTGGCACTGCTTCACTCGTGCCCCCCCCCCCCCCCCCCCCCCCCCCCCCAATAACCCTCTGCCACCTCACTGTATGTGAACTCAGGCAGGCATCATACAGAGCTCAGTACAAACATCTTATGTCCTATACGAAAGCAAAACAGAAAAAAAGATTATTTTGTAGATAGGTATTATCTGTACTACGTCAGCTATCTACTGCATCATTGCGCCATGACGTTTTGAATATTCCAACCGTTGCACCTCTTATACTTCTTTTAGTAACTCTTCTCCAAACTGTACCACCCTTAAATTTGATAATTGATCCTTCTCGGAAAATGATCAAATGTTCACTGAATGTTTTTTGTGGTGATCAAGCCGGGACACAAATAACCACTACAGTATATGTGGTCTGTGCCAAGATAGCTCCCAAATGAAAAGACACCACTCACAAGCATAAGAGGTGACAAGCATGGCCTCTCGTGCCTTGTGGTTGAGTGTGCGGCTCTTGTCTGGAGAGTGACGGACTCACCGTCTTCACAGCCCTGGGACGTGTGGTGCTGGAGCCACAGAAACCGGGTGTTCCGTGTCCTGCGCGCGCTCACCACCGAGTCCGGCCTGCTGGAGCGGCGGCTTATCACTGAAAGGTGCCGCTCTTGTTTGCAGCGTCTTGTTGACCCTCCACAAATCCCTGCCAACAGTCGCGGTGTTACGAGTCCGGCGTCCGTCACGTGCTGCTCTGCTTGACTCTGTGTGCAGAGATTAGCACGCAGGTGTATTCAGTCTGTTTCATCCAGTGACTCATCACTGGCAGGACAACGTAAGTAAAGTCTGGTTTAGGACAGGATTATGGGTTCTTTCTATGTGTGTGCGATTAATTCGCAGAAATCGTTCGCAGTAAGCGACCATTGCGGAGGTAAGATTTTATCTAGGAAACTAACCCCAATTTAAGAGACAGTCTAATTTTGAGAGCTACAATAAATGGCATGCATCTCTCTTCCTTGTGTCTCGTTTGGGTGTTACCCGTAACCTCTCCTGAGTAAAAAAAAACTATTTGTTTTTTGATGTAGCGCTTGCTGGCACTTCTGCGGTTTCAATGCTCTTAGTAAGGCTGGAAATATGAGGTGACCTCGTTTTGGTTACAGTTGGCATTAGATATCAGCGGCGAGCGTTTAATTCTAAACTCCATCTGACCGGTTAATGTCTTTTCAACTATCCAGCATTGGGAGATCTGTATGATTGTGTACCTGGCGAACTTACTCATTTTTGTGCAATTTAAAATTCATTCATACGTGTTTGCAAAATGTAACCAACTGTTCGTTATTAGTTTTGTGTAATAACAAGAGACATAAAAAAAGATACACTTTATGGTCTCAAGAGCGACTCTCCTGATAAGAGTTGTGGGCGCCTGCTAGGGCCTTTTCTCTCACAAGAAGAGCTGTTCCCTTAGTAACCAAAACGCGTAAACATGTAAAAAGAAATTGAGACAAATCAATCAAACTAACAAAATAGCAGCAAAGACAACTTAAAATAATAAAAGCTAGAGGCAACTCTGCTCTGCAAGTACCTGTGCAGCTGGGAACTGAAATCGCAAATAATCCAGTTCACCCTATGAGTGGAGACCAGGCACTTTAAGTAATAATTTACACCCCTGCTTGTTGTCAGTGGGCTCCTATCACTGCAATGAGGTGCAGATCAAAGTATGGCAAGCTTAAGATCCACACTCACGTAGAGCCCCCGACTGCTTAGCTCAAGTCACGTCGTCAGCTGCAGTGAAGCAGAGGCCAAAGGGAGCACACCGCACCCTGGTCACTCCGTGGTCCCAATCAGCGGCATCCTAACATCGCCTTCTTACTGCCGCCTTGGTCACTCCATTTTTCGTGGTCCCAATCAGTGACAGTGTATTATCACCAGCATGAACCTTAGCTCCAGGGCTACACACCAGACACTTACCTCCAAGAGGCGGCAGCCATCATGGCAGCTGTTCAGCATCACATCACGTGGTCCAATGAACAGTGGCTTACTTCCAGTGCCTTACCCAACCTCGCCACCCAACACCTACAAGAACTTCTTCAGAAGGCCTTCCTGCTGCTGTGCCGCCTGGCACTCGAGGCATGATGTTCAAGACCTCAGTGCACCTCCTTGTTTGACACGTATCTCAGAGTGCTGCGCAAAGCCCTGGTCAGACCTCAGCTCAGTTTTTAATATAGCTGGGCAAGACAAGTACCGCAGACCCAATGAGTTTTAAAAATATGCCTAACTGTAGCGGTGTACTCAGAACTACACGCAAAAATAAAAGAAGCTTATTGAGTGTTAGAACGGAGACTACACCAAGGTGTACTTTGCACTTTACTATTGATGTTTTATATTGTGCTTTGTCGCTCCCCATTGATTCTGCCTTGTAACTTGGCTCTCACTGGTTGGCCTAGGGGCGGAATCAACCAGAGATGTGCCGGGAGGAGCCTGATAGAGCTCCGGGGACACTTAATGAAGGCTGCGGTGTGGATGCGCCAAAGGCAAGCCCGTCTGCGCCAGGATGCACCTGGATGGCACCAGGGGCCAGGCTCCTTGCCCCTTTTAGCTCCCGTAGGTTAATCCACTACTTTTCTGAACTTTGTGCCCTCAGGGATCCCTGTGCGTGGGCCTCGGAGGAGCCAGTGTTCATCTGCAGGATCTGTGGCTTCATGGCCAGGCCATCTGGGTTTAGCATGTCCCAATCTCATACCTCTCATACATCCAAGACCCATTTTATGCCCATGGAATATAAGCTCTACAGTACTAACTGCTGTTCCTCGGTTAAACACCCCGCCGTTATCTATGATTTTATTCACGGCAACGCACCGGAGACTCTGTTTCTCAAAGACACTTGGCTGGGCCAGTCCTTGGTTGCCAAACCCGACTTGTCAATCCACTCTGGCTAGGACATGAAGAACTTCAACGGAACGAGTGGCAGAGGAGGTGGCACTGCCGGGATTTATAAAGACACACACATCTGTAGTCTGTCTCAATGCACCATCACCAACTGCAGAAGCGCTCTCGTTAAAATGTCCTAGAATAAGAACTTTACCTTGTCGGGACTTCTAATTTACCATCCTCCAGCCCTTCCACAGTCATCAGGGAGGCACCAACTAATTTTATTGCACCTCTGGCCACCAATTTAGCAAATATCAACATCCGTGGCGACCTAAATCTTCATCTGGAGGTCACTCTGGACAGCAATGTCACACATTGCATTGAAGACTATGCTGGCTTGCAGCCAACCCAACTTGCTGTAGGTTCCAAATGTTCTGCTGGTCATCTTCTTGACCCGGTTTTCTCCAATCTCTGCTTCCTACAAGTTGCTCCACCTCTGCCCATGCTTTGGACCGACTATTTTATGATTCCCCATTTTTTTTGCCTACCCCGCTAAGCGACTACACCAGCCCCTAAACCTACTTTCAAACGCTTGTGACAAAAGCTCGATCTCCAACAATTTGGCCAGTATATCCAAGCCAGTCTCCCTCTGCTGCCCCCTTTTGCAGAGATCGCAAATAACATCTTACAACTCTTGCTCATTTATGCCCTAGATGTCTTTATCCCAGTGAGACAGGTCTCTATGAAGAAGAGAATCACTGCCCCCTGATTCAACGAGGCCCTTATCTCGGCCAAAAAGCACTGTAAGGCCTGAAACGCTCAATGAGGAAAGCATATGATCATACACAAAAAACTCTATACAGATCAGCTATCAAATCCGATCACAAAACTGATCAAGAAATCTACGGCAGAATATTTTGCTAATAGGATGCCAATATACACGAAAAGGCGCCCCTCTGGGACAACCCCAGGATCCGTGTAGGAGGCAATGCTCCACTGGGAGCAGTGGCGAACTGCAGGCATCCTGACTCTAGATAATGTAATCTCCCAAGTCGCTCTCAAATCCTTTGAGGAGCTAGGGGAGAATTCCACCTCCGAGGAAGACAACACTGGAAATACCTGCAACTCTGCCACTGTCTCCTCCAGTAGCTGGGAACACGTCCATGGGACGTGCAGCCTTCTCCAGGGTTATCAAACCTTCGTCACTGGGGACAATATAGGGGGGTAATGCCTGGATTTTATAACTCACTGATAAGCCACCTATACTCCCACCCCAGCTACTGAGGCTTCGTACTCGGTGGCAAGTAGATTAAACTGAGGAAGACTGGGTGGAGCTTTTAGAGAACCTCGATAGAGGGGCTAGAGAGTCGAGAATTAAATTGTGTCTCAAAGATACTCCAAGACTGGTATTGGAGTCCTGCGAAACTGAAACAATCTGGTCTCCTTCCTCACTTGAACTGTTGGCGTTGCAGAAGACCGCAGTGCGACATTGTTTATGTGCATCATGACTGCCCTGACCTTCGGGCCCTGTAGGGTGGTGTGAACTCCACCTTGCACTGCTCCCGCTTCATACCCGAGCCTATGCTATGTCCCATGGTTATGCTCCATGACACCACTGATGCCTAAGACTTGAGCAATCACTTGAGCAACTACGTACGCCGTTGCTTACCCATCCATGGTGCTGAGTACAGCTAAACTATGTATCTTATGCCACTGGTGATTATATCGCCACTGGCGATTACCACATAAACCCACAAGAAATGGATGGTTGAGATGTTTAAGACAGCCTCTTTTGAGAAATGTATCTACACTCTACATGATCTGGTGGAAATCTATCTGCAAGTCTGGGCACAGTTCCTATATAGCATTACTTAGCCGATTAGCCCTTTCATTTGCTACCTGTGCCATATCACCCCCCCCCAACCTGCATGTACCCACTAGTGCCACCCTACACTGCTCCAACCTACCCAACCCCATCTGTATGCCTGTGCAGATACACCCGCCCGGGACACATGCCCATAAGAGGAGCGCTGGCCAGACTGCCACTACCTCTTGGGGAGACTCTACTCTAGAAATACTCATCCTTCCCTCCCTTCTCCTTCCCATCCTCACAACATGCCCGCAAGCTCATCTGCCCCCCCCCCCCACCCCTCGGCCGGCTCCTGCTCACCACATGCAGATGGAGTTCGCCTATCGCAGCCACAGGGATCATGTGCGACTGTTAACGGAGATCCATAGGTTTCCTTTAGTTTTACCGTCTGGCATCTCCCAGTCACGAGGCACCCCCCCTTCCCTCCCCCCACACTCCCCGCTACCCTCTTCTTTTTTTAATTTCTATTCATACTTTTATTCTCTTCTTCTTTCTCCTTCGTATTGCTATATGATATGTACAGTTTTCGAAAATAGCTGTTATTGTGACTTACTGCTATATGGTGTTAATGCATGCAGTTGTATATAAATATATATATTTTTTAAAACACGATTTGCTGCCACCCTTGATTTATGTGAGGCCCCCAGGGCATGAACTGTGGCCCACGGTTTACTTTGAGGACATGCTTTATGTGCCCCTTCGGGTCACAGCACAGCTTTTGGACCTTGTACTGTCGTGGAGCACCTGTGAAATTAATGTGATGCTGTGCTGCACACACTAGATTACGTGAGGCCAGGGCCAAAATAAAAGTTAGGATACCAGTTTCACATTCATTCAGGCGCTCAGGGCAGGGCACATGCTTGTTTATCATGTGGGGCCATTCCGATCTCAGCAGAAAGTATTTGTCAGTTCTAGCCAGAGGAGATATATTAACATTAAAATTACCCACTAAACGTATCTCCCTTCTCAACCGTCTGCCACCTGCCCGAGCAAGCGGCCTACAAGAGGTGTCCTCCACTCTATCTAGCAAGGGCAAGCAGGCTGGGGTAACATCTCTTACTCAGCAAACGCAACTTTATGATACACATTATTTTAGGTTTCATTTAAAGGCTGCCTTCAGTGGTACCCTAGAAATCCCGAGCACCTTATTAAGAGGCTTAGTTGGTCTGTGAGAAAGGCCATCTCATCACAGGCAGAGGTGGTCACCAGGTTCCTGATTTGCAACGCTACTCACAAGAGTATTAGAACGCAGCTGCCTGCGAGCGTCCTTATGCCAAGGTAGAACAACAGAGCACAAGAAACAGTCTTGACAAACTGGTTAGTACAGGAGAATTGAGACAAAGTCAACATGTCCAGGAGGCACCATGGAACCGCCGACACATGTCCTTCCTGGATTCTGGTGGTGTGTGCATCTCATCGAAAGCCTTCGTCCAGATCTCTTTGTTGCTTTAAAATGACTAACTACACCCGTGCCTAATGGGCTGTTGGCAGCTTACCAATGACAAACGACAGCCAATTCTGTACAGCATTGTTTCAAGAATGTACGGCCCTCTTTTGTTTTCAGGCTCACAGAGCTGCTAAATAATATCAATCCATGCATAATTTAAAAATCTCATAACACAGCGTCACCCACAGGGAAGAAGTGTTAAGAGGCAGAGCATTGATAGAATCAGAGGAAGACATGTTTCAGATTGGCACATTATGTGCGAAAAATAAGCGAGAAACTCCAACCAATATAGCAATTGCTGAAGAACAAGCAACGAACAGGAAGGAGGCGGCCGTGAGAGAGAACACCAAGGAAGTAAAACATGCCATGGGGACAATAAGCACATACAGGGACTTGCACCTACCGGAAGATTTTCACTTGAACTCAACACACCTTTAGCAGTCATGGGACATTTACCTGCCTGTACTAATGTGCCTTTTCATCGAAGGAACATTCAGTTCCATTGGCTGCACAGCCACCCCTTAGGAATGCCTTACTCCACAAGAGATTAACTTGCAGATAAAAAGGCAACACAAACAATAACTCGGAAAAACAGAGAACTGTCCACACCCAGCAGTATATGTGTGTACCAACCCAATCTGATAATACTTCTTGCTCCACGTGAAAAGCTCATGCCGCAAGATGATTTAAAAGGGTGGTGGAAGATGGTTACATTATCAAGGACCTCTTTGTCACATTTCTCTGAGCTGTGACCACTTTGTCACAAATCACAGATTTGCGTCCGCCATATTCCTCTAAGCCTCCTTCACATTTTACATTTAGCATGCATGTGTGTGGTACTTTCACAGCGTGAACTTAGTACGAAGACAAGCGGAACGTTGCAGAGTGTCAACGACAACGATGCAGTCAGCTTGTGACAAGCGGGATAGGACTGTCACGCCCTTGAGGTGTTGTGTTCTTTAGAGGTCTTCCGCTCTTTCCAGAACTGGAGCGGTGCTGGGGCAGTCCTGGGGGATACAGGGATGTTGTTCCATGGATGGAGAGCCAGCCTTGACTTGAGTCAGCACTCCATGCGATCGACGCCGCCGACCTTCTGGGGGTGGGAAAGGGACACAGAGGAGACAAAAAGCTCTTTCTCAGCAAATGCTCAAGACCACCTGTGATGTGCATTCGGTATATTTGGGTGCGGGGAGCTGGAAGCTGGGCTGATCACAGCCACATTGAAGCGGGACAGTCTATAAAGCATGCATGTGAGGTAGATGCAAGGAGTGTAGAAGTCACATGTTGGACCGTTCCGGGGAGGTGGAGCTAGCAGCGACGCAAGTACAGTACATTTGCATATTCTATAGACCTGCATCCAGTGTCAGGATGCATTTGAAACTACTGAGGTTTTAGGAAGGCGTGTGGTGAGAAAATCACGATTTCACAGTGTACACTGCTGATATATGACATTTGTTCATCGGCACACTAATATATACTTCTAGGACAATTTAATGGTAATCCATTTAGGTTGCTGAAGAAAAGAATTATCTAACACACGGGAACTCTGCAGAAATTTATGGCAAATGTTTACATTTTAAAAAAAAATAATTGTATCTATCCCAGGAAAATCATGGCAAGGGAATCACACAGACAGCTTTGTGAACTATCAGCACAAGCTGCTGCACCAACACCAACCTGAAGAGGACTTATGACAAGAACTAAGGTGCACTTGCAAATAGCAGAGAGGACCTCCTCATTACACCAAGTGCATTGGAGAAAGGCCACCAGGCCATAGCAATTCTAAGCAGTTGATGACACTGGAGTCCATGAGAGTCCGATTAATAGACAAAGAGGACGGAATCTGATTGACGGCAATACTGGGGCTGGATTTGCACTACTTGGACTGTTTGTTGTCACCCTTGTTATTCGACATCTCTATGCACCTTCACCCATGACTAATTGAACAATACAAAATGGAGCTGCAAGTGTACGCCTGTGGTACTCAGATCCACATCTGGCTTGAATGAGGAATGAAAAATGAGGCAAATACCATTAAAGCCTATGCCTCCCTGTTAGGACGAGGACATGAAGAAAGGTAAAATGACCTTTATTGAAGTATCCAAGTAAACAGGCAACCATCAACAATATCGAGGAGGAATTCAACCACCTTCTACCTGTCGCGTCTCTAGTTCTCTCACCCCAGAACCCGGAGCCCACCAAGACTCCACATTCCATTTAGGAACAAGGGACATCAGCGTGAGATAGGACACAACACACCTCCCCTTTCAACAGTAATAGGAAACATTATTCTAACCAGAGATATTCTAAAAATACAAATATAAACAACTATTAAAAAACAAACACACATAACATACTTTGACAAATTACTCTACTACAAAATCTCTAAACTTCACTGGAAATTTAAATTCACCTTTCACACATGTGCCCTCTTCAAATGCTCTTTACATTTCACTGCTATCAACTGCTGAGAACTGGGCATCACCAGTGAGGAATCTTTATACTTTAACCACACGAGTACAGTTCCACTAGTGTCCATACCTTAACTGCACAGGAAAACCATCCTTGCTGACTTCCATAATTTGGCAACTTGTACCAAATTTCACCCTTCCCTTCACAACCTTAGCATCTGGAAGTTTGACAGAAACCAAATCTCCATTAAAAAAAAAAATAATAATAATGCCTTTGTTTCTTTGTTCACATTATCTGCCTTTGCTACTCATCTGTGTTTGGTGGATGTGCAAGTGCAGGAGGAAATCAACCGTCTTTTCCCTGTCATATCTCCAGTTTTCTCACCCTGGAGCCCAGAGCCCACCAAGACTCCACATTCCATTTAACCCCTTCCATGCTCATGACGGAACGGTTCCGTCATGAGCCACGGTTGAGCTGTGCTCATGACGGAACCGTTCCGTCATGGGCCCGCCCGCGCACGAACCCTTCAGCACCGCGGCGGAATTCGCCCAGCGCTGAAGGGGTTAAGGACAAGGGACACATGAAGGAAACAGGACTAAACCCTCCCTCAAAGTCTGATATTTAGCTTCAAAGACATTGAGACTGCAATTTGTATGGCCAACAACATTCGAAGTAGTGTCGTCCCAACTTAAAGCATAAACTCTACAGATCATTTTTGATTCAAGTTATATTAAGTGGCATTTGTAATAGCACCCAATGCTCCTTCAGTATGGCATTTCAGCATTTTACGGTAGTCTAGGGGTAACTTTCAGGGCAATTTCGGGGTTTTGAACACAGACAAGAGCCTTTTTCCCGTAAAATAAAATCAAGTTTCAAAGACATCAATTTCTAACGTTCTATGTTTGGCAAGAGTTCACCGCTTCTTCCTGCAAATCACTGTGGAATTGGAGGGATCTTTCGTCATGGATTTTTAAAATGAGATCCTAATTTCCCCACAGCTAAAAGTAAGGTTATTGCCAAATTCTGAGTAGCAGAAAATCAGGCAGCAAGACACAGTCCTTAACAGAGAAGGGGAAAACACAAGAATAACATGAAAACCTCTCACAGGAGCCAAAAACTGAATTCAAAATACTGAACCTGAAACAGAAGTCCTAGTGAAGCAAGAGTAGTGTTCAAGATATATGTAGATGCTGGGCCCCAACTACACACTTAAGAAAGTCCTCTCATCGGCTAATGCACCCGAGTCTATCAAGACATGTCATGAATGAATAACCATTAGGGCTCCAGGACCACTGACCCACTCCCATGAATCATTTATCATTTAGGTTTCTGACCTACAGTAAAATGGATCCTTTTGTAAGTTTGTTTGCTGCAGGTGGGCAAGCCACAAAATGCACTGCGGCAACAAAGTCGAGCCCGAGGCCTGATGTTGCTCTAAGCGTCAAACTATGAGCTGAGCCATCTAAATGCTCATCAGTCACTCAACTTATGGCAAGTAGAAATATGGTAGGAACGTTTCAAAATTCAAAACAGTCAATCATTTTTTATTTATTACATAAGATGACTTTACTAGTTATACTTAACCACGCACCCAGGAGGACTGAAGGAAACCTGCGAGCGGAGCGAGAGGCACCAAGAAGAGTACTTTGGTCCTTGAACAGAGATGGACCTTGTGCGAGTTGTCAGACACATTTCCATGAAAGAGCTTAGCACGGCCATTGATTCCTGGACATTTAACACTTCCAGGCCAAGCCGGCTAGAGGCATGTGGAGAATTGTAATGAGTAGTGTGCACAATAAAGAAAACTATCAAATTTGCATATGAGAAAATGATGGTCATGGTTTGGTTTGCGAGACAGTACTCGGACACTTCACTGTGATGCTGGGTTGACCTATGGCGGGGGCTAAAACTTGTCACAAAACATGGATGCATATTATCCCTGAACCATTGGGGAAACAGAGAGGACAGAAGAGGAAACAGCAAAGTGACAGAGTCAAGAAATCACAGGAGAGTCCGCAGATCTTTTAAACCTCACACTCGGATATAATTAACTGCAAAGGTAAGAGCTGACACTAATAACTGACAGAGTCATGAGTCACAACATGCCTGCATTAAGAAAATGTAAAGAAAAGAAGCTGACAGATGAAGATCAGGGCTCTACATTAGAACTCTCTGACAGCGACGAGAATGACTCCCAAGGATCGGTGCCCAGCTCGCCCACTCAGAATAGAGCACCAGAAGGTCTTCGTGACTCAGGATTTCAGAGACAAGTAAAACGACGAGAGCACCGGAGACAGAGACCCGAATCACAGAGACTATTTGTGCATCACCTTACGAGACCTAACCCTCGTCCATTAGGCTGAACGACTCTGCGGTAAGAGTTGTACGGATGGTCCAGGGCTGGTATGAATGCATGGATCAGATTACCCAATTGATGGTCTTTCAAAGGTATGTTACAGTCACGAAATGTAAACTTACATGACCCATGCAAACCCTCACTTCCAGCAATGAAAGGATTTCAGGTGGGCACTCCATCTGCTGCTGAGTAGATGACTCAAGCACAAAACATAACTTGCTGTTTGTTGTGACTGGGTGTCAGCAAGACACCGGCACCGAGAAAACAGTGGTAAGTTACCTCAGTGGACTAATGCATGCACTCTAAAGATTTAAGTTTAACTTGAAGGTCATAGGCTCAAAACCTGTTAGATTCTCACAGCCTTTCTACCTTTCGAGGTCGATAAAATGAGTACCATTGAGCTGGGAAAGAATAAACAACTCAGCAGTGCTTACAGCCACAATAAATCATAAAGTGTGTAGTAAAGTGTTCTAATTATAAATGTATTACTATTATTGTAATCGCATTCATATAGTGCTTACTACCCCTGATGAGGCATTGAACTGCGTTATGCCAGGAAGCACGCTGCTCTGGAAGCTTACAGCTATAACAGTCGACCTCACGCTGGGACCGGGTTCGAGTCTCGGCAGGGACGCTCAACATCCTGTGATTCTGGGCAAATCACTTAATCTCCCCGTGCCTAACAAAAAAATTAATGTGTCCGTCTGTAACGCAACTGATGCTCATGTAAAGCGCTCTGATGCCTTCGGGTCAAGATCTCGCTATATAAAACTCCGGGGGGGGGGGGGGGGAAATAAAAACAAGGTTAGCTATCAGGCAAGTGTCACTGGTTGTTGTTGGTTACTGGGATTCTTTTTGTGCGCTCAAGCAAACTATTCCATGCAGTCACTCAAGGTTCTTTATGAAGATTAAAGTAATAGAAGTTTGATGTGATCATTAGTGGGAAAAGGGAGATACGTGAGGTCATGCAGATGTTTGGTGGGGATATTAGAGGAACGAGGGGAGATGAGGCAGTGTTAGACTGCAGGGGTATCACTTTCCCCAAAAAATGAGAAGTTGTGGTCTTCGAAATACGTTTTGGACAATCTGCAGAAATACGTTGATATAGAAGACGGAAAACATTCATGTAACTTAGAGAAGGTTGTCCTCAGAGAAAAGAGGCATGCAGAGGATGGAAAGGAAGGAGAGAGCTATCTAAAGGGGTGCCCATCAGACGTTTTAAGTAATGCCTGAATACCTGTGGGTGGAGAGTCAGACACTGGGAAGAGGGTGTTCCCTTTAAAAGTGTAATGAAGACTTTAAGGGCAAAGGGCGGGTAGTTAGACTTCCTGAAGCAGCCCTTTGATGGCCGGTCGGCCTCAGGGATGGATCTGCAGCTTCTGTTGTCAAAGGTCTTCCTGTAGGCCAGGTTTAGCCTTTCGCCCTCTGGATCACACTTTCAGTTTTGGTTGATGACAGAGGGAAGTACTGAACCCTCACGCTGCTTTGTGCCTTTGTTGTAGGTGTTCAAACCCGGAAACGACATTGCTGTGATATAAGTAATACTAGATAGGCGTTTTCAGACGAACAGGGGATGCGGATTCTGTGAGGGCTCGCTCCGGAGCGGGCCGGTGCACGTGCTACTGAGCTTGCAAACACAGGGCCTGCCTGGGAGTTTGCTTTATTAAGGCTGCCAGAGAACGGAACAGCAGCTGCTCTGAAACTCACCTGCAGAGCAGTGCGGTATCGGCTTGCAGTTCCCATGGCAGTCCACAGCTCAGGTGTCCGTCTGCCGCTGTAATGGGCAGGTGATGACGTGAGGCTGCGCTCATTCGCTGCATTGTGGGTACCTGGTGTTTTCTGAGCGGTAGTCTCGGTCAGTCTCCGGGTATCTGTGTCAGCGATTCCAAGAAACAGGGACTCCTTGGGGCGTCAGAACCAGCCATGGGGCGACATGTTTCCAAAGCTGCCATACACACACTGCCATATATTAAACACTAATAGAAGGCCCCGTTTTTACAGTTGACATCCTAAAAGACATGTATGTGCTAGCTAGAGGAATCGGCAGACACACAGAGAAAGGGGGAAACGCATGCACTTTGATGGAGTGCTTTTGGAAAAATGAAAAACAGACACTTTTGGAAGGACAGAAGGAGCCAAACGGTCTGATCGTGGACAGTCTGTGCTCCATCGAGAGTCAGCGAGCAGACGGCCGGGCTAGAAAAATAAAACAATTGAATAGTAAACAAGAAAATATGAGTGACCAAATAAAAAGTAAAAGGAAAGCATGTCATCTATCGACATGTCCCCAAGAAGTCTAGCAACCGCAGGCTTCGACCTAAAAAGGTTAGTAGTTCTTCCACCTGCAGAACACAGAGCCTTTCTTTAAAAGCTTTTCACCTCATTGTTTGTAATTTGGGTGTTTTTCCCAAGAAGCCTCTCCGGCGGCTGCGGGGACCGGTTAATGGCCGACTCTGGCACGTGCACTGTAAACCCAGCAACAATAACACAGAGTGCCCGCGGTGGGACCTGGAGTGAGACGAGCGGTGAATTCCTCGGTGCTTTGAAGAGGCTGAGACCCGTCAAACACGAGGGATGCCTTTGACCCGACACCCGTACAGAGGAGCTGCCCGTTTGTCTGGTTCTAACAGTATGGCTGTGCTTACAGTTTTAAGTACTTTGACATTTCTGACCTCCCGGTGAAATGTGACGCTCCTCAAGTAAACACGTGCTGGGAAGGGAGTGAGACCAGCTCTCACTGCCATATTAACATCAAGAGATAACGGATTCCCGACATGTCAGGAGGTCAACGCTAGCTAATAGGCCCCTTTTCTGCTTTGCACTGATGAATGAATTGCAATGGGTTAGCGGTGCGTTTCCGCCACCGAACATCTCTGCCACTTTTCTGTGTGCAGCAGCCTCTGAGCTCCCACTCTCCAGAGTGAAAGCGCTTCGAGGTGAAACCACTTCACAGTGTTCTGCTGTCATTCAGTCACGTATCGCTCACTCCTTAAGTAGGAAGCAAGACAAAGGTGGGTAATTCTCAAGAGTATTCAACAATAAGTGACAATAACAGACTAAGCACACCTAGTGCAGACATACAGGAGAAAAGCCCTGAGTAAGCCTCGTTGCCTGCGGGAGTGGGAGTGGGTGATGGAGACCCTACCTGTGATTGTAGGTGGATACGCACAGCGAGTGGCGTAAAAGGAATATCACCTCTTTGTAGCCAGGAATAGGGGCTCATGGTAGGGGAAACACAAGATCGTGTGATACAGGAAGGGGCATAACCGTGGAAGAGTGTTAAACTCCCTTAGAGGGAGCACCAGTGAGTACAACACCAGCACACTGCGCGCGGATACGAGCGGAGAATCGTGTGAGGGAACTCCTCAACTGGGAGGATGGAAATCCAACCCCCAGGGGCTGCTCACAGAGAGATTCTGCGGACCACTCTCCCGGAGTGACCTAAAGAGAGGGCACTAGTTGAGCGGTCTCCGACTGCCCTCAAGGACCTCAAAAAAGAGTGGTAGCGATACTGGCAGCAAACTCTAGCACGAGAAGTGCAGAGTCGGACATGTTGTCCATATCCAACTGTGGCAAAGATGCAGCGCCAATTTCAGCATTCTCAAATGGGGCATCACAATGAGATCAGAGACGACTGCGCGCACCGCCAGTGCTTGCTTGTTACGGCATCATCAACAGAAAGTGCACTCGGAAAATCCTGGTCACCAGGGCCCACCCTAGAGCAAGACTACGCAGCCACCAAGGGTGCTACCAGTAACTAGTTGGTAGACGTCCTTCACAGCAGCAAAGAGGCGACAAACCCGTTGCGCTGATCCTGTTGGATGCCATGGACGCCAGGTGATGTTTCAAAGGTTAGGGTGCACCAAAGTTTGCTGGATGTGTACTTACGCCAGCTCTGGTCATGCCGTCTACTGGAGTGACACTTCATCTCTCAAAGCAGGAAACCCATTAGACTGCCGCAAGGTTGCTTAAATGGAGATACACCAGCTCTTGTAGTGCAGTTTATTGATACTCTTTGCTGACCTGATGCTAAACCCCACCTCCAGCAATGTGTGGACCTAACTATGCAACTCTTCAACGTTGTTATTCTTTGTATCCGACATGCATGTAAATCCTGTAATATCTTTGTAGCCTCTCTTAACGCTTGGGGCCTTGTTGGCACCAGAGATCGAAGTAGGAAGGGGGAACGACGTTCCCAAGCTTCAATAATTTGTTGAAAACAGTTCCCACCCTTTTTATTTAAAAAAACAACCCTTCCGGAACGGTTGAAAGTGAGAGAAGTGAGAGGCAAGTAAAGAAGATACCAGCCGTCTCTCCAGGGTGCCTTGCCTCCTCAATAATGTCAATGTGGGCAACTGGTTCATCTGAGAATCTAAAGGCTGCTTGGGAGTCAGTACAGGCTTGAATGAACAGAATCCGAAATGTGTACTTTTGATGAAAGCCTATAAAACGGTTTGCGTTGGGTACAATCAGCATATTCGTAAAAACGTGACTTTTGAAAGCATTGCAAACATTTAACCGAAATACTTGTGCACGTTTTGTGACGGCCTATCTCATATTGTGTGTATTGCACAGTGAAGCTAATGTATTACTTATTCACAGTGCTTTGTCATAGGCTTAGCCCTCTCAGCACTATCAATACACCTCACTTTTTCCCCAGTGCACCGACCAGGAATCAAATTAGGGGACCACTGGTTACACCCACACATATCTGAAGTGTTTGCATTAAACATACCGAGCTTTCCCCACAGAAAAACGCATTTCCAAAAGATAACTGCATCTGTAGGTGAAAGGCCAACAAACATTATCAGAATATTATGTTTTTTTAAGCCACACTTTTGACCCCACACTCACTAACCACACCCCCATTGTATCCAGAATAACAGTTTTCATACTTTTCTTTAGGCACTTCGGACGCTGGTTTGCACCAAATCTAAGACAAAACAACTAATTAAAATAAAATGAATCAAGTCCCCTCGGGAGGACCGCCGCTTGCCTCCAAGACGCTATGCTATGGCGAAGCTAGGGCTCTCATCCCCAGAGACTTGGGTACCGCCATCCATGTGCAGGAAGCGTGTGCTGCTGGGAGGAGATCTGGAAGCCGGGGCCGGACGGGGCCCTTTATTGATGAACAGCCTGGGAAGGAGTCCATGACGCACCCAGCAGGGAGCCCTGGCGCCTGCAGCCTCTGCGTGGCATAGGGACAGTACCGTCAGTCAGACACCAGCATCGAAGTCCCTGACAACAGCTGCGAGGCGAAGAGCAGACATGTCAAATCTGCCCGAGAGCCCTCCTCAGGAATGAATGACGAGCGAACACGCGCAATTAGTGTCAGTGAGAACAGCAAGCGGGTATATCAAAATATATATATGTATGTATGTATGACCAGCATGTCGACATTTTATATTCTGCCTGCAATAGCAGGCGATGGGCGGCACCCAAAAGGAGGCAAAACCGTGGCCTGAGATGCGCAGGAGAAAGTCCGGATCCAAAAAAGAAATCTCCTTCGTGATGAGGGGCAGCGTGCTCAGGGAATCCTCAGGGGCAGGCAGGCAGCAAAGGTGCTCACCAGGCTGAACTACAGCCTTATACGCTGTCCTGCCGCCCCTGCAAGTAGCCCAGGTAGCCACGCTGCCCCCCACCTCCCCTCCCCTCCCTCAGGCAAACCAATCAAGGACACCCGCGGGAAAACCTGCCCGCGAAGATATTTGAACTTGCGGCCACTGTTGGGCAGCCACCAACCGGTCCATACAGGACCTGTCTCCGGGGCCCTGCGGGGAGGTTACGGCCCCTTTATCCATTCTACGGAAGAGTCGGAGACCCCTGAAGCATCTGGAGTCCAACAATGCGGGCGTAATATAATACACATTTTCAAGTCTATGAGGATAGTTATGGATTTACAAAACTGTGGCGCCACGAAGCAAAGGAAAGGCTTTGTAACTCGCAGAGTACAAGCATGTTCACAATTGTCCAAGCACTCACCTACCGCCACCATCTCACTCATGGGGGGCAGAGTACAAGCATGTTCACAATTGTCCAACCACTCACCAACAGCCACCGTCTCACTCATGCGGGGCAGAGTACAAGCATGTTCACAATTGTCCAACCACTCACCTACCGCCACCGTCTCACTCATGCGGGGCAGAGTACACACATGTTCACAATTGTTCACCCACTCACCCAGTGCCACCCTCTCACTCATGCAGGGTGGATAAAAACATGATCACAACTGCCTACCCACTCACCCACTTCCACACTCTCCCTCATGCAGGGCAGAGTAAAACCTGTTATGTGTTTCACTGAGACAAGTGGTGGACAGACATGAGCTGTGACCTAAGAGGAGCTGGGAGTGCGGCTTTAGTCTGAAACTGGACCAAGAGGAAGGGGGAGGTTCGAGAGAGAAATAAACGCACAGAAGTGGGCAACGGAAGGTGAGAATTCTGGAGGATGGGACACAACAGACTGCAGCCAATCATCTACCTCAACTGCATTCTGAAATAGTTCCAGGGTCAAATAGTGAATCAATAGTTCCTTTAACCGCCAGATAGGGAATAAATAATCGCTTCAAAAGTCAGATAGGGAATCAAGGAGTCAATGGCCCACATCAATGCAGGATGCACTTTGAGAGCTCAGTGGGGGGCAGTGATGAGCAGGAGGCCTGGGTGCTGGAACATATGTATTCTGAGGAATTCTGCCTCTTCTGCGTTAGAACAAGTATTAAGAGACACATATAAGAAAATGTCCTGGAACTGGCAGCAGTGAATTATGTGGTCACATGCAGAAATACAAATATAGCATCCAAGATATAGGCGCTAAACATGTTTAATATGTTGAGGAAATGCATTAGGCGGGGTAAACACGAGCCCGATTTTCTGCTCATAAGGTGTTTTATAAGGTATTTAGGAAATGCTTCATTCTCACTGATTCTCTGCAGTGCATCTGGTGAGTTATTTCACAGGTAGATCTTGGGCGTTTTCTTCTTCCATGAAAGTTCATGGTGTTACCTTTTGCTGCTACAAGTTTATTTGTGTAGACTAAAAACACGGCTCGAAGTCTCTAATGTGCATCTTAAGATCCAGATAAACAGAACTCCATCAATGTTCTGATGGACTCTAATTTCCAATCCTTGCATCCTTTTACATACTTCTTATGTCTCTTGATATTATTTCTTAACATGCTTAAATGGTTCTGATTCGCTTTCCTTGATATTTTACCTTGAGCCTGTGACGATACCTGGATTCACAGTACTGTTACTGCGACCTTCGGCCCAAATACTTTCCCATGTGTTTATACATACTACTGTATTGCTTACTCTCCATGAATACGTTCCAGTCTTAGGGCCCGATTACGATGCGTGTTGAAACGGCTCCGACCATTGGTCAGAGCCCTTCAGCCCGCATTGTAAACGGCTGGTTGGATTCCCTTCTGAACGACCCATTTGATGGAGCCGGTCAGAAGGGTATCCAAATTGGATTTCGGAATGGCCTTCAACAGGCTCGGAGAGCCCGTACGCTATTCGGATAGCCATCAGTAATCCCTTGGCTGGCTCTTTACGACGGAGGGATTACGATGGCAGATTCACAAAGCCTTTCTGTGCCAGCCTTTCCCACACAGAAAGGCTTTGGTTATCTGTCTTTGGGGGGCCCATGGGTGAAAGGCCACCGAATTGTGGCCCCTGTTGATCCCTGCAGGGATGAACTGCACCCCTGCTCTTTACAATGAGAACATGCATTCCGTTCAGAAGGCATGCTCCCAATGTAAAGTATAGGATTGTGACCAAACAGGGTTCGGTCACATTCTACTTGCTGGGCTGGAAGCGAGGACAGGAGGCGTTCGGTTCCAGTTCTCAACCGATGGCGGATGGACTCCGGTCCGTCCGACATCAGAATCGGCCCCTTATAATGGGACTATTTTAAAGTTCTCTTACTCCTTGATGCCATAATCTACATTTGTTTGTTAGATTACTGACTCGAGTAAATACGTGTTTTACCATTTCAATCTTGACGATCTTATTGACATGGCAGCCCTTGAACAGATTGTCCACGAAGATCTACTAAATGTAACTTCCTCTCATACTACACTAACCACATACGTTAACAAAGAACGTTCGATCCTCAAAATATTCAGGAGCAAACACTTTTTTTTGGATTTGTCTAATATTTTTTCTATAATTCCCCAGAATTGAATTTCTGATTCAGCCCCAATACACCTAACAAGGCAGAGGTTCCCGATATTCATTATGCATTATACTCTTCCATTTCCTTCTGGCGTTTCTAAATCCACATACCATGGCCCATGGACATAGATAAACACTCTGGTCGATCTCGCATCACATTTTACAGATCATGACTCTTCCTACCAGAGACCGGTAATTCTTTTACCCTCTGCTAACCTCAAATGCTGGCCCCGAATCTAGGGCACTCTTAGATACCTATCTGGATATTCTGTTTGTTTATTCTCTATATTGCATGTCATGCTTTGTACTGCACTAATATCATGCCATGGTAGCCGTCTCAATAGAAGTCTTGTTGTTTACCTTTTTTGTGCGTCAAGTCTAACACAATGTGATATACAGTACGTACTGTATCTTTCTGTTAATCATCTTTATTAGTGGACTTTTGATATCTTTCCTATTATTAGTGTATTATCCTTCGCTCTAAACATTCCATTGTAATCTTTTGGCCAGCACGTTGGGGTCATTCCTCAAATATAATGGATCCCTTCTCCCTCTCACTATAATAACTTACGTTGAGTAGCTTTCTTCTCATGTCTTTTTCAGATTCTCCACCGCCAGGCCGGTTTTCTCTTAACGCCTGAATACAACCTCACTGACCGCATTAGCACATTAGCATGAGCTTATCATACGGTGCACAGTGTTACGTTGGCTTATGTATATAAGTATATGGATGTTTCATCTTAACAGCTTTGAAAAATCTCCAAGTCATATATACTGCAGCAAAACACGCGTCAGCAGTCCTTTCCTCTGCCATCTATTGCTGTAAATAATGACCCTTGGATTACAAAATCAAGTCTATGAATATTTTATTTATTACGGGATAACAAGGAGAGTTCTTCAGGGATTCCTACTTTACATACTTCAGATTGACAATTCTGGCATGGAGGGTCAATCCCAGCGGAATCCCGGGAGGCATGAGCATCCTTACTTGGACTTCTACAGTAGCGTCAGCCGGACCCTTCTGAGCATGTTAGAAGTGAGATGGCTCAGTCTTGTGGGACTTCTGTTTCTAGTCCAGTGATCCTGCTCGCTCAGTCTGAGGAGTCAATGGCCCATGCCAAGGCCTTATTGGAACTCTTCACCAGGGCCCTCCAGCAGGATTGCCTCGTCTACTGCGTGGAACGAAGTGGAGCAGATGCATGTGTCAGGGCAGCTATAGTCCATCAGTCCCATATGTACCGTGTAAAAGTAGGGTCCATCTCCAGGTCTGAAAGCCCAGGAAGCAGCCGGCCCCTTTCCATGGAGGAAGCATGAAACTGGCAAGCCACCTTCCCCCCTCGATGACCTGTGCTATAAATGGCAAATACGATAAGTCAACAATTGTCACCGTGTTACGCCTGTGTCCTTTGGGATTGCAGGGACAATCTAAAGATTATACACTTCAGGGTAGTAGGTGATAACACTGTAGAATTAGCCTTTACAAGGCTAATACCAGGTGATTCATCTGAGTGAAGACCATCCAAGACTTCTCACAGGTTTGCCACAGGAGCTTGGGCTAAAAACACCCCAGCGGGCGTGGCCCCGATTTTTGTCACCTTTTTCGGCTATTAGGAGCAAAGGGCCTAAGCCAGCCTTTGCGTGTAGCTTACTTGGTATTGAGTTCACAAGCGCACAATTCAGATTTTATCCCCTCCCAGCACATTTTGAAGCTCAGGGTTGTGAGGAATTACAGACCACGATATCGGTAATCTTTTTAAATATGCTTAACTTGGGTCAGACATTTCCTTTGTACGCTTAAGCTGTTCCGGTACAGTGTTAGGGGGTAAAATGGTTCAGATTTTTTGGGTGTTTGTCTGTTACTTAAAGAGAAATACCAATATAGTTTGCTTTTCTTTGTATTGCTGTATAATTCTTATTGCAAACCGATACTTACAATTACCTGTCCACAGACGAAACGAAAAATGTCAAACACTTCAAACCCCTGAGATCAAACACCCCCAAAAGGAGAAGATATGAAGAGGGATTATTTACATCAACACTGCTCAATCAATGCCAGTATTAGTACCATCAGGGTGTTCTGGTCAGCCTTTGTTCTTCCGCACCTGCGTGTTTCAAAGGAATGTTGAGGTCAGCTGAGACAAAGGAACGGCTGGTCAACAAGAGGAAGATTGACATTTGTGATGTACAGATTGTGGTCCAAAAAAAATAATTAGGAGCTATTCTTTGCTGTGTATCTGAAAAGGGGTGTGAAGACAAGCAAGCGCAAGATGTCCACAAAAATATCATAGCGCTCCCTGCTCGGTGCATAGGCAGAGTTCACACAACATCAGCAATCTTTCAAAAGGAATACTAATTATGGACGTGGCCCTGGAAAAGTATTTTCACCTTTTTTTAAAGTGGAGAACTCTGAAAATGATCGTTGTATATCGGCTTGGAGTGTTGCATAGATCTTTGAATTTTCGAGATTATGGCAAAGAGATGGACTGCGGTGAGATAAATGACCAGGGAGGATTAGGCCAATGCTGTTCCCTTCGAAGTCTTTTAACAGGGGATATTGTGGTTTTAAGGCACAAGCTCGGCCACAGTCAGGCTTCAGTACTGAGTGTAGACCAGGAGAGTTGAGGTCCTTGAGGTTATTGATATCTGTGGCAGGAGCAGAGACTCTCTGGTGCGGATGTCTTCAGCATGATGTGTTGTCGTAGAAGGCACAAGCTCGGCCACAGTCCGGCTTCAGTACTGAGTGTAGACCAGGAGAGTTGAGGTCCTTGAGGTTATTGATATCTGTGGCAGGAGCAGAGACTCTCTGGTGCGGATGTCTTCAGCATGATGTGTTGTCGTAGAAGGCACAAGCTCGGCCACAGTCCGGCTTCAGTACTGAGTGTAGACCAGGAGAGTTGAGGTCCTTGAGGTTATTGATATCTGTGGCAGGAGCAGAGTCTCTCTGGTGCGGATGTCTTCAGCGTGGTGTGTCGTCGTAGAAGGCACAAGCTCGGCCACAGTCAGGCTTCAGTAATGAGTGTAGACCAGGAGAGTTGAGGTCCTTGAGGTTATTGATATCTGTGGCAGGAGCAGAGACTCTCTAGTGCGGATGTCTTCAGCGTGATGTGTCGTCGTAGAAGGCACAAGCTCGGCCACAGTCCGGCTTCAGTACTGAGTGTAGACCAGGAGAGTTGAGGTCCTTGAGGTTATTGATATCTGTGGCAGGAGCAGAGACTCTCTGGTGCGGATGTCTTCAGCGTGGTGTGTCGTCGTAGAAGGCACAAGCTCGGCCACAGTCAGGCTTCAGTACTGAGTGTAGACCAGGAGAGTTGAGGTCCTTGAGGTTATTGATATCTGTGGCAGGAGCAGAGACTCTCTGGTGCGGATGTCTTCAGCGTGGTGTGTCGTCGTAGAAGGCACAAGCTCGGCCACAGTCAGGCTTCAGTACTGAGTGTAGACCAGGAGAGTTGAGGTCCTTGAGGTTATTGATATCTGTGGCAGGAGCAGAGACTCTCTGGTGCGGATGTCTTCAGCGTGGTGTGTCGTCGTAGAAGGCACAAGCTCGGCCACAGTCAGGCTTCAGTACTGAGTGTAGACCAGGAGAGTTGAGGTCCTTGAGGTTATTGATATCTGTGGCAGGAGCAGAGACTCTCTGGTGCGGATGTCTTCAGCGTGGTGTGTCGTCGTAGAAGGCACAAGCTCGGCCACAGTTCGGCTTCAGTACTGAGTGTAGACCAGGAGAGTTGAGGTCCTTGAGGTTATTGATATCTGTGGCAGGAGCAGAGACTCTCTGGTGCGGATGTCTTCAGCGTGGTGTGTCGTCGTAGAAGGCACAAGCTCGGCCACAGTCAGGCTTCAGTACTGAGTGTAGACCAGGAGAGTTGAGGTCCTTGAGGTTATTGATATCTGTGGCAGGAGCAGAAACTCTCTGGTGCGGATGTCTTCAGCGTGGTGTGTCGTCGTAGAAGGCACAAGCTCGGCCACAGTCAGGCTTCAGTACTGAGTGTAGACCAGGAGAGTTGAGGTCCTTGAGGTTATTGATATCTGTGGCAGGAGCAGAGACTCTCTGGTGTGGATGTCTTCAGCGTGATGTGTCGTCGTAGAAGGCACAAGCTCGGCCACAGTCCGGTGTCAGTACTGAGTGTAGAGCAGGAGGGTTGAGGTCCATGAGGTTATTGATATCTGTGGCAGGAGCAGAGACTCTCTGGTGCGGATGTCTTCAGCGTGGTGTGTCGTCGTAGACGGCACAAGCTCGGCCACAGTCAGGCTTCAGTACTGAGTGTAGACCAGGAGAGTTGAGGTCCTTGAGGTTATTGATATCTGTGGCAGGAGCAGAGACTCTCTGGTGCGGATGTCTTCAGCGTGGTGTGTCGTCGTAGAAGGCACAAGCTCGGCCACAGTCCGGCTTCAGTACTGAGTGTAGACCAGGAGAGTTGAGGTCCTTGAGGTTATTGATATCTGTGGCAGGAGCAGAGACTCTCTGGTGCGGATGTCTTCAGCGTGTTGTGTCGTCGTAGAAGGCACAAGCTCGGCCACAGTCAGGCTTCAGTACTGAGTGTAGACCAGGAGAGTTGAGGTCCTTGAGGTTATTGATATCTGTGGCAGGAGCAGAAACTCTCTGGTGCGGATGTCTTCAGCGTGGTGTGTCGTCGTAGAAGGCACAAGCTCGGCCACAGTCAGGCTTCAGTACTGAGTGTAGGCCAGGAGAGTTGAGGTCCTTGAGGTTATTGATATCTGTAGCAGGAGCAGAGACTCTCTGGTGCGGATGTCTTCAGCGTGGTGTGTCGTCGTAGAAGGCACAAGCTCGGCCACAGTCAGGCTTCAGTACTGAGTGTAGACCAGGAGAGTTGAGGTCCTTGAGGTTATTGATATCTGTGGCAGGAGCAGAGACTCTCTGGTGCGGATGTCTTCAGCGTGATGTGTCGTCGTAGAAGGCACAAGCTCGGCCACAGTCCGGCTTCAGTACTGAGTGTAGACCAGGAGAGTTGAGGTCCTTGAGGTTATTGATATCTGTGGCAGGAGCAGAGACTCTCTGGTGCGGATGTCTTCAGCGTGGTGTGTCGTCGTAGAAGGCACAAGCTCGGCCACAGTCAGGCTTCAGTACTGAGTGTAGACCAGGAGAGTTGAGGTCCTTGAGGTTATTGATATCTGTGGCAGGAGCAGAGACTCTCTGGTGCGGATGTCTTCAGCGTGGTGTGTCGTCGTAGAAGGCACAAGCTCGGCCACAGTCAGGCTTCAGTACTGAGTGTAGACCAGGAGAGTTGAGGTCCTTGAGGTTATTGATATCTGTGGCAGGAGCAGAGACTCTCTGGTGCGGATGTCTTCAGCGTGGTGTGTCGTCGTAGAAGGCACAAGCTCGGCCACAGTCCGGCTTCAGTACTGAGTGTAGACCAGGAGAGTTGAGGTCCTTGAGGTTATTGATATCTGTGGCAGGAGCAGAGACTCTCTGGTGCGGATGTCTTCAGCGTGGTGTGTCATCGTAGAAGGCACAAGCTCGGCCACAGTCAGGCTTCAGTACTGAGTGTAGACCAGGAGAGTTGAGGTCCTTGAGGTTATTGATATCTGTGGCAGGAGCAGAGACTCTCTGGTGCGGATGTCTTCAGCGTGGTGTGTCGTCGTAGAAGGCACAAGCTCGGCCACAGTCCGGTGTCAGTACTGAGTGTAGACCAGGAGAGTTGAGGTCCTTGAGGTTATTGATATCTGTGGCAGGAGCAGAGACTCTCTGGTGCGGATGTCTTCAGCGTGGTGTGTCGTCGTAGAATGCACAAGCTCGGCCACAGTCCGGTGTCAGTACTGAGTGTAGACCACGAGGGTTGAGGTCCATGAGGTTATTGATATCTGTGGCAGGAGCAGAGACTCTCTGGTGCGGATGTCTTCAGCGTGGTGTGTCGTCGTAGAAGGCACAAGCTCGGCCACAGTCAGGCTTCAGTACTGAGTGTAGACCAGGAGAGTTGAGGTCCATGAGGTTATTGATATCTGTGGCAGGAGCAGAGACTCTCTGGTGAGGATGTCTTCAGCGTGGTGTGTCGTCGTAGAAGTCACAAGCTCGGCCACAGTCCGGTGTCAGTACTGAGTGTAGACCAGGAGAGTTGAGGTCCTTGAGGTTATTGATATCTGTGGCAGGAGCAGAAACTCTCTGGTGCGGATGTCTTCAGTGTGGTGTGTCGTCGTAGAAGGCACAAGCTCGGCCACAGTCAGGCTTCAGTACTGAGTGTAGACCAGGAGAGTTGAGGTCCATGAGGTTATTGATATCTGTGGCAGGAGCAGAAACTCTGGTGAGGAGGTCTTCAGCGTGGTGTGTCGTCGTAGAAGTCGGTTCTGCTATTGTTGTGTAATGGTGGTTTTGGGTGGACATGGCGGTATCAACTGACCCCCGTCTTGGGGTTTGTTTGTTGTTAGAGCCGATAGAGCAGTACAAGAGTTGATTGTGGTTCTCACTGGAGTAGCCAAGATATGTAGAGGTCAAATTATTTCAATGGGTTTAGGGTGTCCAAGGACTATTGTCTTTGAGGGGCAGAGTTCCTCATGGTTTTTATTTAGGTTGTAACCACTGCAATGATTACAGTGTCAGGCGGCGGTCTATGATGTCTCTATGCCACAGTACTGGGTCTTAAGATATGATATGAATTTTGGGTATGCTATGTCAAGGAGTGTGCATATTGTTTGGTGAGTCTGGAAGTGAGAATGTATACATGTTATGGTTGCAGGTAAAATTGAAGGTGTTGACTTATACGGCATGTTTGATGTACATTGACAGTGACAAGCAGCTTCTCTAATGGGCCGCTCTTCACTGTGGCTGCACACCTCAGTAGTCCCTGTAGTCAGGTACTGAGGGAAGAGAGGTTGTATTAAATTAAAACCAATCACTCATTTCAGCATTAGGCATTCTACAGCATATGTTTAGTTCACATACGAGTCCCATTAATTCTACAGTGTGCGGTGGTTCAGTGTATTTTAATGTTGTGTTCATACATTTTACAAATGTACTTGTAAAAATGCCAGTGGTGCCACCAAAGTACACAAGCACTGCCAATGAGCATCTTCTTTAGTGCAAGTCTTTGAAATCTTGGAATCAGAAGACTATTTTTTGTAGTGGCAGAAGCGACAAACTATATTGGCTCTTTTGTGTTTTAATGGTTGAACCACTTCTCCCACATCAAATTGCCCAAAGTGTGGCCTTGGGACCTGGAGTTTTGTCTCCCACGGAAGGGCGAGATCCAGGTAGAGTTGAAGCACAGACTTTTCATAGGATCTTACAATTAGCTAGTTGTGTTGCTTTGTTTAAAGGATTCCAAATCAGTAGTTCTGGATTTGATGCTCGTTGACTTCTACTGTATTAGCGTAAATGATTCGTAGGATAATTTACAGTTCCATGGAGGTGTCATTTGAAGATCTGTTTAAATACTATTTTTGAGTGAGTGCCACTGGGTACTTTTATAGCGTTCAAACTCCTGGCAACGATGCTCTTTAAAGGAGCCCTTTTGCACTTAGTTTAGTTTAAACCAGTAAACCAGGTCACTGTATGATCTATTAGGTTAAATTCCAATCAGATTTGGTCTTGGCTGACTGAATTCAGCAGCCTAAGGGCCTAATATAGACTTTGGTGGTGTGGGAGCGGGCTGCCATGCTAGCATTCCGCTCCCACACCGCCAAAGCCGCACTGACACCACCTGTCAGATTACGAGTTTCCTCCTGTCTGTCGGGCGGTGCATTGGCGGTCCCACTGCAGTGCCCATTAAAAAGGCACCACAATGGGATGAACTGTACAATCCATACCGTGCAGGAAAGGGGGTGAATACACACTGGGGCCACAATACGTGGCCCCCTGCAGGCAGCCCACGGCCCTGAGGAAACAGGGGAGGCTGTACTGCCCCCTTTGTTTCCTCACCGCCACAGTTTTTATGGCAGCCTCACAGCCATGTAAACTCTGGCAGTGACGATACTCCTCATATGCACGGCAGTGCCACAGTGGCACCGCCAGCATAATAGGGCCTCTCACTGCCACGCCAGCAGCGCAGGATCCATTATGCCCAGTGGTTGCAGCGGGCCTGTGGCGGTCCAACCGCAGTACTCTTATACGGCAGGTGGCGGTCCAGGGACCCCCACCACAGGTTTGGCGGTCTGATGGACCGCTGAACTTGTAATCAGCCCCTAAATATTCAGTTGTAAACTTATCTGTGCCTGGTTCAGCCAACAGTTTCATTTACCAGGGACTACTCTACGAACAAGTAATGCTAGTGTCACTGCATTGTTCAGTTTTTTCCTTATTATCCTGTTCGAAACCAAGGTATCAGGTTAAGATTTGTTGCCCATTCCCAAAGATCGTCGAAAATCAGTGAGGCATAGTAGTTAGCTTCCACATCCAACAGGGCTATGAACCTATGGTTGGATGGATCGTCCATATTTCCTTTATTGTTGATTAGGTACATATAGGATTCTAGCCACGATGTGGGGAGAGTAGATGAAAAATCATCACATATGAGTCTTTTGCGTATTCTTGCCAGTTGAAGGAATTAATATGATTACATAGAAAATGGTTATTACAGGAATAAATTCAATTGACCCATCTCCAAAGTGCACTGAAATTCCTTGAGAAACAGTATTTGATGGGAAACACCTAGGGGCAGATTTACAAGCCCCTTGCGCCACTTTTGCGTCACATTTCCCATGTTAAAAGTGACGCAAAAGTGGCGTAAGGGGCTTGTAAATCTGCCCCCTAGTTCTCTTCCTTAGCAGGCCTTTTTGCCTCTCTAATCAATTTTCTGTACCACTTTTGTTGATGTGTCATTTCCCTCTATACCTCCTCACTGCAGTTGTCTTTGTTTTCCAATAAAAAAATGTTGTGGATGTAATTTATTTCCTCTCTTAACCCAATTGTTTATCAATAGTTGATGTTGCATTGAGTGTATGTTTTGGAGGCTTGTTTTTCAACTTGTAGTACGGATTCCAGCTGCTCCATGAGGCACACTTGTAGGGGTTGTTGGTTTAGAGGTGATGCCCAGGAAGCCGACAAGGGCTTTAGATATGCGGTCTTCCACTCATGCTGCTTTTCTTCTTCTCTTGCAGACCCCTTTACTATTTAAGCTTTATGGGCAACTAGCACTCTAGTCATGCTTCTTGTGCACGGTAATCTATATGCCTTGATCTCTAGTATCATTGTTTGTGGTAAAAGGTCATTTTCTACATGATGGTTGATTTTGGACACCTCAGATTGGTTTATTAGCGTGATTGAAGCAATGGTGTAATCTAAAACCGTTATACGTTGTTTTGCGATGTGCATGAAAAGGAGGCGGTTTGTCTGGCATCAGGCCCACTGCATGTAATCAATTAGGAGTGTGCTAAGGGGCTCGCTTCTTTGCAGAAAGTTGGAGAAGTCTGGTATCTCCATAATGCATCCTCCTCGTTGGTTGGCTCATTCTCGGTGTTATAATGCATCAAATTTACTTTGAAATCTCCTGTGGTTATACTAGCTGGTTTCGACTTGTATGTAAGTAGGTTGGACAGGTAGGTATTAAGTCTGTCCATATGTGTCCAGTGCTGTCTCAGGGTTGCGTTATATGTTTAGTATTAATAATTTGGAAGTTTGATTCCTTCCATTGGTGAAACGCAAGTTCTCTCCTAGATTCCAGAGGTTTCCAGCCTCAACTCAGTTGGTTTTGATGTTAAGGTTGGTTTGTCATGAGTGCTGAAAGTCTACCCATTGGACAAGGTTTTGCTGCTGGCATGCAGAATGCTTCGTGGTGAGGCATGTTTAGGCATCGATTTTCCAAGTTGCAGACATACAATGTCAAATGTTGAGAAGTATGATTTTGGGTCATCTTGAGTGTGCAGTGTGTTCCAGCCTGCTATGTTCCATGAGCAAATCTATAGGGTGTTGATCTTTCGAGCCCTCTGTAGATGATGGTCGTCTTTATAAGTTGCTTGCACCACGCCATTCTCCACTGTTTGATTTTTTCTGCCTTATTACTGACAGCTTTAAGATGGAGTTTTTCCTTCATGGGGGTCTCACAGCGGCACAAAGAGAGTGGCAAGAATAAAGATGGGGAAAGTGAATGAGGGAAGGTCGAGAGAGGAGGAGACAGACGGCTGAATGAAGGAGAGAAAAAGAGAGGGATGTGTGTGTGCTTGTGGGCCTGTCATGTGTGAGGTTGCATTTGTGTGTGTGCACCCGTCTTGTGTTAGGTTGGGTGTGTGTGTGTGTGTGTGTGTGTGTGTGTGTGTGTGTGTGTCTGTCTGTCTGGCACGGGTTGGGTCGCTTGTGTGTTTACATGAGTAAGGCTGTATAAGTGTGTGTGTCCCGTGTGTTCCATTACCATGTTTTCTCCCGACATTTCTAGCTTCACGTTCCCGCGCAAATGGAACTTGACATAAAATATGCAGGGTTGTTTTGTGGTTTGTTCCATTCCTGCACTGCAGAAGGCATTAATATTGCAGGTGCCCAGAGAGCGGCAAACGCCAGCACTCATCTGATCCTGCCAACAGCAAAGCACCCGATCAAACCAGGAAACTTCCTACTCTGAATGTAGGTCGGAAGCTTGGCTCATGTCACGAGGCAGATGTCGTCCCTGCTGATAAAAGGCAACAGAATGTAAGCATTATTGTTCCACATACCAGTGCAGGCAGCTTAACATGCTACCGCAACGGCCCAGGTGGGTGCAAACTGGTTCGTCAGTCGGGCCTCTGAGAGACAGACGTCACTACCTAGAAAGCGAATGGTGATCCCGTGTCTTCCACTCTATCGATACTTTGCGCTGCCTGGGGTACCCTGCGCGAGGCCGACTGGTTATGAATAGATTCCATGAGCCGTGACACTTGCTGCCCTCTGTGGCTGATTCCTGTGTGATCATTTGTGCGGGGAAGGACACGGCCCAATGCTCCCCGAGCCTTCTGACCCCAAGAAACAAAAGCGCCACGAGGGCAGAGGGCCTCTGCTCCCTGCCCCCTCCCCGAAAACGACGCGTCACGGGATGCCGATATTCTCGGAGTGTGGGAGTGGGCTGCGTGATTCCAGCCCTCAGTCACCCATCGCCTTCCAAGAGCAGCGCGGGCCGATGTCACCCACCTCCCATCCTCCAGGTCAGAGGGCAGCTCCCACACCAGAACGGCAGGCCGATGCTCAGCGGCCTGCAGGAGCAGCGGGGGCGACGCCACCCACCTCTGCTCCCAAGAGAACAGGGGCCAACAAGGGCACTGCGGGTCACTGGCTCCCACCGTGAGAACAACACTTCACAAGAGCATGGTGGGCAGCGCCTCCACAGCGCCAGGCCCACCCGAGTGAGCACCGCATCACAACAACGTGCGGACTGGTGGCCTCCACTTCAAGCCCCAACATAACCTAAGAGTGGAGTAGGCCACTGCCGCCCGCCTACAGCCCCCAACGGAACAACGCATCACATGAGTAGTGCTGGACAGGTGCTGGAAGTAGGGGGGCTGCAGCAGTTCACCGGGTGAAGGAGTAATAGTCATTTTTTTCTAACACATCATAACATTTAGGCACCTCTAAAACTAATGTACACAAACAAGTAAGATTACCTTTGTGAATCAGGCCCCACGATTATAATAGGATCAAAATAAATCAAGACATACTTATTTTCCGAAACCGGATTTGGAACTCCAACTGGCCAATTTGGCGTTGGGCACTGCTCCAGACCTCCTACCCAGCTAAAGAGAATAAGGCATCACACGCGCACTGCGATTCTCCCAGCTTCCTGCTCATGACGAGAACAAGATACAACGCATCACAAGTGCATAAGGCATCACACGCGCACTGCGATTCTCCCAGCTTCCTGCTCATGACGAGAACAAGATACAACGCATCACAAGTGCATAAGGCATCACACGCGCACTGCGATTCTCCCAGCTTCCTGCTCATGACGAGAACAAGATACAACGCATCACAAGTGCATAAGGCATCACACGCGCACTGCGATTCTCCCAGCTTCCTGCTCATGACGAGAACAAGATACAACGCATCACAAGTGCATAAGGCATCACACGCGCACTGCGATTCTCCCAGCGTCCTGCTCTTGACGAGAACAAGATACAACGCATCACAAGTGCACAAGGCATCACACGCGCACTGCGATTCTCCCAGCTTCCTGCTCATGACGAGAACAAGATACAACGCATCACAAGTGCATAAGGCATCACACGCGCACTGCGATTCTCCCAGCTTCCTGCTCATGACAAGAACAAGATATAACGCATCACAAGTGCATAAGGCATCACACGCGCACTGCGATTCTCCCAGCGTCCTGCTCTTGACGAGAACAAGATACAACGCATCACAAGTGCATAAGGCATCACACGCGCACTGCGATTCTCCCAGCGTCCTGCTCTTGACGAGAACAAGATACAACGCATCACAAGTGCATAAGGCATCACACGCGCACTGCGATTCTCCCAGCTTCCTGCTCATGACGAGAACAAGATACAACGCATCACAAGTGCATAAGGCATCACACGCGCACTGCGATTCTTCCAGCGTCCTGCTCTTGACGAGAACAAGATACAACGCATCACAAGTGCATAAGGCATCACACGCGCACTGCGATTCTCCCAGCGTCCTGCTCTTGACGAGAACAAGATACAACGCATCACAAGTGCATAAGGCATCACACGCGCACTGCGATTCTCCCAGCGTCCTGCTCTTGACGAGAACAAGATACAACGCATCACAAGTGCATAAGGCATCACACGCGCACTGCGATTCTCCCAGCGTCCTGCTCTTGACGAGAACAAGATACAACGCATCACAAGTGCATAAGGCATCACACGCGCACTGCGATTCTCCCAGCGTCCTGCTCTTGACGAGAACAAGATACAACGCATCACAAGTGCATAAGGCATCACACGCGGACTGCGATTCTCCCAGCGTCCTGCTCTTGACGAGAACAAGATACAACGCATCACAAGTGCATAAGGCATCACACGCGCACTGCGATTCTCCCAGCGTCCTGCTCTTGACGAGAACAAGAAAAAACCATCACAAGTGCATAAGGCATCACACGCGCACTGCGATTCTCCCAGCGTCCTGCTCTTGACGAGAACAAGATACAACGCATCACAAGTGCATAAGGCATCACACGCGCACTGCGATTCTCTCAGCGTCCTGCTCTTGGCGAGAACAAGATACAACACATCACAAGTGCAGAACCAGCCGAGGCTTTGTGGCTCTTGCCCCAAAGAAAACAATGCATTTCAAAAGTGGTGGAAACCCATGCTCCCTACATTCCAAGAGAACAAGACATCATAAGAGCAGCAAGCGTGGAGGTTTCCCGCCTCCTGTTAAGAGAGCGCACCACAAGAGCAGTGTGTGTGTCCTCTTAGTCCAGCCCATCAAGCCCAGAACGAATGCTCAATCCCTCATGAAGTTCATCAGAGCAGAGCTTCGCAGCCACAGGTTGTAAACACGTCTGACGAGGTCTTCCACAGAGGACAAGTGGGGGCCCTGCGCGTTAGCAGTGGGAACTCTGCATCTGATTGATTTGATTTGATTTGATTTTAGGTTTTCTAGAGCGCGCAGCTACCCTAGGGCATCCCGGCGCTAAAAAGACCACGGTACTGAGGGAAGGAAAGGTCAGGAAGACGAGCTCAAGGGAAAAGTAGGGTTTTTAGACGTTTCCTGAACCTGAGGTGGTTGTGTTCTTGCCTCAGGGAGAGAGGAAGGGCGTTCCACAGTCTAGGAGCATTATAGGAGAACAGGCGACCGCCTGTTCTGGCCTTCCTAATTCTCGGGACATTAGCGAGGGAAAGAGAGTTAGATCTTAATTGTCGACTTGAATGTTGTTGAGTCACGAGTGTCCTAAGAATGGGAGGGCCTTCGTTGTGCAACATTCTATGCGTAATGCACAGGGTCTTAAATTTGACCCTCTCCTTTACTGGCAACCAGTGCAGGCTTCTGAGAGCTGGTTTGGCCGAATTCCTCGCTGGGGTTCCTGTGAGGATTCTAGCCGCCACATTCTGTGCGCATTGAAGTCTTTGGACAACCGAGGCTGGGGCCCCCAGATACAGGACATTTCCATAGTCCAGTCTGGAGTTCACAAGCCCCTGCATCAGGAGTTTCCTGGACTGGAGCGGGAGTAGATGTAAAATCTTTCGAGCCATCTTTATCAGGCCGAAACAAGTTCCCGCCGTTTTCCTCGCCTGAGTTTTGAAACTTAGATCCTGATCAAGCCATATCCCTAAGCTCTTGACTTCGGATTTGGGAATTGGTGGCGTTCCCATGCATGGTGGCCAAGGGAGGGATATGGGGATTTTGTTAGAGGTTCCCAAGAGGAGAATTTCAGATTTCTCCCCATTCAGTTTTAACCTGGATTCGCACATCCATTGATGCACCTTCTCCAGGCAACTGCTCAGATTGGACAAGGCGTTG